>NC_092374.1:93426906-93730990 GCF_030028105.1 Mobula birostris
TATAATGGAGGGAAATTGTCTTAAATGTTTCTCTTGTGATTGCAAGACCCTGTTGGACAATGATACTGCAAGATGTCGCAGGCCTACTTCCCTTGTTTACTGGTGCGACAGACGGCAGGGATTGTAGTGCGGACTAGGCCTCAAGCCGTGGGCTTACCTGCTGCTGCAGTCCAGGAGAGGAAAAGCTGGATGCAGTGTAGCACGGCATCGATTTTAGGTTGGGGAGGGGGTCTACCCTCCAGTGTTCGATCAATGGAATGACAGGCTAGATTGCATTCGTCTGTGGACTGCCGGAAACTGCACCAGCAATTTGCAGGACAGGTCACTCAGGGATCTGGGCTAAATATAAATTTCTTTTATGTGCCGGTATGTTTGCTTGCTACCTTGAATGTGCTGTGTGGGACTGTATGCTCCTTGGCCCCAGAGGAACGCTGTTTTGTTTATATATGGTTGAATGATAATTAAGCATGAACTATACCCCCTCATAACCTTGAATACCTCTATCAAAACTCCCCTCATTCTCCTACGCTTCAGGGAATGAAGTCTTAACCTGTTCATCTTTTCCCTATAACTCAGGTCCTCATGACCCAGCAGCATGCTTGTAAGTTTGTCTTATCTTAGCTGGACAACTAGTCTAACCGCCTGCTCACCTTTATAACACTGACTAACGATATTTGTCCCTCCATCAGGGAGCTGTGATATTTCGTCTGGTGTTTATTTGGGACATTATGTGGGGGGGGGGGAATAGGAAGGGAACCATTCTCTGTCTCTTATAGATAAAGATCATCTTTATTTGTACAAAGAACGTACATACAATGAAATGTGTCGTTTGCATCAATGAACAAGACAGTCCAAGGTTATGCTGGAGTCAGCCAGCAAGTGTCGCCACTCTTCCAGCACCAACATAGCATGCTCATAGCTACTAACACTAACCCCGTATGCCTTTGGAAAGTGGGAGCAAACCAGAGCACCCGGAGGAAACCCACGTAGCCACATGGTGAATATATGATCTCCTTTTAGACAGTGGCAGGAATTGAACCCTGATCATTGATCACTGGCACTGTAAAGCATTGCACTACTGTACTGTACACACAGCTGATTCCTCCTTTCCCTGCCTAATGAAAACTGGTTAATTGTGGTGGCAACAGTCTCCTTGGTAGTGCAGCAATCCCTCAGTACAACCACAGTGACACTTCCTCAGTTGAGTGTCTCAGGTAGTATCATTCTGTACAGAAACGGGTCCTGTCACTACCCACAGCTCCACCAACATTTGTGTTGTCCCCAAACTTACTGATCATATCATGTACGGTCTTGGTCATTTATATTGGCATTGGATTATTTGGGTAGTGGGGTGTTGATCTGTCTCTACTAAAGGAGGTGTAAGGCTCTCCTTACCTCTGCTAGCCTGCGGGTCACCCTTGGGCAAGGTGTAGCACCTGCTTGGACCCCCCCCCCCCCCAGTCAGGGTCATGTGAAGCTATGGGGGCAGGGGGTGGATGGTCGTACGAGCAGCTGGTGCCTATCACAAGTCCTGGTTAAGTGACCACAGACACCAGGCAGACAATCTCTGAAGAGTATTGATAATGGCTGGGGTCACCCATCTTATAAAGACACTGCCCAGAAGAAGGCAATGGCAAACCACTTCTGTAGAAAAATTTGGCAAGAACAATCATGGTCATGGAAAGACCATGATCGCCCACATTATACAACATGGCACATAACGAACAAACGATTGGTTTATTATTGTCAAATGTACCAAAAATACAAAGAAAACATTGTTCTGCTGTTTTTACAGATCAAATCATTACATGTCCCAAACATATACTGATTGGTTGGTTCATTGGCATGGTTCTGGAGGAATGGAAAATTGCAAACGTCACTCCACTCTTCAAGGGAAAGAGGCAGAAGAAAGAAAATTATAGGCTATTTAGTCTGACGTCAGTGGTTGAGAAGATGTTGAATTTGATTATTAAGAATGTAGTTTTGAGGCTTATGATAAAATAGGCCATAGTCAGCATGGTTTCTTCAAGGAAAAGTCTTGCCTGACAAATCTGTTGGAATTCTTTAAAGAAATAACAATGAAGATAGATAAAGGACAATCAGTGGATGTTGTGTACTTGGATTTTCAGAAAGCATTTGACAAGGTGCCACGCATGAGGCTGCTTAACAAGATAAGAGCCCATGGTATTACTGGAAAGATACTAGCATGGATAGAGCATTGGCTTGTTGGTAGCAGGCAAAGAGTGGGAATAAAGGGAGTCTTTTCTGGTTGAGTACCAGTTACTAGTGGTGTTCCACAGGGCCTATGTTGGGACTGCTTCTTTTTACATTATATGTCAATGATTTGGATGATGTAATTGATGGCTTTGTGGTCAAGTTGGCAGATGATACAAGGATAGGTAGAGGGGCAGGTAGTTTTGAGGAAGTAGAGAGGCTACAGAAGGATTTAGACAGATTAAGAGAATGGTAGATAGAATACAGTGTCAGAAAATGTCTGGTCATGCACTTTGGTAGAAGAAATTCTTTTTATTTACAGGCATCCGTTAGTCTCGTGAGACCATGGATTCCCGCCTTGGAAGGTTTCCAGGGCGCAGGCCTGGTCAAGGTTGTATGGAAGACCAGCAGTTGCCCATGCTGCAAGTCTCCCCTCTCCACACCACCGATGTTGACCAAGGGAAGGGCACTAGGACCCATACAGCTTGGCACTGGTGTCATTGCAGCGCAATGTGTGGTTAAGTGCCTTGCTCAAGGACACAACACGCTGCCTCAGCTGAGGCTCGAACTAGCAACCTTCAGATCACTAGGCCAATGCCTTAGCCACTTGGCCACGTGCCAACATTGTAGAAGAAATAGAAGTGTAGATATTTTCTAGATGGAGAGAAAATTCAAAAATCTGAGGTGCAAAGGGACTAGGGAGTCCTTGTGCAGGATTCCCTAAAGGTTAATTTGCAGGTTGAGTCTGTGGTAAAGAAGGCAAATGCAATATTAGCATTCATTTTGAGAGGACTAGAATATAAAAGCAAGGATGTAATGTTGAGGCTTTATAAAAGCCTCACTTGGAGTATTGTGAGCAGTTTAGAGCCCTTTATCTAAGAAAGGATGTGATGAAACTGGAGAGGCTTCAAAGGAGGTTCACAAAAATGATTTTGACATTGAAAAGCTTATCATATAAAGAGAGTTTGATGGCTCTGGGCCTCTACTCATTGGAATTCAGAAGAATGAGGGGTGATCTCATTGAAACCTATTGAAGTTTGAAAGGCCTCAGTAGAGTGGATGTGGAGAGGATGTTTCCTATGGTGGGGAAGTCTAAGACCAGAGGACACAGCCTCAGAATAGAGGGTCGCCATTTAGAACGGAGATGCAGAAGAATTTCTTCAGCGAGAAAATCGTGAATTTGTGGAATTTGTTGCCACAGGTGGCTGTGGAGGTTAACTCACTGGGTATACTTAAGGCAGAGCTTGATAGATTCTTGATTAGTCAGGGCATGAAGGAAGGCAGGGATCGGGGCTGAGAGGGAAATGGATCAGCCATGATGAAATGGCAGAGCAGATGATGGCCAAATTGCCTATTTCCACTCCTATATCTTTCTAAATAATATTCAGGCCTTTTCTCTTTGGAGTGAAGGAGGGTGAGAGAGAGGCACACAGTAGATAGAGTAAACAGCCAGCACTTTTTCCCAGGGTGGTAATGTCGAGAACACCTGTTTAAGCTGACCGTCTTTGATTTACTATGCTATTTTTCTCTATAATTAATATAATTCTGCTGTTGATGCATAAGAATATACTTCACTCAGTCTTTGTGATTTGCAATTTTTTTCCAATAACTCCTTTTGTAAATCTAGAAAATGCTACACTACAGAGAAATGTATAGCAGAGAGTCTCTGCTGATCATGGTGCCATGCTAAACTACTCCCAATTGTCTATAAATGGTCCATTCCCTGCCATTTCATGTGCCTGTTCCAATGCCTCTTAAACACTGTTGTCACATCTGCTTCTTCCACCTCCCCCGGCAGCGTGTGCCAGGCACCCAGCACTCTGTGTGTATAAAAACTAGTCTCATTTAAACTTTCTTCCTCTCACTTTAAACCTATGCCCTGCATTATTTAACACTGTCACCCTGGGGAGGAAAATGACAATCTTCCCTATCTGCCTCTCATGATTTTATATCCTTCTATCAGGTTACTCCCTCAGGCTCCAACACTCCAGAGAAAATAATCCAAGTTTGTCCAACCAACCTTATAGCGAGCGCTCTCTAATCCAGACAGCTTCCAGGCGAACCTCTTCTGCATCCTCTCCAAAGCCTCCAGATCCTTCCTGTAACGCGGTGACCAAAATTGCCCAGGGTATTCCAAAAGTGGCTAAAGCAAAGTTTCATACAGCTGCAACATGACTCCCTGACTTTCATACTTAACATCCCAACCAATGAAAACAAGTATCAGAATCAGAATTGGGAGTGACCACAGCAGTGCAGCAGTCAGTCCAATACTTTACAGCACCAGCGATTGTTTGGAATTCAGTTCCCTCTGCTGTCTGCAAAGAGTTTGTACGTTCTCTCCGCGAGCACATGGGTTTCTTCCGGGTGTTCTAGCTTCCTCCCACATACACTCCAAAGACATGCTGTAAGTTGGTGCCAGAAGTGGGCAACACTTGTGGGCTACACAGCACAGTATAATGCACAAAAAGTTTCTGCAAGTTACAGTATGAAATATTAAAGAATTATTGCAAAAAGAGAGTAAAATTGTGTGATAGTGTTCATGGGTTCATGGATCATTCAGAAATCTGGTGGTGGACAAGAAGCTGTTCCCAAAACATCGAATGTGTTTGTTTATGTATAGTTTTAAAAAATCTATTGAGATACAGTGTGGAATAGGCCCTTCCTACCCTGCGAGCCACGCCATCCAGAAACCCCCCCAAGTCTAATGACAGGACAATTTACAATGACCAATTAACCTACGAACTGGTACGTCTTTGGATTGTGGGAGGAAACCAGAGCACCCGGAGGAAACCCACGTGGTCACAGGGAGAACGTTCAAACTCCTTACAGACAGCAGCAGGAATTGAACCTGGGTCGCTGGCACTGTGAAGCAATGTGCAAATACGCCACCCTATTCTATTCTGTTGCATTTGTTTACTTTCCGGTAAATGCCTGCAAGAAAATGAATCTCAGGGTTGTATATGGTGACACAAATGTACTTTGATAATAACATTGACTTTGATTTCATTAACTTTATTGTTATACTTGCACTACTTAAAGACAATTGTTTGCCTTAGGTGAATGCTAACTGTATATTTCACGTACCAGCATTCATAAATCGTCCGTGCAATGTTTACCAGTTTCACACCAATTAAAACATGTCCTGGTGTATACCAGGAGGCTGCTTCGCCGAGTACCTACACTCTGACTGCCAGAAAAAGCGGGGAGTCCCAGTAGCCATCCATTTTAATTCCACTTCCTATTCCCATTCTAATATGTCAGTCCACAGCCTCCTCTACTGTCACACTCAGGTTGGAGGAGCAACACCTCATATTCCTTCTGGGTAGCCTCCAATCTGATGGCATGAACGTCAATTTCTCAAACTTCCGGTTATGCCTTCACTGTTCCCCATTGCCTTTTCCCTCTCTCCCCTTATCTCCTTACCTGCCCATCATCTCCCCTGGTGTTCCTCTCCCTTTCCTTTCTTCCAAGGCCTTCTGCCCTCTCCTGTCAGATTACCCCTTCTCCAGCCTTGTATCTCTTTCACCAATTGACCTCAGCTCTTTACCACCCCTCCCTCCCCCCTCCCGGTTTCACCTATCACCTTGTGTTTCTTCCTCCCCTCCCCCCTCCTTCTAACCCTGACTCCTCATCCATTTTTTTCCAGTCCTCGGTCTGAAACGTCAACTATATTCTTTTCCATAAATGCTGCCTGGCCTGCTGCATTCCTCCAGCATTTTGAGTGTGTTGCTAAAAACGTCCAGTATTGTTTTTTTCACCTCCCCAAAGTCAACCACGTCATGGTTTTTTACTATACTACAGTATCTCTAGTTACTTCTTGTTATGTCACTGACACAAAGCCGTAAGCATTCAATTCGTGTTCCATCAACCGTTTATTGCCAATAGCCTTGTACAGCAATACATAAACACAAGAAAATCTGCAGATTTCAAAGCAAAACACACAAAACGCCGGAAAATTGGGATGTAGCAGACAGTGAGGAAGGCTTGCAGAGGGATCTTGATCAACTGGAAAAATGGCAGATGGAACTTAATTCAGACAAGTGCGAGGTGTTGCACTTTGGTAGGAACAACCAGGGTAGGTCTTACACGGTGAGCGGTAGGGCACTGAGGAGTATGGTAGAACAGAGGGATCTGGGAATAGATGTCCATAGTTCATTGAAAGTGGTGTCACAGGTAGATAGGGTCGTAAAGAAATCTTTTCACACTTTGGCCTTTGTAAATCAATCTAATGAGTACAGGAGATGGGATGTTATGTTGAAGTTGTATTAGACTTTGGTGAGGCCTAATTTGGAGTATTGTTTGGACTTTATTCCTTAGAACATAGAGGATTGAGAGGAGATTTGATAGAGGTATACAAAATTATGAGGGGTATAGATAGGGTAAATGCAAACAGGCTTTTTCCACTGAGGTTGGGTGGGATTAAAACCAGAGGTCATGGGTTAAGTATGAAAGGTGAAATACAGACATCCCACCCTGCAAAAACTCATTTCAGGGAGGTAGCACCGTCAATTTGCAGGAGACTTCTGGGAGAGGTGGGATGTCTGCAATAAAGTAGCTCCTTAGCAGCTGGCCAGCTAGTTTAAATAACATGAGCTATGCTAATGAACGAATGACACCTGTTAAACTCACCTTAACACGTCTTTTACAGTCTTAACCCACCATGAGCAATAGAAAAGTCACTGTTGCAAACAGTGCAGCGAGCAACACTGTTATTATTTTGACCCCTATTAGGCAGGGGTACACTTTAGTGTGGTCTGGGGTGACGTAAGTTTTATATATTTTTGGAACACTCTGCCATGGTGCGCTCGCTCGCTCGCTCTCTCTCTCTCTCTCTAGTGGTCGCTCGCGCGCTCGCGCTCTCTCTCTCTCTCTCTCTCTCTCGCATGCTCTCAAAAAAATTGATTTCCGTGACATTGTATATAATTTGCGGGCATCAGGGAGCCACTATTCATATGCGGGAGACTCCCGGAAGTTCCGGGAGAGGTGGGATGTCTGGAAATATTAAGCGGAACATTAAGAGAAACTTCTTCACTCAGAGGTTGGTGAGAGTGTGGAATGAGCTGCCAGCACAAGTGGTGCGTGCAAGTTCAATTAACACCATTTAAGAGAAGTTTGGATAGATACATGGATGGTAGAGGTATGGAGGGCTATGGTCCCAGTGCAGGTAGATGGAGTAGGCAGTTTTAATGTTTTTGACATTGACCAGATGGGTCAAAGGGCCTGTTTCTGTGCTGTTATTTTCTATGGCTCTATAACTCTGTGGGTCAGACGGCATCCATGCAATGAATAAGCAGTCCATGTTTTGGGCCGAGACCCTTCTTCAGGACTGAAAAGAAAGGGAGAAGGCATCAGAATAAAAAGGTGGGGGGAGGGGAAGGAGGACAGCTACAAGGTGATCAGTGAAGTGGGAAAGTTCAAGAGCTGGAGAGGAAGGAATCTGATTGGAGAGAAGTGTGGACCATAGGAGAAAATGAAGGAGGAGGGTAACCCGGGGTGGGGGGGGGGGGAGGGGAAAGACAGGTGAGAAGAGGTAAAAGGTAAGTGGGGAATAGTGGAAGAGAGGAGGGGAGGGAGAAATTTGATCTCTACACACAGATCATTGGGATAGAGATACAAGGAACTACAGATTCTGGCAACAAACAAGAATGTGGAGGAACTCAGGGAAATGGACGGTGGATATTTTGGGTTGCGACCCTTCAGTCTGAACCAGTCTGGGTGAAGGATCTCCACCCCCAGCATGGGCAGCGCATCGATACGGATTGTGGATAAGTGCAGCATGCAAAGATTATTAGCTCTGCGTTGTTGACGTGTTCGCTCAATTTTATTGCAGATATTTAATATTTGTGATGATTGTATCAATGCTGATCGTAATGAACTGTGTCATCGTCTTAAATGTCTCCCTGAGGACGCCCAACACCCACAGCTTGTCTGAGAAGATCAAACACGTAAGCAATTCTGAAATTATACACCTGTAGAATTATGTGTGGGATTAACTTAATTTACTTTCCCCCATCCTTGAAAATGGTCATTTTCTCTGTGGATTCACGTTGATAGGGAGTATTGCTCCAATCAAGGGGGCTGGTTGAGGGACACAATCTCCTCATGCCAGAGCCATAGAGCACTATAGCACAGAAACAGGCCCTTCAGCCCATCTAGTCCATGTCAATAGACCATAGCCCTCCCGACCATGAACTTATATAAAATTCTTTTAAATGTTGCAATCGAACCCACATCCACCTATTCCACTGGCGGCTCATTTCACACCCTCTGAGTGAAGAAACTCGCCCTCAGGAACCCCGTAAATATTTTACCCTTAACCCATGGCCTCTAGTTCTGGTCTCACCCAACCTCAGGGGAAAAAGCCTGTTTGCATTTACCCTGTCTATACTACTCATAATTTTGATAACCTCTATCAAATCGTCGTTCATTCTTCTGAGCTCCAGGGGAAAAAATTCCTGAACGTAGTCCACCTTTCCCCATGGAACGCTCTGGTTTCTTCGGCAGTGTAGGTCTAGGGAAGAGAATCTTTGGCCCCGCCAAATGTGTGAGATTGAGGTACGAGCCCACCCCGAACCGCTGTTGTGTGATTGCCGTGTAATTCGTTACCGTTACAAATTAGTGCCACGAAATAACAGTCAGGACACCGCATACAATTAGAAGATTTAGCTTTATAATTCTTAATTTGACTAAAGGGTTAGTAAAGAAAAGAACAAAAAAGGAAAAGGGCCCGTTTTAATGAAACAGTCTAATGTGCGCAAGTTGGATCTCACGGTTTCCCCAAGTCACCGATCCTCAATCGATCTCACCTCGGGCTTCGCCGAATCACGGTTCCACTCTGGGTCGAATCCTATGACCTCTTCTTCCTTCATCTCCCCCGAACTCCCCCAAAAAAAACCCCAAGCCCAAACTTAGTGTCCCTCAGCAGAGAAACCTCCCCTTCAATTCAACCATCCGAGCTGGATGGCAGGCATGTCTCCTCATCTCTAATCTTCACCAATAACACAAACATAAGCTGAAAACAAGCAGCTTGCAGAGAACAGCACAAAATGAAATACCTTCAGCATAACAGTAAAAATATGAACCAGGGCATTATACCCATAACTCAGATCCTCAAGTCCCGGCAACATCCTTGCAAATTTTCTCTGCTCTCTCAATCTTATTGATATCTTTCCTGTGGACAGGTAAACAGATCAGCACACAATACTCCAGATTTGGCTTCATCAACATCTTATTCAACATCCTGATTGGACCACACCCTTAACTACAGCCCAGCTAGGGACTAGGCGGAATAACTGTTCAGCATGGACTGGATGGAGCGAAGGGCCTGTGTCTGTGCTGTAGTGCTCTCTGCCACTATGACTATGACAATATCGATGAAGTTCATGTTATATTGATTGAACGGCTTGTCATATGAAGAGCATTTGATGGTTCTGGGCCAGTGTTCACTGGAATTCATAGGAATGAGGGGTGACCTCATTGAAACCTATCGAACGGTGAAAGGCCCTGATAGAGAGAATGTGGAGAAGATGTTTCCTATGGTGTGAGAGTCTAAGAGTAGAGAACACATCCTCAGAATAGAGAGGTGTCCATTTAGAACGGAGATGAGGAGGAATTTCTTTAGCCAGAGAGTGGTGAATCTGTGGAATTTGTTGCTACGGACGGCTTTGGAGGCCAAGTCTTTATGTATATTTAAGGCAGAGATTGATAGATTCTTGATTAGTCAGGGCATGAAGGAGAAGGCAGGAGATACGGGCTGAGAGGGTAAGTGGATCAGTCACGATGAAATGCTGGAGCAGATTCAATGGGTCAAATGGACTATTTCTACTCCGATATCTTAAGGTCTTACTGTCTTATTTATAGGTCTTTCTGGAGTTCCTGCCCCGGTACCTAGGCATGCATTTAGAGTCTTACGAGGATTCTTGGGACAAGCCCCAACCGAGACGCAGGAGTTCCTTTGGGATTATGATCAAAGCAGAGGAATATATTCTCAAAAAGCCAAGGAGTGAGCTGATGTTTGACAGACAAAGGGACAGACATGGTCTGAAGAGAATCAACAATATGACAGCAGGTGAGATGATCATAGGTTTGGATGTCAGCTTCCCAGATTTCCCAGCAGGACAATAACCCTTCCCTAAAATTTAGCAGTTTGATTTTTTTGGGAAAATCCAGTAACTCTTGTCCACCTGGTAACCCTTGGTGGTGCCAGCTGAGTTAGGAACCAACCGCAGGGACTGGAGTCTCATATAGGCCCAGGGTAGATAAGAACATTAGATTTCCTTCTCTAGAGGATAAAGATGAATCAGTTAAACTGACACAACAACCAAAGTTCAAAGTAAATTTTATTATCAAATGTCACCATTTACAACCCTGAGACTCATTTTCCCACGGGCATACTCAGTAAATCCATTGGATAGCACCTATAACAGGCTCAATGGAAGATCAACCAGAGTGCTGAAGACAACTAATTGTACAAATACAAATATAAATAAATAACAAGAACATGAGATAACAAGATAGAGTCCTTAAAGTGAGATCATTTGTTGTGGGAACATCTCAATAGATGAGAGTTGTTATCCTCTTTTGCTCAAGAACCTGATGGTTGAGGGGTATGAACTGTTCTTGAACCTGGTGCCATGTACATTCTACCTAATGGCATTAGTGAGAAAAGAGCATGGCCTGGATGGTAAGGATCTTTGATAACGGATGCTGCTCTCATACAACAGTGTTTCATGTAGATGTGCTCAACGGCTGGGAGGGCTTTACCTGTGAGGTACTGGGCTGAATCTTCTACTTTTTGTAGGATTTTCCTTTCAAAGGCATTGGTGTTCCCATACCAGGCTATGATGCAGCCAGTCAATACACCCTCTACTACACAGCTATAGAAGTTTGTCAAAGTTTTTGATGTCATGTTGAAACTCCGCAGACTCCTAATGAAGTAGAGACACTGTTGGACTTTGCAATTCAGTGTTCTGTTGGTCAATATGAGTAATCAAATTGTTTCTAGGGGCATGTCAACATTTTAAGGGTCTTCCAGGGAAGGGGCCCCTTTGATTGGACCGTAATTTGCCAAGGGCCATATGAGATTAGATGCCTCTATGTTGTTGGTATAGACCTCTGGACTATGATCTATTTTGCTATTATACTGTAATCTGGAAACCTCTTCCACAAAACGAAAGGAAGTCAATTGAACCTTTCTGAAATGGACATCGACAGATAGGCTGGGGTTTTGAGGGGGTAATTAGCTAAGACATGGAGCAGCCCTGATCTAATATAGTGAGTAGGTTCAATGGAGCTATTGTTCCCGGTTTCAAATTCCTGTCACCATCCGTAAGGAGTTTGTATGCTCTCCCTGGACTATGTGGGTTTCCTCCAAGTGCTCTGATTTCCTCCCACATTCCAAAGACATATGGGTTAGTAGGTTACTGGGTGTAGTTGAGCAGTGTGGATCTGAAAGAACATGTTTCCATACAATATCGCTCAATTTAAAAAAAAGAGAATAAAATATTTTCCTCTGTAAACTTTTGCAAATAATGCTTGTCTTTCTAAATCACTTGGGCACAGATATTGACGTTGGAACGACAGTTGAGCTTTACAGAAATCTGTCTCACTTTGCCCCAGAGATAAAGTCCTGCGTCGACGCCTGCAACTTTATTGCGGAAAGCACCAAAGAAAAGAATGACTTTGGCGCTGTGAGTATGTGCATGGATGCCAATCGGTCACACAAGCAGAACAGTGAGTCCAAATCCCTCTCCAGTGATATGGGCACGAAACCCAGGGTGACGTTCCCAGTGCAATATGCCATCTTTCACTCGAAATATTTAGCAGAGCACCTTATGGTGACATCAATTTCCACCACTGTTTACAAAATTAAACCCCTGTTCTTTATCCATCCTAATATCCCCTCATGCACATTGGTGTCAAACATCCATTTTAAGTTCAAGTTTATTGTCATTCAACCATACACGTGTATACAGACAAATGAAACATTGTTCCCCTAGGGCCAAGGTGCAAAACACAGCACACACATCACATAAGGTTAGGATCCAGCACGTAGAGTCACAAAATAATATTAGCACAAGTCACTGAGTGACATGGCCTAAAGATTGACAGGTTGACATAAAGTGTGAGGTGCGTGTTTATGTAAGACAGGATAAAGTTACTGACACTATTATAATAAAACAAGCAGTTGTATCAATATGTGAAACAGCAGCAATAAAAGATGAGAAGTGACCAGTGCAGGATAAGAGTGTGTCAGCAAGTTGCCGAGTTGGGGGGGGGGAGGGGGAAGCATCCGGACAGGGTGTACGGGTGTACATGTGTGCTGGGAATTAACGAGTGGGCGGGGGGGGGGCAGAAGCATTCAGACAGGTTGTACGGGTGTACATGTGTGCTGGGTGGCAGCTGGCTGTTAAGAAGTCTAACAACCTGTTACCTAGCCTGAGAGTTCTGGTTTTTATGCTGTGGTACCTTCTGCCTGTTGGCCGGAGGTCAAAGAGATTGTGGGAAGGATGCGAGGGGCTTTGACCACGCTGGGGCACTGAATATGCAGTGCTTCTGATGTCCTGGGTGCAGGGGAAGGGGTGGGAGAGGTATTATTGAATTGTACACTCAGGGTGTGTGCTTTGATAGGGGTTACACATCATTAGTGACTCGATGCTGCAGTAAGAGTGAGAATCAAAGAGCACTACAGCACAGAAAGAGGCCCTTTAGCTTATCTGGTCCAGTTGTGCCTGTTACACTGCTTGGGCCCTACTGCCTTACAGCTCCAGTAACCCTACTTTGATGCAGTCAAGGCAAAGTCTACACCTTTTTGTGGGGAAATGGGCCCTCCCATGTCTCAAACTCTGGCTGTTAGATGAACTGGCTGCTCTAAGTTTCCCGTAAGATAGGGTGGAGGTGGTGGCAGGGGAATCAGGGTGGAGTGATTTGCAAGTGAGAATGGGTTGCTGGAAAATGCTGGGCGGAGAGGAAGTGGAGGAACAGAATTGATGGAAGGATCTGGGAGCCAGCAAAGAACAATGGGCCAAATACCCTCTTTCCATATCATACGGAAAAATAATTTCAGCAGCTTGTTGGATCATTTCATCTTTATCCTGACTGCCTAAACCTGACTTTCTCTTGACCAGAGCCTTAATATCTCTCGGCAACCATCTTCTCTGAACTTGCCAACCTTTCCCTTCCCTAACAGGATCATGGGTGTACCTGAACTCTTCATATTGCACGTCCCACCTACCAGATGTCCCTTGAACTACAAACAGTCAGCCTCTGCAGGATCCTGTCTAATGCCTCCAACTTTGGTCCCGCTCCAATTTAAGGCTGTAACTTGTGGACAACTCCTATAATTCTTGATAAATATTTTAAATATTTTCTTTCTTTTCAAATCTTTTTATTGTTATACAGAAAAAATAACGTAAGTACATTGAAGTCACAACACTTACAATGTCTCAAAAAAGACATTATCTTAAAGATTGAAAAAAAATTTGTGATAACAAAAAAAGAACTTACTAAGCAGAAAAGTGAGAAAAAAAAAGAACCCATTAGATGTACAACCCTGGAGTCATGCGTCATACAAAAAGCTTCTAAAAATAAACATCAAACCGCCAGCAAGAAAAGAAAATATACTAAAAAATTTACAATTAGATCGTGGAAAAATTATATCAATTAGCTCAAATGATAATAACGAGCAATTGAGCCCCATCTTTTCTCAAAATCAAATAAACGTTCAAAGGTTCGTCTTCTAACTTTCTCCAAACTAAGACATAGCATCACTTAAGAGAACCATTGTGACAAAGTGGGAGGTAATGTATCCTTCCACTGCAACAAAATGGCCCTCCTAGCTATCAATGTAACAAATGCAATAACATGTTGGTCAGACACAGAAATACCATGAATATTTTGAGGAATTATTCCAAAAAGCAAAGTTAATTTATTAGGTTGTAGATTAATTTTAAGTGCTTTAGAAATCGTTGAAAAAACCGACTTCCAGAACTGTTCCAATATAGAACAAGACCAAAACATATGTGTCAGTATAGCTATCTCAGTTTTACATCTATCATAACTATCAACATTAGAAAAGATTTTAGAAAGTCTCTCCTTCGTCAAATGATAACAATGTACAATTTAAAATTGAATCAGTGAATGGCTAGCACAGATTGAAGAAGAGTTAACCAACTCCAAAATCCGCATCCAGTCCTCCATCATAAAAGACAAATTAAGTTCCTTTTCCCAATCCTGTTTAATCTTAGATAAAGGACGCTTATCCCATTGTAATAATAAATTATAAATTCTTCCAATGGAACCCTTAATCAAAGGATTCATACTCATAATAGTATCTAACAGGTCAGCCTCCAATATGTAAGGAAAATTACTTAAATATTTTTGTAAAAAATGTCTAACTTGAAGGTATTGCAGAAAGTGTGAGTATGAGAGAGAATATTTATCAATTAATTGTTCAAAAGACATCAACCTATCCTCTTTAAATAAATCCAAAAAAGAATTAATATCTTTATTTTTCCAAAGTAAAAAAATTGGATCACTCAAAGAAGGCTTAAAAAAGTAATTTCGATAAATTAAACTGCAAAGTTTAAATTTTTTAAGGTTAAAAAAATTGCGCAACTGGAGACAAATTTGTAAAGAATACTTAATCACAGGATATAGGTTTAAATTAACAACTTTAACTAATTGCATAGGTAAAGCAGCTCCCAATAACGAGGTTAAATAAAACTGTTTTACAACTTTCAGTTCCAGGTCTACCCAAATCGGCCGATCACTCTTATCAACCCAGTATAACCAAAAAGACATGTATCGCATATTAACAGCCCAATAATACATTCTTAGATTGGGCAAAGCAAGATCTCCATCCTTTTTCAATTCTTGTAAGTGACATTTACTAATTCTTGGTCTTTTATTATTCCAAATAAAAAATAAAATAATAGAATCAATCCGATCAAAAAACTTCCTAGTCAAAAAAACAGGAATATTCTGAAATAAATATAAAAATTTTGGTAAAATCATCATTTTAACTGTATGAATACGACCGACAAGTGAAAATGTAAGTGGACTCCATCTACTAAATAAATACTTCATAGGGTCTACTAAAGGAACAAAATTGGCTTTATAAAGATCCTTATATTTTTTAGTAATTATAATACCATAATATCTAAAAGTGTCTGTGACTTTAAAAGGAGTATTATCATATATAGAGACAGAATCATTTAATGGAAACAATTCACTTTTACTAAAATTTATTTTATATCCTGAAAAACCTCCAAATTCATTAAATAATTTTAGCAAGGCAGGAATAGATTCATCAGGGTTAGATATATAAATCAATAAATCATCAGCGTAAGGGGAGATCTTATGCATGGTCTCATTCACAAAAATCCCATGGATATTTTTAGCCTCATGAAGAGCAATAGCAAGGGGTTCTAACATTAAATTAAACAACAAAGGACTTAATGGACAGCCTTGCCTTGCCGCCCGTGAAAGCTGAAAAAAAGGAGACCTACAATTGTTAGTGACAACAGTAGCAATAGGGGCTTTATATATCATTTTAATCCAATTATTAAAATTAGCACCAAAGCCAAATTTCTCTAAAACATTGAATAAATATTTCCATTCGACTCGATTGAGTGCTTTTTCAGTATCCAAAGTTACAACACGTTGTGGAGTTTTAAAAGAGGACGAATATATAATGTTAAATAGACTCCGAACATTTGAAAAAGAATAGCGACCCTTTATAAAGCCTGTTTGATCTTTAAAAATAATTTTACCCAAAATATTCTCCGACCGAGTGGCCATTATCTTTGACAGAATCTTAGCATCGACATTCAATAATGAAACATGTCTATTTGAAGCACAGTCAGTAGGATCTTTATCTTTTTTAAGAATTAAAGAAATAGAAGCCTCATAAAAAGTAGAGGGTAAGTCACCTATCAAAAAGAATCCTTAAACATTTCCAACATATATGGAGAATGCAACTTTCCAAATTTTTTATAAAATTCTACAGGATAGCCATCAAGTCCCGGGGACTTACCAGATTGCATTGAAAAAATAGCTTTATGAATTTTGGCTTCAGTGATTTGAGCATCAAGAGTTTTTTGATCCTCAGCGGAGATTTTAGGAAAAACAATCTTTTGTAAAAATGCATTCATTTCAAAGGAATCTAACGGACATTGAGATTTAGAAAATTCAGCATAAAAATCTTGAAAGATCTTGTTAATTTCTTCATATTCCTGAGCTAAGGTACCATCTTTCCTATGAATTTTCATGATTTGCCTTTTGGCTGCAGCCATTTTTAATTGAGGTGCAAGCAGTTTATTATTTTTATCTCCAAACATATAAAACTGGCTCTTTAACTTAAGCAAATATCCTTCAATGAAATAAGTTAATAACAGGTTATATTGTGATTGAAGTCCTGCCCTTTGTTTAAATAAATCAGTATTAGGGGAAATTGCATAGATATTATCTAAATCTTTAATTTGTTTTGAAATTCTATCTAATTCTGCTTTAGTCTGTTTTTTAAGTTTAGCTGAATAAGAAATAATCTGACCACGTAAAAATGCTTTAAATGTATCCCATATAACTAATTTAGACATACCCCCTATATCATTAAAAAGAAAAAGTTCTTTTATCTGGGTTTCAATGAAAGTCAGAGTTTTGCAATAAAGTCTGAGACATGCGCCAAGCTGGGCGGGCAAGAGTGACATCATCAAATTCAAAAAACAAACTCAGAGGCGCATGATCAGATATAGCAATAGCATCATATTCGCAAGTTTTAACACTAGGCAAGAAGCGGGGATCGATTATAACATAATCGATCCTTGAATATTTTTTTATAAACGTGAGAAGAGAATATTCTCTATTAGCGGGATGGAGATACCTCCACAAATCAATCAACCCAAGATCAATGAAAAAGGAATTAGTAAATGACGCGGATCGATTTGGAAGTCACTGATTCGTTGAGCTCTTATCAATCATAAGATTTAAGCAGCAGTTAAAATCCCCGCCCATTATCAGCATTTATTCATTTAAATCAGGCAGTAAAGCAAATACCTTTTTTAAAAAAGAAGGATCATCTAAGTTAGGACCATACAAATTAACCAAAACAACTTTTCTGTTACAGATCGTTCCTTTAACAATTAAAAATCTACCATTAGAATCTGATTCAATATCCTCTTGAATAAATATATTAGGTTTAATAAAAATAGACACGCCTTTTGTTTTACTCTGAGAAGTAGAGTGGAATTGCAAACCATTCCACCATCTAAAAAATCTATTTTGATCTCCCGCCCTGATATGTGTCTCTTGAGCAAAAATTATATCAGGTTGGAATCGGTTAATAATTTTAAAACTCTTTTTTTGTTTAATAGGATAATTCCCACCACGTAGATTCCAACTTATTATATTAATCTGTTTAAATACCATATTATAATTTTATTTTACTTTATACATGCACAGAGCACATACCAATATGGAATGATCAAAAATGGCGGTGATGAAGAATACAACCACATAAAAAACACGCATGCTCCGGAACCACCCAATGGGAAAAAAACTCCCAACTCTAAATATTTCGAAGACCCCTCCCATCCTTTCATGATCATTTTGACCTCCTGATGTCAGGCAGAAGGTACTGCGGCATAAGAACTAGAACTGTCAGGCTGGTTAACGGCTTCTTCCTCCAGGTTGTTGGACTTTTTAACAGCCAGCACACATGTCTGAATGCCCTGTCACCCCATTTCCCCCTATCACCCACTCGCCATTCCATTGACACACTCTTACCTGCGCTTCTCATCTTTTATTGCTGCTGTTTCACATATTGATACAACTGCTTGTTTTATTATAATAGTGTCAGTAACTTTATCCTGTCTTACATAAACACGCACCTCACACTTTATGTCAACCTGTCAATTTTCAGGCCATGTCACTTAGTGACTTGTGCTAATATTATTTTGTGACTCTACGTGCTGGATGGTAACGTTATGTGCTGTGTGTGACTGTGCATATTGTGTTTTGCAACTTGGCCCCAGGGGAACGATGTTTCGTTTAGCTGTATACATGTTGAATGACAATAAACTTGAACTTGAAAAATGAGAATTATGGTCATTGGTTGCTAAGTGCTCCCACATTGACACTTCGGTCACTTGCCTAAGAGGTGGTCCAGCTCGAGTAACCAGGACGTTGTGCTGACCCGTTAACCTACTCCAGGTTCATCTTAACCTTTCCCTCCCACTTTTTCCATTTTTCTTTCATTCATGTGCCTAAGAGTCTCTTAAATGTCCCTAATGCATCTGCCGCTGGCACCATCCCTGGCAGTGTGTTCCACACACCCGCCACTCCCTGTGTAAAAAAAACCTATCTCTGACAGTCCCCCTATACTTTCCTCGAATCACCTTTAATTTATACCCCCCCCGGCTGTCCACTTGATCTATGTCTCTTATCATCTTGTACACCTCTATCAGGTCACCTCTCATCCTCCTTCACTCCAAAGAGAAAAGCCCTAGCTCGCTCAATCTATCCTCATAAAACATGCGTTCTAATCCAGGGAGCATCCTGGTAAATCACCTCTCTACCTTTTATAAAATGTATAGCAGCCTATAATTCTTATAGCTGTCTGTGATCTCCCTATCATGTTGAACTTAATAAATACACAATTATTTTGTTCTGCCCGTTTAGGAAAATGAAAACTGGATTCTGATTGGGAAAGTCATCGACAAAGCTTGCTTCTGGATTGCTCTGCTCCTCTTTACCACTGGCACTCTGGCAATTTTCCTCACAGGGCACTTCAACCAAGCACCAGAATTCCCCTTCGCCGGAGAGTCCAAAAAATACGAACCCAAATAGATTACTTCACCCATCCCCTTCCAAATCCCGGTTCAGGTCCAGATACATTTCTGACCTTGTTCTGTTTAATTTTTGATCTTTTAAAATAAATAAATTGGTCCTGCATCTGCTCAGAAGAAGTAAACCACAATGGTGCTAGGTCGTGCTTTAACTTCCAGGTAATATGTTGGTTTATCTCTCCTTCAACGTGTTTTACTTTCATTATCCAGTAACGTTTGTTAGTTGGTGTTGGGGAGGAGAGAGAATGGAATGACTTGCAAGTTGCCACATTGCCCTCGGGTCACCAAGTTCTGCTGCAAAGCCTTTCACCTTTAGTTCACATTCAAGAAAAATATTAAGGACTGAATGTTTGCTTTCCTGTTGTCATATCAGGTTTACTTGACCAGAGTCAGAAACATGTTCAAAATCACCATGTAATTTGTTAGTTTTGTGGCAGCAGTACATTGCATAAATATTAATAGTGAAAAAATGGTGAATTACAGTATTAAATATATAAATTAAATAAGTAGATAAGTAGTATAAAAATGGAAATGAAAAAGTAGTGAGGTAGTGTTCATGGGTTCAATGTCCATTCTGAAATCTAATGGCAGAGGAGAAGAAGTTGAATCGCTGAGTGTGTGCCTTTAGGCTCCTGTACCTTCTCCCTGATGGTAGCAATGGGAACAGGGCAAGTCCTGGGTGATGGGAGTTCTTAATGATCGTTTATTAACTCAAGGTTTATAGAGATGGACTGCACTGTAAGTGCTGTCACTTGGCACAGTTAAAAGATCAGTTTTATCGGTCACATGTACAGTAAACAGATAAAGAATATACAGTGAAATGCGTTGGTTTGTGTTCACAGTCAACACAGTCCGAGGATGAATGAAATCTGCAAGTACCACCATGCTTCCGGTGCCAACATAGTATACCCACAACTTACTAACCCTAACCCATACAAATTTAGGATGTGGGAAGAAACCGGAGCACCTGGAGAAAATCCAAGCTGTCATGGGGATGGGGGGAATGTACAGTCTCCTTACGGGGAGAAAGGCAGGAATTGAACCCCGGTTGGTGATTATTGGCACTATAAAGCTCTGTGCTAACTGCTATGCTACTGTACTGTGCATATATATAGATTCATTGGCTACTTTACTAGGCACCTCCTGTACCTAATAAAGTGGCCACTAAGTGTATGTTTGTGGTCTTCTGCTGCTGTAGCCCAACAACTTCAAGGTTCAGCGTCTTGTGCATTCAGAGATGCTCTTCTGCACACCACTGTTGTAACAAGTGGTTATTCAAGTTACTGTTGCCTTTCTGTCAGCTTGAACCAGTCTGGCCATTCTCCTCTGACCCCTCTCTCAAGGCTTTTTTACACACAGAACTATTACACTTTGGATGTTTTTCTTTTTTGCACTATTCTCTGTAAACTCTAGAGACTGTTGTACGAGAAAATCTCAGGAGTTCAACAGTTTCTGAGATACTCAAACCACCCCGTCTGGCATCAACTAGCATTCAACAATCGAAGTCACTTAGATCACATTTCTTCCCCGTTCTGATGTTTGTGGTCTGAACAACGACTGAACCTCTTGACCATGTCTGCATGCTTTCACGTTGCTGTGTTACTGCCCCATGACCGGCTGATTAAATACTTACATTATCAACAGGTGTACCTAATAAAGTGGCCAGAAGACCTAGGAGCAGAATTAGGCCATTTTGCCCATTGAGTCAGCTCTACCATTTGACCATGGCAGACTTATGACAAAATCCAGGGGCACTTGAAGAAGAGATTATGGTGCCTAGGCTTGATGACAAATTTGGGTCAATTTTATTTATTTAGATATACAGCACAGAATAGACCCTTCCAGCCCTTGGCGATACACATCAAAGTTGCTGGTGAATGCAGCAGGCCGGGCAGCATTTCTAGGAAGAGGTACAGTCAACGTTTCGGGCCGAGACCCTTCGTCAGGACGAACTGAAGGAAGAGCTAGTAAGAGATTTAAAAGTGGAATGGGGAGGGGAGATCTGAAATGATAGAAGAAGACAGGAGGGGGATCCAAAATGATAGAAGAAGACAGGAGGGGGAGGGATGGAGTCAAGAGCTGGACAGGTGATTGGCAAAAGGGATATGAGAGGATCATGGGACAGGAGGCCCAGGGGGAAAGAAAGCGGGAGGAACCCAGAGGATCGGCAAGGGGTATAGTCAGAGGGACAGAGGGAGAAAAAGGAGAGAGAGAGAGAGAGAAAGAATGTGTGTATATAAATAACGGATGGGGTACGAGGGGGAGATGGGGCATTAGCGGAAGTTAGAGAAGTCAATGTTCATGCCATCAGGTTGGAGGCTACCTTGGTGATGTTCCTTTTGTCCTGTTGGCTGAGGTCACAGCTCTGGGAGGTGTTGTCAGAATACTCTGCCATCATGGTGTATCGACAGCAGATGGAGTGCAAGCTTAGAATACCTAATATAATGAATCTCCCAATATAGTTTCACCCTACTGATGGAGTTTTAAATTCTAAGTACAGAGACAAAGGTGTGAAATTTGATCAAAAATTGATCAGAAAGAAGTTTGAAAGAGCGTTATCAAAGTTTTCACACAGCCATTGTTAATAAAACTTCCTGCAAGTACTATTCTGCTGAGAATTTTAATTGGATGTCCAGATGCATGGATATTGTTTTTATTTTACTGTGACCTTACATTTGTGATAAAGGTTTTAAAACCAGACCCATTTTATTGATTGCTAAGGAGTTATTTCCCTTAATGGCCTGTGCGTGACTGTTTCACGTGGGGAGGCTGATGCATGGGCAGCTACCACACTGTCCTTGACAGGTTGAAATTGGGGTCCAGGAATGTGGAATGAAAGGTTTCAGGGGACCCTTCGCTGCTGCAGCCTTCCTCCATCCTCAGTGCTGTTGTGATGGTTCTGCCAGTGATATCTTCAAAGTTCAAAGTACAGTTATGTTCAAAGTATGTATACATGATAAAACCTTGGGATTTGTTTCCTTACTGGCAGCCACAAACCCAAAAGAACCATTAAAAAAAAGACCAACGTGCAGAGAGATATAACAAAGAAAAAGTAACACTTTGATTGGATTGCTCTTTCTCTGGAACTTCCCATTTACTTTTCCACCATGGATGACCTACCAGCAGCTAAGCTCCAGATGGCGTTGCTCCAAGGATCTCCGGAACGCACGAGCCTCCCCACCACGACAAGGTGATGATCCTCAGAGAAGAAATATTTCATTGGTATGCTTAGATTTAAACAGATAACTTTGCCATCCTGTAACCTTACTGGTGGTGCAATATTGGATTGAACACTAAGTTGTCGGTGGTGGGGAGGCCAGTGCCCGTGATGAAGCTGGCTGAATCTACCAGACTATGTTGGAACCGGAATATGCGGCAGCCCTTGCAGGCGGCCCACAGCTCACCCTCGGCTATGCTGAAGCTTCAACGCCAATGACGCAATTCACTGAACGTTTCAGTGTACACCTGATAAATAAATTTGAATCTAGAATATTCTGCAGCTTTTTTTCAATTCTGTGCACTGGAGCTACCAAACCAGGTGGTGACATTGTACGATTATGCAAATAAAACAGCTAAGGTGTTTTATGTTTCAGAAAAGCCAAAGCAACTCATTTATTGAACACCAAAAGAAACGAACTCGAAGTGCGGTAAAAGTCCTTTACATAATAACCTCATCATGTCAGACCAGCCTCTTAAAGTGAACCCCAACTCAATGTTGGAGGTTGTGAAATCTGTACATTTCTCTCAATTACGTGACCCTACACAGGCTCCCCCAGAATTCACTAAAAGCCTGTCCGGAGCTCGAACGAGCACCCAGCTCGGGTCCTATGTACCATAGGTGGAGGAACAGCAGGTGTCTCTGGCTTGTCCAGGGGTGTGTTGCCACCATGTCCCGACACCAGGGGCATGATAGCGGAATCCTTTAAATCTTGGTGGGCAGGCCTAAGGTGCTCTACCGAAATACATTAAGGTTTATCCCTCTTACCTATGACAAAAATCTTTTCTCCCCGTTCGAAAAAGCAAAATGGGCCATAGTAAGGCGGCCCAAGGAGATGTTTATGTGCATCATGGCGGATGAAAACAAACGAGATGGAATGCAGGTCATCAGGAACCCAAGAGTACTGCAGGAATAGGTGAAAAGGAATTACATTTACTGAGGAGGGAGGAAACGTTGTTGAGAGACTGACCAGGAGGTTGTGGCTTCAGGAATGAAATCACCTGGTAATCATAATGGCTGTCCCTATGCAAACTCAGCCATGGGCGATTGCGGGTCCTCCGATTTGGAGAGGACCAACAAGGTCTGCATTGACAATGTCAAACCGTCACTCAGTTACCTCAAAAGGAGCCAATGGCACCAGAACATGATGGTTAATTTTGCCGGTTGGCACTCCACATGGGCTGCAGTTCAATCATGTACATCCTTCCTGAGGTTGTGCCACGCAAACTTTAGTGCAGCCAGTATCTATGAGGCCTTCTGGCCCGGGTGTGAGAGGCCATGTATGGAGTGGAAAAGAGTCCGTCTCCAGTATGCGGGCACGATGGGGCGAGGGCAACCGGTTGAGACATTGCACAGGACAGCGTCAGTAGTAATGGCTATAGTTGTGATGGGAGCAGGAGTGGGTGTACCAGTAGGGATACATTAGAAAGAGCTCATTTGGTATCATCAAATGCCCTGGTCATGTCCACTGACCAGTCCAGCACGTGATTAGGGGTTTTGCCTTTAAGCACATTATGCAGGGAAAGCATAAGTTCAGCAGCTTACGGAATGAAGCGATGATAGAGACTCACCGTACCTAAAAATTCCCGTCATTTTTTAGTAATGCGAGATGGTGGGAAATCCACAGTGGTGGTTACTTTTGATGGGAGGGGTTTCGCACCTTCTGTGGAGATACAATGGCCAAGAAAGTCAGTGGTTGACAACCCAAACTGGCATTTAGCAGGGTTAAACCCGTGTTGGCTTAAGCACTTGAAAAGTGTGTGGAGATGGGATACGTGTTTGGATTTGGATGCACTGGCGACAAGTATGTCATCCCGGTAAACAAGAAGAAAATCTAAGTCTTTTAATACAGAGTCCATCAGCCGTTGGAAAGTCTGTGCTGCATTTTTTCAACCTAAACGGCATGCACGGAAACTCAAAAAGGCCAAATGCTGTTTTGGGAATGACCTCCAAGCACACAGGTACCTGATGGTAGCCCCTAAATTAATCGACCTTGGAAAAAATTGACTTTCCAGCTAAACGTGCTGAAAAGCCTTGGATATGCATGCTCAGACTCCAATAGTCCAAAAGTCTGTAAAAGGTGAGTTTTCAGCAACCTATATTTATCATGTTCAAACACCACTGGCACTTTTTGAAGATCTTGAGCAACGGTTTGACCATGTAAATGTGGATGTTGTTGGTCCTTTTCCACCCGACCCCACCACACTGTGGTTGCATGCCTCTCCTTGTCATGGTGGACCATGAGGCAAGAGGTTGCCCCCTGCCCCCAGCATCAACAACAGCCCCAGCCGTGGCTCGGGCGTTTATCAGCACCTGGGTGCTCGGTATGGTACCCCACCCGCAGTCCCCAATTCATGTCAGACCTCTGGGCTGCGATGGCTGAGAACCTCAGCATTAGGCATCACACCATGGCATATCACCCACAGTCCAATGGTCTTAATGGTTCCCCTGAGGGCTTCCCTGAGTGCTGCAGCTCCAAAAGAAAACCTGCAGTCATCTGTGGTTGAGTCTGTATATGTAACAACCATTACAAGTGCCAGGTGATTTCATTCCTGATGCCACGACCGCCTGGTCGGCCTCTCAACACCTCGGAGTCACCATAGTAGGTTCTGGTAAATAAATCGGCAGAGTTACTTTATGTTTCCGAAAAGCTGTAGCAATTCACTCATTGAACACCAAAAAACTGAACACAAAGCGGGTAATAACCCTTCACATAATTAGGTCATCACACCAGACCAGCATCTTAAAGTGAAAACCCCAACTCAATGTTGGTGGTTGTGAATTATGTACATTTCCACACATTACTTTACCCAATAATACCACCAGTCAGAATGCTCTCCACTATAGAAATCTGTTGGAGTCTTTGATGACACACCAAATCACAGGTGCTGTAAAGAGGTTCACCCTGTCGCCTGCCACCTGTCGATGAATAGATATATATTTATCCATATGCATATACAAAAAATCTCTAGATTCCCTGGCCTCGAAATTCATCTTCCACTAACAGCACTGAATGCTCAGTAGGAGGGATTCTGCTTCCGGAATTTCATTTGACTTAAGTCAGAGGAATCATGCTTGGAGAAGGTGCACAATGACCAGCTACTGCTATTGAGTGAAGAGAAACATATCCTTCCAAATGATTCTCAAGTGTAAAAGGCTCTTTCAAAGGTACTGGTTCAGGTGCTATATAAGATACGAAGGTCCCCTCCTCATGAAGAGGAAATTAGCTATGTCTCAATGGCAAATAAAATAAACAGCAGCTCATTTCCATCATATTGTTGTTTGTGAGATCTTGTTTACAAGTTTTCTCACATGGCACTGCAGCTGGTGCATATCACAAATCCTGGTTATGTGACCACTGATGCCAGGCAGACAATCTCTGAAGAGTATTGATAATGGCTGGGGTCACCTGTCTTGTAAAGACACTGCCCAGAAGAAGGCAATGGCAAACCATTTTTCTGTGGAAACATTTGCCAAGAACAATTGTGGTCAGAAGACCATGATCACCCACATCGTACGGCACGGCATGTAACGAACAAACTCATTACTGCAAATTAATTCACAATTGATTATAAAATTTCAGATCCAGTGAGACAGTTCATAACAAACCATTACAGCTTTCTTTCCATTGAATGCTAGAACAAAAAGGTTTAATTAATAATTGAACCCAATTTCCTCCTGATTAATTACTATTAATCGTAAATTCCAGAGTATTTATTTATTTATATTTAGGGATGATTACAGCCCCATCCGGCCCAACGGGCCTGTGCTGGCATATTACACCCATGTTTTTATGGTGCAACTGTAACAAAAACCAACTTCCCCCGGGATCAATAAAGTATGACTATGACTATGACTATGTGACCAATTAACCTACTCACCCACGTATCTTTGGACTGTGGGAGGAAACCAGAGCGCCAGGAGGAAACACACACATTCACAAGAAGAAATCTCTTACTCGGGCAATCCCTGGTGCTGTAATAGCTTTGCTGCTATGTTTTGTAACCCAGAACATAAAAACTAATTGAAAAGAAGGCAAGTGAGCTGGGAGATAACTCGTGTACATTCGTTTTCACTTTAAGTGAGGCACAAGGACATGGTGGTGTGATGACATATGTTGTTTATGTACTTTTACATATAACCCACAATACATTATGTAGATGACAAAGAATGCTTAATCAAACAATATTACTCAAAAACACAACTTTCCACAATCTTTCCAGATATATTTTTCAGAACCCTGCGGTGTCGTCCATCAGACTTTACAGCTTCATAAGCAGTTTATCCTTAGTAATAACGACTATGTTCACTTCTGCCCCCTTATTCAGTTTGGCTACCACTTCTTTGTTCTCCATTGTTACCTTTTCAGAGTAACAAACGCATGATCCTGGAGAGGTATGCCTCCAGACCACCTCTCCAGCATGATTTTCCAGCAATCCAATGCCCACTCTTGCCTCTCTTTTGCTCTTTGTACCTGGAAAAGAAAACAGCCCAATACTTCCCTCACCATTATCTAGGCTCTGAATCAACTCCTCAAGGTGAGGCAGTATTTCACACCAGCCCTGGTGTGTTATTTATTGCTATTGGAGCTCCTTTTGCAGCCTCCGCTACAATGGCAAGCCTTCCCTTGTCAGCAACGCTCCCACCATTTTTTTATAGCTGCATGGACCAACCATTGCTCTGAGCAGGAACTTTTTCACATGGCCCGAAAACTGCATGGCACTGTTATAGAACATTATATAACAGAAGATTCCAGCTGCACAGAAACAAAACCAAGGCCAATATGAGGTGTTGTTTCTCTGATTTGTGTCTCGCCTCAAATTGGCAGTGGAGAAGGCCGCGGACAAAAGTGCTGGAGTGGGAATGAGTTTCTGTGTGGCCATGCACTCGGGTAGCTTAGTGGAGCCAGTGCTTGCCAGCCATGGTTGCCCCATCCTCCCTTTAGAACGTTTCTTCTTCTTTGGATGCAGTGATCTGCCATTGCTACTCTACTGTCATCCCTGCTTGAGTCCTCTTACAATCAATCTTGGCCATCTCTTCTCATGCCTTTGTAGTTACCGTTACTCTGCTGTGATACCAATACATACACTTTTAGTTTCTCCCTTCAAAGTACCGCTGAATTCTATCCCAGACATCCCATCTCTCCCGGAAGTTCCGGGAGTTTCCTGCATATTAATAGTGGCTCCCCGATGCCCACAAATTATATACAATATCGCGGAAATCAATTTTTTTGAGAGCAAGGGTGCAAGAGTGACCACGAGAGAGAAAGAGCGCACAACAGAGAGTGAGAGCAAGCAAGCGAGAGCGCATGAGAGAGAGAGTGCGAGCGACAGCGAGAGCACGCCATGGCAGAGTGTTCCAAAAAAAGAAAATATAAAGTGTACTTCACCCCAGACTACCCTAAAGTGTACCCTGCCCAATAGGGGTCAAAATAATGATAGTGTTGCTCGATGCGCTGTTTGCAACAGTGACTCTTCTATTGCCCATGGTGGGTTAAGACTGTAAAAGACATGTTGAGGTGAGTTTAACAGGTGTCATTCATTCATTAGCATAGCTAACATTATTTAAACTAGCTGGCTAGCTGCTAAGGAGCTACTCTATTGTAGATATCCCACCTCTCCTGGAAGTTCCAGGAGTCTCCCGCAAATTGATGGCGCTACCTTCCTGAAATGAATTTTTACAGGGTGGGATGTCTGCTATCCTGTTATGATCAATGTCTCCTAAGTGTTCCTTTACTTTAAGCTCCCTAATTAAATCTGGTTCATTGCACACCACCAAATCCAGAATTGCCTTTTTCATTGTGGTTTCCACCACAAGCTTCTCTGAAAAGCCTTCTGCAAATTTCTGCTCTTGGGATCTTGTTTTCCCCAGCTAACATGCATATTGAAGTCCCCCAGGACCACCATGTGCATCTCTCCTATGCCTTTACTATCTCCTGTAGTAATGTCGATGTCAAAGTCATCATGTTGGAGATGACCAAAGCAGAATATAAGGTGTTGTTTCTCTAATTTGTGTCTTGCCTCAAATTGGCAGTAGAGGAGGCCGTGGACAAACATGTCAGTATGGGAATGGGAACTGTAATTAATATGGCTGGCTAACATTGCAGCATCAACATCTATCTCCCTCACCAACCCCCACACATCCTTTTGTTTTCCTTTATCCTTCTGGCCCCTTCATCCTTTCTTTGCTCCTCCCTGCCTTCACACACATTCCTCCCTCTGTTTCCCCACCTCCTTCCCTTTATTCCAGGCTCTCATGTCCTCTCTCACCAGAGTCTGTCTTCTTCAGCCCTTTGCCTCTTCCACCTATCACCTTCCAGTTTTTAACATTATTCCCACTTTCAACCACACCTTCCCTCCCCATCTGGACTCACCTATTACTTGCCAGCTCACCCCCCCCCCCCAGATGCTCCATACCCCACCCTTTATTCTTGTCTCTGCTCTCATTCTTTCCAGTCCTGAAAAGAAACGTTTATTGTTTATTTCCCCTCCATAGATGCTGCCTGACCTGCTGAATTCCTCCAGCACTTTTGTGTATTGCTGTATGTTTGTTTTATTAGAATTTTGGATTTACTGTTAACCTCTTATACTTTTAAAATCAGTTTTACAAATAATATCTAAATACATCGTCGCAGATAAGTACGGGTGTGTGCCCATTTCTAAATTCATTATCTCAATTCATAGACTAGGAAAATCAAAATTATGACCAGAGCAGGTTTTGAAATTGAGATTTTCGCTCCGCTGAGGTTTGGCCTGAACCATTTGCCGTGGCCGTGGCTCGAACGCATGCGCATAATCGCGGCCGGAGATTCGGCCTCCTCGTTGAGAGGCTGGTGTGTATTTTTTTAAAGTAGCTATTTTTGTATAATTACGTTCTTTTACTTAATATTCGTTATTTTTTCTCGGAATTCTTGAAGATATGAATAACAAATTCCAAGCGTAAGTTATCGATATTTTGACAATCTGTTTCCTAAACAAAAAAACTTTCTAGAGGTGGTTGACAGCTCGAGCCGGGTGGAAGTCCCGCTCCGAGCAGCGTCCCTGATTAGGGACGGGACATGTCCTACCCAGAACCGTTTGATTGGTCAGGATGCGGGTCCTGGAACTACTTGATTGGCCATTGTTGGGGGTTGGGACCATTTGATTGGTTATCGATGCGGGAACCGGGTTACTTGATTGGTCGTTGGCGCGGAGTTTGAGACATTTTGATTCGCCATTGGTGCAGAAGCCGGGACCACCTGATTGGCTGCGGGTGCGCCGCGTAAAAAACGTTGCCTTTTGGCCCCATGCCATGCCAATAAAGCTACTTTACTTCCTGTCCTCTTTCAGTCTCTCACGTTGCCTCAAAAAGGCAGCATTCACTGTTAAGTCAGCGTCTCCACCCAAAAGTCGACTGTTTATTTTTTCCATAGATGCTGCCTGACACGGCGAATTCCTCCAACGCCTTTGTGTAGTGATCGTCGATCCCCACCATCCAGGCCATGCCAGTTTCTCGCAACTACTGTTGGGCAGGGGGTACAACAGGGGTTCCCAACCTGGGGTTCGTGGACCCCTCGGTTAATGGTCCGTGGCACTAAAAGAGGTTGTGAACCCTTGGGGTACAAGAAGGCTGAAATCCTACTTGAACAGGTTCAAGAATAGCTACTTAGACCATAAAACATAGGAGCAGAATTAGGCCATTTGGCCCATTGAGTCTGCTCCGCCATTCAATCGTGGCTGATCCTTTTTTTTCCCTCCTCCTCAACCCCAGTTCCCGGCCTTCACTCTGTAATCTTTGAGGCTATGTCCAATCAAGAACCTTTTATCAATCTGCCTTAAATACACCCAATGACCTGGCCTCCACAGCTGCATGTGGCAACAAATTCCACAAATTCACCACCCTTTGGCTAAAGAAATTTCACCGCATCTTTGTTTTGAAAGGGTGCCCCTCTATCCTGAGGCTGTGTTCTCTTGTCCTAGGCACTCCCACCATGGGAAACATCCTCCACATCTACTCTGTTTAGGCCTTTCAACATTTGAAAGGTTTCAATGTGATTTCCCCCCCCCACCCAATCCTTCTGAATTCCAGTGAGTACAGGCCCAGAGCCATCAAACATTCCTCGTATCATAACCATTTCATTCCTGGAATCACTTCCTTTTAATTATTTGGTTCTTGAACATACTGGCAAAGCCCTGATCATAAACTCAAGAGATTCTGTAAATACTGGAAATTCACACACACACAACTGAGGAACTCAGCAGGTCATGCAGCATCTATGGAAATGAATAAACAGTCATTGTTTTGGGCTGAGACCCTTCTTCAGGACCTTGATTATTATAGTTTAGTAACATTATGGTTACTTTATCCTAAAATGGTTCTAATTGTATTATTTACTTCTAAAAATTGTGTAATATTTATTAACTATCTTTTTTGTGAATGCAGCTTGTATGTTGATATGTATATGCCTGTGGTGCTACCGCAAGTAAGTTTTTGCTGCACCTGTGCATACTTGTACTTGTGCAGGTGACAGTAAACTCAACTTCGACTTTCTTATCAGTTCCTCTTTTTGTACGCAAAGAGGCAATTTACAGTATCAAATGAGCTTACTGGCACATTTTTACTGTCTGGGAGGAAACCTATGCGATCATAGGGAAACCATGTAAACTCCACATGGGCAACACCCCTACACTCCCCTTACCATTATCTAGGCCCTTAATCAACTCCTCCAGGTGAGGCAGTGTTCTACATGAATTCTCGTGTGTTCTTTATTTCACCTGGTGCTCCTGTTGCTGCCTCCTCTGTGATGGTGAGACTGGGCCCAGATTGAGTGACCACTCCGCTGAGCTCCATCTTGCCCCATCCCCCGGGCTAGCCAGGATCTCCCAGTGCTCAGGTGTTTTAATTCCATTTCCCTTTCTCACCCTGGCAGTGACATATCTGTCCACAGTCTCCTCCACTGCCAGGTCTAGGTGACGTACAAATATGAAGAACAGCACATCATAATCTGCCTGGGCATCCTCCAACCTAGCGGCATGAACATCAAATTCTTTAACTTCTGTTATCCACTGCCCTCTGTCCCTTTTCTCCTTGTTACTTCTTTCTCTCATCCTGATCCAATTGCCTCCCCTTCATCCTATTTCTTTCTTTTCCCCTACCCTCCCCATCTGCCCATCTGGATGCACTTATCACATGTCAGCTTTTGCTCTGCCCCTTTCCTCCATATTTTAATATTCAAAGTTCAAAATTTCAAAGTAAATTTATTATCAAAGTAGAACATATGTCACCATGTGTAGCCCTGAGACTCATTTTCCCCAGGGCATAATCAACAAATCCGTAATGGAATAGCAACCATGAAAGATCACACAAAGATGTTCAGCCAAGTGCAGAAGAGAACAAACTGTGCAAATGCAAAAAGAAGAAACAATGATAAGAAATAAATCAGCAATAACTATCAGGAACATGAAATGAAGAGTCCTTGAATGTGAGTCTATAGGTTGTGGGAGCAGTTCAGTGAAGAGGCAAGTGAAATTGAGTGAAGTTATCCCCTTTGGTTCAAGAGCCTGATGGTTGAGGGGTAGTAACTGTTCCTGAGCCTGGTTGTGTGAGTCCTGAGGCTCCTGTACCTTCTTTCCAGTGGCAGCAGCGAGAAGGGAGCATGTCATGTGCGGTAGGGGTCCCTGATGATGGATGCTGCTTTCCTGTAACAACGCCTCATGTCGATGTGCTCAGTGGTGGGGAAGTCTTTTCTGTGATGAACTGGGCCGTATCCACTACTTTTTGTAGGATTTTTTGTTCAAGTGCATTGGTGTTTCCCTACCAGGAAACACCAGTTAATATACTGTCCACCACATAGAAGTTTGTCAAAGTTTTAGCCTTTGCAAACTCCTAAGGAATTGGAGGCTCTGCTCTGCTTTGTAATTTTACTTGTGTGCTGGGCCCAGGACAGGTCCTCTAAGACAATAACACCGAGGAATTTAAAGCTGTTGACCTCAGATTTTCATTCACTCTTCCTATATGTCAAGCTGTAGTCAATAAAGAACATCCTAATATATTCATCTTTGAAGACTAGATGTTCCAGGGTTGAGTGATGAGTCAATGAGTTGGCATCTGTTGTAGACCTGTTGCGGCAGTCGGCAAATTGGAGTGGACCCAAGTTGCTTCTGAGACAGGAGTTGATATGTTTCACCGCCAACCTCTCAAAACCGTTCCACACAGGCTGTTTGACCTAACTCGTCACTGGCCTCTGTGTGGCGCAGTGAGCTGGTCCCATCTGGCCCATAGCTGTCTAAACCTCTCCTTAACTAGGTGCAAACAACAAACAACAGGAATTCTGCAGATGCTGGAAATTCAAGCAACACACATAAAAGTTGCTGGTGAACGCAGCAGGCCAGGCAGCATCTCTAGGAAGAGGTGCAGTCGACATTTCAGGCCGAGACCCTGACGAAGGGTCTCGGCCTGAAACGTCGACTGTACCTCTTCCTAGAGATGCTGCCTGGCCTGCTGCGTCCTTTTATGTGTGTTCCTTAACTAGATGGTTGCTTATCTGCCTGCCTCAAATATATTTTTTATGTAACACTGGCTTCGCCTAGCAGCTTAATACAGTGGACTGTATTAATACAGTGGACTGTGGATAACCCCCTGCCCGGCCAAACTTAAGACATCTCGTTTGGGTGGATACTGTCCCCTGTTACAAATCAGTACCCCGAAATAACAAACAGTACACAATATGCGATTAAATGATTAAGCTTTATAATTCTTACTTTGAATATATGGTTAGTAGAGAAACAAAATATAAAAGAAAAAGGGCCCAAATCTTATTAAACAGTGTGTGCACAAAGTTGGAGCTCACTCAGTAGTCCTTCCACCGTCAGTCTCCTCCGAGCTTCGCCGACCTTCGGACCCCCACTCCAAGTCCACCCCGTCCGGCAGTCTACCAGATCTCTCCATTTGTGTCTTCTCTCCTCACCTCTCCCTCTCCCTCTGGCAAAAGCCCACAAAATCAACTGCTTTCAGAATCACAAAACAGGGCAACAAACTCCTGATTGGCTAACATGCAACCATAGTCCTGTTATCTCCAGCCATAACCCAAACATTGCTGCTACAGAGAAACCGTTACTTCAGCAGTGAATTACAAAAAACTAAGACATTAGCAGTGAACCCTTCGAGCGTTACATTTATTTAAAGATGCAGCACAGTAACAGGCCCTTCTGGCCCAATGAGTCCATGCTGCCCAATGAACCCACTCACCGGTACATCTTTGGACTGTGGCAGAGACCCACAAGAAACCCATGCATTCATGGGGAGAGTGTACAAACTCCCTTACAGGCAGTGGTGGAATTGGACCCGGGTCATTTCATATTCTCAATATTTATTGCTTAATTATTTTTTATTATTATTTTGCTTCAGTTTTTGCTGTTTCTTTGTACACAAGAAAATGAATCAGGATTTTACATGGTGACGTATATGTACTTTGATAATAAATTTACTTTGAACTGTGAACCTAAGAGAAATACCTCACCGGCTTGTAATTACCTGTCTAATCCCCACTACTCTTAGCCAAGGTATCTTGGTTAAACTAAACTTGGAATATTATGTTCAGTTCTGGTCGCCTCATTTTAGGAAGGATGTGGAATCTTTAGAGGGAGTGCAGAGAAGGTTTTACCAGAATGCTGCCTGGACTAGAGAGCATGTCTTATGGAGATAAGTTGAGTGAGTTAATGTTTTCCTCTTTGGAGAGAAGGAGGATGAGAGGTGACTTGATAGAGGTGTACAAGATGATAAATATTGAGGGAATAGCCAGAAACTTTTCCCCCAGGGCAGAAATGGCTAATATAAGGGGGCAGAATTTTAAGATGTTTTTGAGGAAAGTATATTAAGTTATTTTACACAGATAGTGGTGGGTGTGTGGAACACCCTGCCAGGGAGGTCATGGAGGCAGATATATTAGGGGCATTTACGATGCTCTTAGCACATGAATGATAGAAAAATAGAGGGTTATGTAGAAGGGAAGGGTTAGATTGATCCTGGAGTAAGTTAGAAGGTCGGCACAGCACTGTGGACTGAAAGGCCTGTATACCATGCTGTAATAATATTGTGTGTGTGTGTGTGGGAGTGAGATTGTGTTTCTGTTTCCCCCTCTCACATTATGTCTTTACCTGCCCCCCCTTCCCTTTCTTCCATGCCTTTGGTCCTCTCCTATCAGATTCCCCCTTCTCCAGCCCTTTATCTCTTTCATCAATTAACTTCCCAGCTCTTTACTTCATCCCCTCTCTCTCCCAGTTTAACCTATCACCTACTACCTTGTACTTCTTCCTCTACTGCCCCCACCTTCTTGCTCTAACTTCTCATCTTTTCTCATCCAGTCCTGATGAGGGGTCTTGGCCTGAAATGTCGACTGTTTACCCTTTTCCATAGATGCTGCCTGGCCTGCTGAGTTCCTCCAGCATTCTGTGTGTGTTGCAAGAGATTTGTCTAGTGGTTGGCCTTATCCTTTCCTCATCTTAAAAATTTCCCCAGTCACAAACACAAAAATTGTGCACTAAAATGTTTCTCCTGGAGAAATAGTGTTTAGTTAATCATGTTTTAAAATTTAAAAAATATGATTTTTTGTAGCCTGAAAGATGATGACAGTGGGGACCATGAACACAATGAAGAGAATGAGTCACTGAAGGAGAAAGAAGCAGAATTATGTGAACAGGAAAAGACACAAAGCACTGCTAAGAGAAAGGTACTAATTAACATTTCCTTAAAGCCATGAGAAGAAGGGCATTAAGAGGGCCAGGAGGGGTCATGAAAAGTTCTTGGCAAGTAGGATTAAAGAGAATTCCAAGGCATCCAATGCATACGAGTTCATGGCGCTAGCCAGGTGTCAGAGAACATTTCGGGAGTGCAGTGTTATGTGTTATACTGGAACGGGGCTGCACGAGGACATACCCGATCAAACTTTTCCATGAACAGCTGCCAGACCATTTGGGCTGACCGGAAGTGCACTGAGAGCAGTAAGCGTAAGGGAGTTGGGTGCTTACTGTTCTGGTTAACAACGGATGGTGCAATCCGGGTCATATTACGATCGAGGAACATGTTGTAGACCGGATATTGAACTTTTTGCTGTTGGACTCCAGCCATATTCCACTGAGATACAACACTGGACGTCACGGGAGGTTGTTCCTGCTGGTGGCCATCGAACTTTGCAGTTCCTCCCATGGAGGGTCAGACACCCTGAGCCAATAGGCTGGTCCTGGACTTATTTCCATCTGGCATAGTTTGCATATTGTTGTTTGATTGTTTGTGGTTTTTGTATTGCTATATTTATGCTCTATTCTTGGTTGGTGCAGTTGTAATGAAACCTAATTTCCCTCAGGATCAATAATGTATATCTATCTATCTACATCAAGAGCCTATGGCAGAACCAAAACCATTGTTGATTGCAGAATGCTTTAGGTTTCATAAGTACACATAAAGGAAGGAGGGTTTTATCAGCATATGTGGCTGAACTGAAGGGGTTGTCTAAACGTTGTCAGTTTGGTAATGGGCTTAATAATGTACTGAGAAATTGGTTATTTTGTGGAATCTTACAAGAAGCATTCAAAAATGGCTCCTAATTGAAGCACAATTCACATTTCAAAGTACAGCTGAAGTAGCTGTATCAATGGAAACGGCAGACAGACACAATTGACTTGTAGTCAGGAATGAAAGTGAGTGTGACCAAAATGGCAGTGTCTAGACGGAGGTCTGTCTAGTCGAGCAATTGTGTTACTGCTGTAGCAAGGACTCACATACACCAGACCAATGCAGATTTAAAGGCAAAACAAAGAGCATGTTGGACAGACAAAAATAAATAGACTACACAGGGAAGAGAAAAAGATAAAAAAGATAGTCTTGCTGTTTCTGCAATACTGTCACAATATCAGCAAAGCTCATGTCAGCTGGTTTGGTTGGAACAGTCAAACTTCGAAGCAAACAGTATGTCTTTAAACCCAATGCACTTGGTACTCATTTCTCATTGGCTATTTTATTTGCTTCAAAATACTGTTCAATTTGCTCAGTATACATGAGCTAGTTACCCCTTGAGCTATTGACTGCGTCTATCTTTCCAATGTAGTCAGCCGTTTCTACTCTCTGTTTAATGATTATTATGAACCAGTATTCTCTTTTTATGAACCTGTGAATTCTTCCATTTACTGCCCTTTTTTTAAAAAAACTTGATTGTGTCTTCCCTTCTGAAGAACACGTGCTGCGCTGTATTTTTAACTTGAACGTCACACTACGCTTCCACAGGTAGGTAGTCGTCTTGGGTTTATTTTAAAAATACCTTGTCGCCACTGTTATGTTTTGTAACTCCAAAATTTAAAACTAATTAAAAGCAAGAACACAAAGCCAGAACGTAGGTCTAACTTTGTAAGTTTTGGGCCCCATATCTCAGAAAGGATGTGTTGTCATTGGAGAGAGTCCAGAGGAGGTTCACAATGATGATTCTGGGAATGAAGGGGTTAACATATGACGAGCATTTGGCAATGTAGTCATTGGAATTTAGAATACGTGGGGATCTCATTGAAACCTATTGAATGTTGAAAGGACTAGATAGGATGGATGTGGAGAGGATGTTTCCTATGGTGGGAGTATCCAGAACTAGAGGGCACAGCCTCAGAATTGAGGGGTGACCTTTTAGAACAGAGTTAAGGAGGAATTTTTTTAGCCAGAGAGTAGTAAATCTGTGGGATGCTGTGCCACAGACTGTGGTGGAGGCCAAGTCCGTGCATGTATTCAAGGGAGAAGTTGATCGTTTTCCTGATCGGTCAGGGCATCAAAGAATATGGAGAGAAGGCGGGTGTATGGGGTTGAGTGGGATCTGGAATCAGCCATGATAGAATGATGGAGCAGACTCGATGGACTGAATGGCCTAATTCTGCTCCCAAGTTTTATGGTCTTATGTATTTTACTTTAAGCGAAGTGAGCACATATCATGTAGTGGTGTCATGGCATATGCAATTTTGTACATATAACCATAATGAATTATATAAACAAAATAGAATGCCTAATCAAACAACATATTTACTGTATTACTCAAATATTACTGATACAGTGACTGTATATACTATCTGTGCTATTGCAGTGTGCTATGTATTGTTGGTAAACCTTGGGCCCGGAGCAAACTATATTCATGTATGGTTGAATGATAATTAAACTTAAACTTGTACAGAGAGTTGTACAGAAATTGTTACATTTCACGTGCCCTTGTCAGTTCTGATCTCGTGTGTTCAGAGCACAAATTAAAATATTATCTTTCAATATTAAAATCGATGGATGAAGGGACAACCTACTCACCACCACCTCCACTCAAACAACTGCTCTCATTTAATTTTGCAGCCAGTGGCAGATGACGAAAGCAGCACCTCAAGGATTTCCAGGGAGATTTCAGACCAGTGAAGTGCAATAACTCAAGTTAATGGAAGATTTTACTTGAGATCAATGTATGGTTGAAAACCCATTGTATTAACGCCAAACAGTTGGTTTTGGTTTACTAATGTCACATGTACCAAAACACAGTGAAAAGATTGCCTTGCATACTGTTCATTCAGGTCAAATCATTACATTGCACAGTACATTGAGTGCATTAAAACAATAACAATGCAGAGTAAAGTGTAAAAGCTACTGAAAGAGTGCAGTGAAGGTAAACGATAAAAATGCAAGATCATAATAAGGTAGATTGTGAGGCAAAGGGTCCATCTTATCATTCAAGAGGTCTGTTCAAGAGTCTGATAAGCTGTCATTGAGCCTGGTGGTATGTGCTTTAAGACTTTTGTATCTTCTGCTTGATAGGAGAGGGGGGGAAGAGAGAATGTCCGGGGGGGGGGGGTGTCTTTGATTATGCTGGCTGCTTTACTGAGATATTGAGAGGCGTAGACGGATTCCATGAGGGGATGCTTGTTCCTATGATGAGCTGGTCTATGTCCACACTTTGTGTTATTTCTTGCAGTAATGTGTAGAACAGTTGTCATACCAAGCTGTGTTGCATCCAGATAGGATGTTTTCTATGGTAATTGTGACGGGGTCCTGAATTACCCCTATGAACTGTGCTTTTGAAAAGAGAGAGAGAGAGTTATTTAACACCGACATGTTGTTTTGAAAGAGAGAGAGAGAGAGAGACGAAGACTAACTGTTGGACTGTCACTTTAAGGAACGAGAAAGAACTGAGTAACTTTTGGATTTCTGCTGAGTTGGAGTTGGAGGTGGCACTGAGCAGCTCGTAAGTTGCTATGGTGACCGATGGCATTATTTAATGGACACTCAAAGTTATGATTTCTGGCAGTGTGTTGCTACTTTCTTCAAGGACAGATCGCCTGCTTGCATTTCTTAAGCAGAGAGAGGAAGGAGGAGTTATTTGAGTGACAGTTGATGCTCAGCACGGGAAGATAAAATAGGAGGTCAGATGATACAGACCTCAGACACATGTTTGGACACTGAATGAGCATTGTTGTGCCCACAGAAAAAGTGGGTTTTGGAGGATCAATAAGGCGGACCGATCCATCGCTCTTGCAGTGGAAAGAAGGAAAAGGGGTTGACTGGTGGGGAGTTGTCCATGTGTCCACCCTCGCCTGGGGGATAGCTCCACCACAGAAAACCAGTCCCCTTTGTTAAAGTCACAGTCGGTGACTTTTAAAGGATTTCGAAGGACAATGAGAAAATCGACGGCGTCAGCTCACCTGAAGACTCAAATCTCTCCCTCTCCCTCTCTCCTTCACTACTCAACTCAATACCATGAACTGAACTGAACTGAACTTTACTCATCGTCGTAAGGCTGTATCTTTTTACCCCTAGACTTAAAGAAGCTTAGTTTTTCATACATATATTTCCACACTTACTGATTTACTTACTTATATATATAATCATTGCTAACCTGTTTGATTTATTTACATTTATGTTACTGTATTCTGTAGTTACTAATAAATATTATTAGTTAATAGCAATACTGGACTCCAAAGTGTTTTCCATCTCTGCTAGTTCTTTATTCCCATCACGGGGTACGTGACATAATCATAAAAATTGTTAAGAATCAGTGTGGACATGTCAATAAATAAATGAACAAATATAATGTTTTTGTATTATTTATTTAATTGGGTTCTCTTTATCTAGTTTTAGGACTTGCATGAAGATCTGATCACATTTTAGGTCATGTTTATGCAGAAATAGAGGAAATTCTACAGGGTTCACAAACTTTCTAGCACCACTGTAGCACAGCATGTCAATGTCAGTGAGCCTCTGCTGTTCCATTCATGCAATCTGATTGGGTGAGTGAGCTAAGCGCGAGATTTAAAACGCGAGCGGGGTCTTCTGGAAACTTTTGGCAAGCTTGAGATATCACAGTTTTCTAGGTACTTGGCCTACAAGAAAAACTGAAGCTTAACTGGAGCAACCATTGTTAGATTGGGACATTGTTAGAGCTTGAGGCTTTGGCTCAAGAGGCTTAGGAAAGACAAAGATGAAGGTATGTTTCTGGTAATTTTCTTTCCTTCTCTGATCCACTTTTAAGGTCTTTGATAAGTTCCAATTACAAAGAATAAAATCTGTGAATACTTGGTGCTGAAGATTTACGGAAATTACACTGTAAATAGTCCAATGAAGTCATGTAATGAACACCCAAAAAACCAAATATAAAGAAGGCCAGTTAAGGCAATGGAGAATGGAGTAGTTGATTGTTTTGATTATGTTTTTGTTTACACAGGCAGTGACACCTGGAGCTGGTGAGCACCCTCTACAATATAACTACACCTTCTGGTACTCCAGGCGTACACCAAGCAGACCAGCTAACACCCAGAGCTATGAACAGAATATTAAACAGATTGGAACAGTTGCCTCAGTAAGTTGGTCATAGCTTTTTATTTTTATGTAAATAAGATGCAGCATTGGCAGTGGATAACATTAACAATTACTGAACTTTGTCACAAAAGCTGGGCCTAATCAGGTTGTATTGGGTTAAATTGGGAAATATGATAGCACAATGGTTAAGTCGTTGGAGTAGCAATCAGAGTTCTGATCCTTGATCCCAGTAAATGGGTTCAAATTCCACCACAGCAACGGGAATTTATTTAAAGTATTTTAATATTTAAGAGCGTGCGCGGTCACTTCGGTGGTGATGTCATATCTGTCAAGTAGGGGACCGTGCACAATTCTGATTTGATGGAGACGGACGTGAGAGTACGGAGGAACATCTGGAAAACTTCTGAAATGCCTGCTTCGCTTCCGCTGCTACTATTGTAACTGGAATCTCCGGAGCAGAAGCCCCGAAATCCTCGGCTTTGCGTATTTCAGCAGCCGGGGTGAGGTCAAAGGCGCTCGGCAGAGGATGGCACTCGGGAGGCTGTATCGGAGAGGATGGTCGGAAGCTCGAAGTTTTTGGACAGATGGACTCAGTGTCGGCTGTGGTTGGCTGCTTCCAAGGCATTGGCAAGTTGACGGTGCCTGGAGGTTTATGGCAGGGAGTTTCTCCCTTTTGCCGCCTGCTATCGGGGACTCGGGAGTCGATCGACTCAGGAACTTTTGAGACTTTATTTACCGTGCCCATGGTTTGTTCTTCATCAAATTATGGTATTACTTTGCACTGCTGTAACTATATGTTATAATTATGTGGTTCTGTCAGTGTTAGTCTTTGATTTGTCCTGTTTTCTGTGATATCACTCCAGAGAAACATTGTATCATTTCTTAATGCATGTATGCATTTCTAAATGACAATAAAAGAGGACTGAGTGTTCTTATAATCTAAAAAAAATAAATGGGAAGTTATTACAGCGCCTGTGTCCCAGGTTCAATTCCCGCTGCTGTCTATAAGGAGTTTGTACGTTTTTGCCGTGACTGCTTAGGTTTCCACCTGGCACTTCAGTTTCCTCCCACATTTGAAAGATGTATGATTAGTAGATTACTTGGTCACATGGGTGTAATTGGACAGCATAGGGTCATTAGACAGGAAGGGTGAGATACCGTGCTGTATCACTAGATAGAAATGTAAGTTAGTGATGTTATTTTAATAAATATGATCATGTATGTCAAAGTTCAGAAAAGGGCACTACAGGGCTTAGTTGTACTTGGCCTGCTGAGTTCCTCCTGCATCTTGTGTGTGTTGCTTTGGATTTTCAGCATCAGCAGAATTTCTCGTGTTTTCTGTGGAGACGTACAGTTTGTGCACAAAGGATCCAGGCAGAAGAGAATAGGTGAGACAGGAGTAAGTAGCAGTAGAGGAGTCTGTGGACCAACAAGTTGGAATGGAAATGGGAAATGGTATTAAAATAGACGGCCACTGGGAAATCCCACCTTTTGCAGATAGAGCACTAACAGCATTCTTGATGAGAAAGCAGCTGATGAAAAGTATTATATCTGCTGATGTGCATGTTTCCATTCTGACTGCGCTATGTCCATAATGGCAAACATGTCTTCAGGTATCTAACCCCTAAACCGCAGAATTTTCTCCTCATCCTTTTAGTCTCCTTTTGCTCTTCTCTCTTCTCCCTCTCCCTCTCTCCTCTCTTCTCCCTCTCCCTCTCTCCTCTCTTCTCCCTCTCCCTCTCTTCTCCCTCTCCCTCTCTCCTCTTTTCTTCCTCTCCCTCTCTCCTCTCTTCTCCCTCTCCCTCTCTTCTCCCTCTCCCTCTCTCCTCTTTTCTTCCTCTCCCTCTCTCCTCTCTTCTCCCTCTCCCACTCTCTTTTCTTCCTCTCCCTCTCTCCTCCCTCTCCCTGTCCCTCTCCCTCTCTCTTCTCTCTCTCCCTCTCTCCTCTCCACCTTCTTCCTCTCTCTCTCTCCCTCTCTCTTCTCTTCTCCCTCTCTCCTCTCTTCTCCCTCTCCCTCTCTCCTCCCTTCTCTCTCTCTCCTCTCCCTCTCTCTCTCCTCTCTTCTCCCTCGCTCTCTCCTCTCTTCTCCCTCTCCCTCTCTCTCCCTCTCTCTTCTCTCTATCATTATTTGTGATATTCTTTGAAACCTAAATCTTTGCAAAAAATGAAATCACCTTCACAGGATTCAGTCTCAAATTTATTTGCTGGCACTTCACTGACATGCCTCAATGTTTTATCATCTTAAAGATGTTGTATTAATACATATTACTCTGTTGATCAAAATCAGCTGGAGGTGCTGGTGTGGTAACGCAATTCATATAATTATGTTGCTGTTGATTGCTGGCTTCCGTCTTCCTCCACCAGGTGGAGCAGTTCTGGAGGTTCTACAGCCATTTGGTGCGACCAGGTGACTTGACAGGTCATAGTGATTTCCACCTCTTCAAGGAGGGTATCAAACCTATGTGGGAGGTGAGTAGTGGGCTAAGCGTTTGTTTTGTCTTTGGGTACTGGTATATGTATTGGAATCAGAATCAGGTTTATTATCACTGAATTTTATGATGTGAAATTTGTTTTGTGGCAGCAGTACAGTTCAAAGTCATAAATTACTATAAATTACAAAATAAATAAAGTTTGCAATAAAAAAGAACAACGAGCTAGTGTTCTCGGGTTCATAGGCTGTTTAGAAATCTAATGAAGGGGAAGATGCTGTTCCTAAAATGTTGATTGTGGGTCTTCAGGTTCCTGTACCTCCTCACTGAAGTAGTAATGAGAAGAGGCATGTCCTGGATGGTGAGAGCCCTTAATGATGGAAACTGCCTTCTTGGGTTGCCACATTTTGAAGATGTCCTCAGTGGGAGGGAGGATTGTGTCCACGATGGAACTGGCTGAGTCTACAACCCCCTACAGCCTCTTGCGATCCTGTGCATTGGAGCCTCCATACCAGATGGTGATACACCGGTCAGACTGCTCTCCATCTTTGGTAACATATCAAATCTCAAACACCTAATGAAATATAGCCGCTGGTGTGTCTCTTTTGTGAAACCCCCTTTAACTGGGCATCTCTGGAAATGTTGCTCATTAGCCCCTCACTAACAGCCACTGGATTCTGCGACGAGAACCCACCTTTCTCAAGCTTGGTACATCTGGGGTGTATATGACTTTGGTCCCACCAAATCCGTGGGGTTGGGATGACTCACCCATCCCAACCCTGGTTTGTGTGAATGACGTGTGATTTACTGCCTTGCAGTAGCTCATTGGCATAAAATAATAGATCACACACTGCATACAATATTAAAGAAGTATATTTGTGAACGTTAACTTAATCAAAGAGTGAGTAAAGAAAAGAGAGAAATAAATAAGAAGGGCCCATTGTAATGAAACAGTCAAATATGCACAGATTGGAGCTCAAATTTTCCAAACGCCGTATTCGGCATGTCAACAAATACACTCAAAAACTTCTATAGTTGCACCGTGGAGAGCATTCTGACAGGCTGCATCACTGTCTGGTATGGAGGGGCTACTGCACAGGACTGAAAGAAGCTGTAGAAGGTTGTAAACCTAGTCAGCTCCATCTTGGGCACTAGCCTACAAAATACCCAGGACATCTTTAGGGAGCGGTGTCTCAGAAAGGCAGCTTCCATTATTAAGGATCTCCAGCACCCAGGTCATGCCCTTTTCTCACTGTTACCATCAGGTAGGAGGTACAGAAGCCTGAAGGCACACACTCAGTGATTCAGGAACAGCTTCTTCCCCTCTGCCATCTGAGTGCCAAATGGATATTGAAGCTTTGGACACTACCTCACTTTTTTTTAATATACAGTATTTCTGTTTTTGCACATTCTTTTAAATCTGTTCAATATACATAATTGACAAAGGGGGTGCTGTTGTAGTCTGGCGTACTGACCTCTACCTTGCCGAGGCACAGCGACAACTCGCGGATACCTCCTCTTATTTACCCCTCGATCGTGACCCCACTAAGGAGCACCAGGCCATTGTCTCCCACACCATCACCGACTTTATCCGCTCAGGGGATCTCCCATCCACTGCTACCAACCTTATTGTTCCCACACCCCGCACTTCCCGTTTCTACCTCCTACCCAAGATCCACAAACCTGCCTGTCCTGGCCGACCTATTGTCTCAGCTTGCTCCTGCCCCACCGAACTCATCTCTGCATACCTCGACACTGTTTTATCACCCCTGTTCAATCCCTTCCGACCTATGTTCGTGACACTTCTCATGCTCTTAAACTTTTCGATGATTTTAAGTTCCCTGGCCCTCACCGCTTTATTTTCACCATGGATGTCCAGTCCTTATATACTTCCATCCCCCATCAGGAAGGTCTTAAAGCTCTACGCTTCTTTTTGGATTCCAGACCTAATCAGTTCCCCTCTACCACCACTCCGCTCCGTCTAGCGGAATTAGTCCTTACTCTTAATAATTTCTCCTTTGGCTCCTCCCACTTCCTCCAAACTAAAGGTGTAGCTATGGGCACCTGTACGGGTCCTAGCTATGCCTGCCTTTTTGTTGGGTTTGTGGAACAATCTATGTTCCGTGCCTATTCTGGTATCTGTCCCCCACTTTTCCTTCGCTACATCGATGACTGCATTGGCGCTGCTTCCTGCACGCATGCAGAACTCGTTGACTTTATTAACTTTGCCTCCGACTTTCACCCTGCCCTCAAGTTTACCTGGTCCATTTCCGACACCTCCCTCCCCTTTCTAGATCTTTCTGTCTCTGTCTCTGTCTCTGGAGACAGCTTATCCACTGATGTCTACTATAAGCCTACTGACTCTCACAGCTATCTGGACTATTCCTCTTCTCACCCTGTCTCTTGCAAAAACGCCATCCCCTTCTCGCAATTCCTCTGTCTCCGCCGCATCTGCTCTCAGGATGAGGCTTTTCATTCTAGGATGAGGGAGATGTCTTCCTTTTTTAAAGAAAGGGGCTTCCCTTCCTCCACTATCAACTCTGCTCTTAAACGCATCTCCCCCATTTCATGTACATCTGCTCTCACTCCATCCTCTCGCCACCCCACTAGGAATAGGGTTCCCCTGGTCCTCACCTACCACCCCACCAGCCTCCGGGTCCAACATATTATTCTCCGTAACTTCCGCCACCTCCAACGGGATCCCACCACTAAGCACACCTTTCCCTCCCCCCCTCTCTCTGCATTCCGCAGGGATCGCTCCCTACACAACTCCCTTGTCCATTCGTCCTCCCCATCCCTCCCCACTGATCTCCCTCTTGGCACTTATCCGTGTAAGCGGAACAAGTGCTACACATGCCCTTACACTTCCTCCCTTACCACCATTCAGGGCCCCAAACAGTCCTTCCAGGTGAGGCAACACTTCACCTGTGAGTCGACTGGGGTGATATACTGCGTCCGGTGCTCCCGATGTGGCCTTTTATATATTGGCGAGACCCGACGCAGACTGGGAGACCGCTTTGCTGAACATCTACGCTCTGTCCGCCAGAGAAAGCAGGATCTCCCAGTGGCCACACATTTTAATTCCACATCCCATTCGCATTCTGACATGTCCATCCAAGGCCTCCTCTACTGTAAAGATGAAGCCACACTCAGGTTGGAGGAACAACACCTTATATTCCGTCTGGGTAGCCTCCATCCTGATGGCATGAACATCGACTTCTCTAACTTCCGCTAAGGCCCCACCTCCCCCTCGTATCCCATCTGTTACTCATTTTTATGCACACATTCTTTCTCTCACTCTCCTTTTTCTCCCTCTGTCCCTCTGAATATACCTCTTGCCCATCCTCTGGGTCCCCCCCCTTGTCTTTCTTTCCGGACCTCCTGTCCCATGATCCTCTTGTATCCCCTTTTGCCAATCACCTGTCCAGCTCTTGGCTCCATCCCTCCCCCTCCTGTCTTCTCCTATCATTTTGGATCTCCCCCTCCCCCTCCAACTTTCAAATCCCTTACTCACTCTTCCTTCAGTTAGTCCTGACGAAGGGTCTCGGCCTGAAACGTCGACTGCAACTCTTCCTCGAGATGCTGCCTGGCCTGCTGCGTTCACCAGCAACTTTGATGTGTGTTAATTGATTTACTTGTTTATTTTGTTGTTATGTTTTTTTGTTTTTTTTTCTGTCTTTCTGCTAGATTATGTATTGCATTGAACTGCTGCTGCTAAGTTAGCAAATTTCACGTCACATGCTGGTGATAATAAACCTGATTCTGATTCTCATTCACTGATCCTTGGTAGACCTCCTGCCGGGGCTCCAACGAATTGTGTTTACCCACTGGATCGAATCGTTGGACCATTTTTCTCTAGCGTCTTCTCTCTTCATTTCTTGCTGAACAAAGACCAAGACCTACTTTTATGTCCCTCAGAAAACCTCTCCCCTCAGCATTCTCTGGAAACGTTTCCTAGTTCCACCATCCCAAGTGGATGATACACATTCCAAAGCATCCCTTATTTTCAACAGTAACCCAAACAGGCTGAAAGCAGAACAGACTGCTCTTACAAAACTGCTAAATGAAATACCTACAGCATAACAGTAAAGATGAGAACCATGACATTACACTTGTTACGGCATCAATGTGGGACGGGAGATGTTGCCCCCAGGAACTTGAAGTTGCTCACTCTTTCCACTGCTGATCTGATCTCTCAATGAGATTGGTGCTTGTTCTCCTGACTTCCTCTTCTTGAAGTTCAGAATCAAATCCTTTTCTTGCTGATACCGAGTGCAAGTGCAACACCACTGATCTGTGTCTCCCTTGTACACCTCCTCATTGTCACCTAAGAATTTATCAACCACACTAGCGTCATCTGTGAATTTCTAGATGGAATTTGAGCTGTTTTTAGCCACTCAGTTATGAGTGTAGAGACAGTAGAGCGGTAATGGAAGCACTCATCCTTAAAGTGTGCTTGTCTTGATTGTCAATGAGGAGCAGCTTTTATCAGTGATCCTTATTGACTGTGAATGTCTGCTACGGAAGTCGAGAGTCCATTTAAAGAGTGAGGTACAGAGTCTCAGGCCCAGTATGATTGCTGCTGTTTAGAAGCCTGTGAGGAACTTGGGCCCTAGCAGTAAGAGATTGAACATATCCTTGAAGACTCCAGCCAGTTGGTCAGCTCAGTGTTTTTAGTACTGTCCAGGTACACTGTCAGGGCCCGACATCTTGTGAGGATTCACCCTCTTGAAGGATATTCTGACATTTGCCTGTGAGACAGAGATCACAGGGACACTTGATGGTGTGAGGATTTGACAGGTTCAAGTTCAAGTTTAATTGTCATTCAGCCACACATGAATACAGCCAAACGAGACAGCGTTACTCCGGGGCCAGGGTGCAGACAGTACCAATAGGAATACAACGCACATGTAAGATAGCAGTAAAATGAGACACACAAGATAAAATAGTCTAATTCCCCGACTCCTTGAATGTTGCAGAAGTCTGCAGTTGAACCCAATACAGCTTGTCTTCTGCTGAGTGTGCACTGGGGGCAGCACTGACTCCAGCACCACGTTGCTTCTGACACTCCGGTGGAGCACTCGACTCCGATGCCTCCCTCTGGGGACTGCAAACTTGGGTTTGAGGTCTAGTCCTCACTACGATCAAGGCCACGCAGCTAGCCCGCCATCTACCCCCGCTGTTTGCCAATAAACAAATGATTTGGACTTCCAGCATTCCACAACACCAGTATCCAATGGGGCCTTGCAATCGCAAGAAACACAACTAAGTCGATCTCTTGTTATTCAACTGCACATCTCTGCATATTGACACTTCTCTATCGCAGGCGGCATCACAGTCTGCACCGACCAGCTCCTTCAGTTCCTCTGCCAGTAAACAACTCACTCATGGGGCAGAGCTTCAGTTCTTAAATTCAGCAGGGTCTTGCGATCATAAAAAATGCTTAAAAAAGACAATAATACCTTTGGTTTATCCTGTAGAAGTCGCTGTGTCTGAATGTGTTGCCATTTTACTGGAAGATACAGGAAGGTATAGAGTTGTTCTCAAAGTGTGCATAAAAGGCGTTGAGCTCATCACTGTCATTTAAAGGAAGTAATGATATGCAAGCCCTGCCACGGCTGGTGGGCTTTCAGTTGAATCTCTAACTTCACATGAAATTACCTCTTTACTCTCATGATTGTGTTATGTAGGTCATACCTGGACTATTGTGTGATTCTGGATTGTCGGTCTTGAACACCAAAGAACAACACCCAGCAGAATGTGGATCTCCTGATTCATCCAGGGCTTCCGGTTTGGGAAAATTTGTGATGTTTTCGAAATCACAATTCGTACATGCAGCTCTTGATTAAATCAGTGAAAGCCTTAGTATATTAATTCAGATTCAAAGATGAATCTCTGGATATGGTCGAATCCACCAATTCAAAGCTCCCAGTCCTCCATTGACCATACCTTCATGGTCCTCACCACTGGTGCTGCAGTTTTTAGTCTCTGCCATATGTGCTACGTGTAGAATTTAGAGCTAGGTGATCAGACTTGCCAAAGTGTGGGCATGGGATGGCATGGTAATCTTTCTTGATAGTGGTGTAACAGATGACATATTGGTGGTCAGAAACTTCTTCAAGCTGGCCTAGTTGAAGTCCCTGCCATGATCAGGGGCATCAGAATGTGCATATGCGTGACTGTTGATCTCGGTGCTCAGCTCTTCCAGTGCCTGCTTGACATTTAACAGGAATGGCATGTATACTGCAACCAGAATGATGGTGGAGAACCTCCTTGGCACTTGACTGCCATCTTATACTTTAGCAAAAGTGGTTGTCGAAGGAAATACCAGACCAAGCCATCGAACCCATCGGATTCTCTGTGTTCTAAGCAGACATGTCTAAAGACCTCTCTGGGAAATGTAAAGGCCGGGGAGTATGTTTCATGGTGAACAATGGTTGATGAGACTCAGGTAGCTGCACACCCTCAAATCCTTTTGCTCCCTGGATATGGAATACCTTATGCTGCTATGTCGACCTTTCTGGCTGCCCAGAGAATTCACGTCAGTTATTATTACATCCCACCACGGGCCGATACCAACCTGGCTCTCATGAACTATGCAAGACTATCAAAATCCATGGCTGCTTTCATCATCGCTGGAGACTTTAACCAAGCGTGGCTGACCAGAGCTTACCTGAAGTTCTATCAATACATCGAGGTGACACACGGGGAGGAAACATACCCGACCACTGCTACTCTCCCTTCCACAACGCCTACAAAGCTCTTCTCCCCCTCTGTTTGGAGAGTCTGACCTTTCCTCCATCTTGCTTCTGCCCACCAGGCGGAAACCGAAACGGGAAGCAACTGTAGTGAAAACTATCCACTGCTGCTCCAACCAATCAGACTCAGTGTTACAAGACTGCTTTGATAGCATCGCCTGGGAGGTATTTCGAGCAGAGAACATCTCCAAATACACAGAGGTGGTCACAAGATTCATTTGGAAGTGCATTGAAGACATTTCGGTCCGGGTCAACCCAAACCAGACGTCTTGGATAAATAGTTCAGTGCATGTTGCTCTCAGTGCAGGGATAAAGCCTTTGCCTCTGGAGACCAACAGGAGCATAAGAGATGCCACTGTGGTTTTGTAGAGTCATCAAGATGGCAAAACGGCAACACAAGGACATAATCCAGTCACAGCTCTGTGACAATGACACATGCAGTGTGTGGCAAGGACTGCACACCATCGCGGACTTCAAGAGGAAACGCAGCAATACAGCCAACATTGCCACTTCGCTCCTGGATGAGCTAAGTGATTTTTACGCTCGATTTGAGGTTGAACCCCTGAGGAGATCTGCTCTTTGGTCATCTCCGAGGCTGAGGTACATAGAACATTCTGACGTGTCAACAGCTACAGGGCAGCGGGGCCGGGCGGCATCCCAGAGGGCATCCTCAGCGTGTGTGCTGAACAGCTGGCTAGTGTCTTTACATAGAAACATAGAAAACCTACAGCACATATTTATGAACATTTTTAACCTCTCCCTCTCCCAGTATGTAGTGCCCTCCTGTTTCAAATCATCCATCATCGTCCCTGTATCTAAGAAAACCAAGGTAGCATGCCTGAATGATTGGCGCCCTGTTACACTCACCTCAATAATAAGCAAATACTTTGAGAGGCTGGTTAAGGACTACATCTGCAGCATGCTACCACCCACACTGGACACATACAATTCACCTACCAATGGAACTGGTCCACCTATAACTGCCATAGCCACAGCACTACACACCGTCCTCACTCACCTGGAGAAGAGGGATGCATACGTTAGAATGCTGTACCTGGACTACAGTTCAGCATTCAACAGCATAATTCCCTCCAGACTTGACAGGAAGCTCAGAGACCTCGGCCTGCACCCTGCCTTGTGCAGATGGATCCTAGACTTCCTATCAGATCGCCGACAGGTGGTAAGTATGGGCTGTTCTTACCTCTGTCCCTCTGACCCTCAACACAGGAGCCCCCCCCCCCTCAGGTTGTGTCCTGAGTTCCCTCTACTCCCATGACTGTACTGCCATACACAGCTCCAATCTGCTGATCAAATTTGCAGATGACACAACATTGATTGGCCTTATTTCTAGTGGTGATGAGACAGCCTACAGAGGAGAGGTTAACACCCTGACACAATGGTGCCAGGATAACAACCTTTCCCATAATGTTCAAAAAAACAAAAGAGTTGATCGTGGATTACAGGAGGAACAGAGACAGGCTCGCCCTGATAACATCAATGGGACTGCAGCTCTTCGGTATACACATCACCGAAGATCTCACCTGGACTGTAAACACCGGCTATGTGGCAACAAAAAGCACAACTGTGTCTGTTCCACCTCAGGCGACTGAAGAAGTTCAGCATGAGTTCCCAAATCCTCAAGATCTTCTACAGGGGCACCATTGGGAGCATGCTGACTGGCTATATATTGTACATTTATAACAGCAGGTGCAGAAAGAAGGCCTGGAAGCTTATTGGGGACACAGGTCACCCCAACCATAACTGCTTCAGCTGCTTCCATCTGGCAAACAGTACCGCAGCATTAAAGCCAGGACCAACAGGCTACGGGACTGCTTCTTTATACAAGCCATTAGACATAAATTCTCATGTCTGTACATCACAACGGAATCATAACGCAAAAGTTTTTACTCCCTCACGTTATGGGATGGATGTAAGATTTAAATAAATTCAGATTGGGGGACCAGGAATGAGACAGAACCACAACATCCATGCACCATTATGAGTTAATCATGATGCAAATGCCATCACCTCTGCCTTACCTAATGCCACCATCTGGTCCATGGGGTGGATAGTGAAAGCCTTGGGGTGGAGTGCTTTGTCTGTTGTGCTGGGGGTGAGCCATGTCCCTGTGAAGCAGAGTACGCTGGAGACCCAGCGTTCCTCTGGTACTGCAGTCTTGCTCTGAGGTTCCAGAAACTGTGCATTCGCCCAACACCAAAGATGTTCAACAGAAACTAATTAGTTTATCTCATTGCAGGATGAAGCCAACAAGAATGGCGGCAAATGGATAATACGCTTGCGCAAAGGCCTGGCATCCAGATTTTGGGAAAACATCATCCTAGCCATGCTGGGAGAGCAGTTTATGGTTGGAGAGGAAATCTGTGGAGTTGTGGTATCAATCAGATTTCAAGTACGTAAATTGTTAAAGATAATACTGTACGGGTCTTTGCCCCACTGACCCCCTGTTGCCTAGGGTGAATAGCTGTCAACCTTACCAAACAGTGCAATTGCTTTGGTGTGGATAAGGTGTGAGTCGCCCAATGATCAGCCACGACACAAATATCAAACAATGTACAAAGTGCGAGTAAAGAATTATACTTCATAGCAAATTTTTGGTGCTGGGTTAGTAGAAATAACTACAAGGAAAGGTGCCACATAAGTAACTTATCAGTCTTTAGCACATAATATTTTAATACGTTGGAGCTCATGCCTCCGATCCCATCCACAACATCCTTCCGAGACTCCGGCCACCCTCCAAACCCCTGAGGTCCGGTGTCTGCCGCCCTGGAATCGCTGTCCATTCCTCACACGTCCGTCCTCTCTGCTTGCCTCACAAAAAAGCCCGCACTCCTCAACTCAGCACATATATACAAGATAACAGAACATGACTTCCATTGGCTAACAAATGAATACAATTTCCATTATCTCCCTGTGTAACCCAAACATTACAGTTACAGAGAACTCCTTGCTCAGCAGTTAACATTACGAGAAGCCATTTTAATATAACACTTCAGAGAAGCCATTTTGGTAATAAGCGATCAACAGTTAACAGTCCACCTAGTATACTGAGAGCCCTACCATAAAGATTGTTTTTTTGTCACGTATATCAAAACATACAGTGAAATACAGGTTTCCCCCGCCATCCGAAGGTAGAGCGTTCCTATGAAACGGTTCGTAAGCCGAAATGTCGTAAAGCGAAGAAGCAATTACCATTTATTCATATGGGAAAATTTTGTGAGCGTTTGCAGACCCAAAAATAACCTACCAAATCATGCCAAACAACACATAAAACCTAAAATAACAGTAACATACAGTAAAAGCAGGAATGATATGATAAATACACAGCCTATATAAAGTAGAAATACTTTTCCACAATCATTACTGCACTGCTCTTCGTAGCGAAAATCTCACGCAAGCGCCGTCGGCAGAAAATCTCACGCAAATGCCATCGGCAGAAACGCGCAAGCGCTCTCCAGTAACCTTTAAGCTATGAAGCTGCCAAATCATACTAAATAACACGTAAAATTACACAGCTGATATAAAGTAGAAATAATGTATGTACAGTGTAGTATCACTTACAGGAATCGGGAAGACAGCGCCGAGCACACTGATGATGGTGTGTTAGACTTGTCGGAGTTTGGCTGGTGCAGTGGCCCCCACCCTCCGGGCCGCTGAGCGATACATTGTCACGAAGAACGCAGGGGGTCCAGCAGTAGCCGGGAGGTACACAGCACATCTTTAAGAAAAAAGCTGAAACAAACATGCTAATTAATTAGGTGCCGCCCGTAATTGTCAGCCCAGATCAGTGCCGGTTTCCGATTGCGCCGTCACTGATCTGGGCCGACAATTACATGTCGGCGGCACCTAATTAATTAGCATTTTTATTTCGGCTTTTTTCTTAAAAATGTGCTGTGTGCCTCCCGGCTACCTTTGCATTCCCCACGAATCGGTATCTGTCCATGGCCTGGGGGTTGGGGTGGTGGGACACTGGGGTGTCATCTCGTCGCCTGTTTCCATTAGAGCAGGCAGCTCATCTTCTATCTCTGCCCGCCTCGATGTCGAAGGTCGAGGTTCGTCATCTGCTGTGGCTGATGTGGAAGGCTTGCTTGACTGCTGAGCCTCGCGCATTTTTCTATCACACAGTTCTTTAATAAGGACTCAAACCATCCTGCAAATATCCCCTAAACCGACGTACCCTTTCAAAATTAAAGTCGTACTTTATCATTACTCATTCGGTTTCCATTGTTATCCTGTTTTCTTCCAATTGCATCAGCTCTTCATCTGTCAGTTCTTGGTGATGGGATGCCAAAACTTCTTCAACATCATGTTCATCAGCTTCCACAAGCCAAACTCACCTTGTCCTTACTTCGTTCACCACGATCAAAACGCTTAATTACGTCTAGTTTTACCGTAAGTGAACACCCTTACGAGCTCTTTCAGGCTTTTCCGATACCATAGAACTCATCTTGCAAACGGCTGCTCACAGGCATGCTGCCGTTTATTGCACGCTGAATTTTTTTTTTCGTAACAGTGAAAACATCTTCTGAAAACGAAAACAGGGTACTCATGTTGGTGTTTCGTAACAGTGAGGTTTTGTAAAGCGAACGCTCGAAAAGCGGGGGACACCTGTATGTCATTTGCATCAACAAACTGCACATTCCAAGGATGTGCTATGTTGCCTGCAAGTGTTTCCACACTACTGGTGCCAAAATTGCGTGCCAACAACTTACTAACCCTAACCCGTATACAGGTGTCCCCCGCTTTTCGAACGTTCGCTTTACAAAACCTCACTGTTAAGAAAGACCTACATTAGTTACCTGTTTTCGCTAACAGAAGGTGTTTTCACTGTTATGAAAAAAAGCAGCTTCTCCTCCCTGGAACGGCATTCTAGCCAGCATTGCTTAAACACGTGCCTGTGAGCAGCTGTTAGCAAGACGAGTTCTACAGTATCGGAAAACCCTAAAAGAGCTCGTAAGGGTGTTATACTTAGTGTGAAACTAGACATAATTAAGCTTTTCAATCGTGGTGAATGAAGTAAGGACAAAGTGAGTTTGACTTGTGGAAGTTGACGAAGATGATGTTGAAGAGGTTTGGCATCCCATGACCAAGAACTGATAGACGAAGAGCAGATGCAATTGGAAGAGGAAAGGATAACAATCGAAACCAAATGCAGTAGTGAACGGACCGAAAGTGAAGTCGTCCAGGAACTGAACGTGAAGCAACTGCGTGAGATTTTCACTGCAGTGATAAAGTACGACTTTAATTTTGAAAGGGTACGTTGATTTAAGGCATATTTGCAAGATGGTTTGAGTCCTTACAAAGAACTGTATGATCTAAAAATCCGCGAGACTAAGCAGTTAAGCAAGCCTTCCACATCAGTCACAGCAAATGATGAACCTCGACCCTTGACATCGAGGCAGGCAGACATAGGAGAAGATGACCTGCCTGCCCTGATGGAAACAGACGACACCCCAGTGTCCCATCACCCCAACCCCCGGGCCGCGGACAGATACTGATTCGCGGAGAATGCAGCGGTAGCCAGGACGCACCCAGCACATCTTTAAGAAAAAAAGCTGAAATAAACAAGCTAATTAATTAGGCGCCACCCGGCGCGTAAATGTTGGTCCAGATCAGAGGCGATTGCCGATTGCATTGCCTCTGAACTGGGCCGACATTTACGTGCTGGGCGGCACCTAATTAATTAGCTTGTTTATTTTGGCTTTGTTCTTAAAGATGTGCTGGGTGAGTCCCGGCTACTGCTGTACCCCTGCATGCTTCGCGGATCGGTATCGGTTCGCTGCCCGGAGGGTGGGGGCCACTGCACCACCCCAACTTCCGACGACTCAGCCTAACACACCATCATCAGTGTGCTCGGCGCTGCCTTCCCGATTCCAGTAAGTAAGGGGTCCCCAACTTTTTTTGCACTGCGGACCGGTTTAATATTGACAATATTCTTGTGGACCGGCCGACCCGGGGGGGGGGCAGGGGGGTAGGGTTGCCAACGGACAAGAGTAGCAGTCAAATACGTTGTGTTTACCCCGAGAAAGACTACCATGACCATGAAGCCTTCCGCGAGCACCTGTGTACGCATGCATGTATGTGCCGACTTTTTTTCCTACAAATTGTTTTTGGCGATTCTGTTCAGAGTAGGTGTTAATCACGACCGGAATATGGGTGATAAGTGGCTAATACACTCAGTTTCATTTCTAAAAGGGTTTATCTAACAAATTTAATATTAAACACACAGTGCATACTTTCCTTGCATGAATATAGCGATAAGTCAATTATCAGGGGAGGACAGGGGAGCTTGAAGTAAGTGTTGAACAAACTTCCAGTAGAAGTGGTAGAGGCAGGTTCGATATTATCATTTAAAGAAAAATTGGATAGCTATATGGACAGGAAAGGAGTGGAGGGTTATGGGCTGAGTGCAGGTCGGTGGGACTGGGTGAGAGTAGCGTTCGGCACGAACTAGAAAGGCAGAGATGGCCTGTTTCCGTGCTGTAATTGTTATATGGTTATATAAGTCAATAGCATCATAACATTTTAAGTAACGTTTGGATATTAAACACACAGCACATATTTTCCTCATATGAACATATAAAATGATTGCAACACACCAATATCGCTGAATCAGTGGGAGCCCTGGCCTTGTTTCCCTGCAACGAGACGGTGATGGGAGACAGCGATGCTCGAAGGGGGTCCTTATGTCCAGGCTATTCTGCAATTTAGTTTCCGTTGCATTCATTGCAGAGATATGTTGGAAATGGAAGCAACGTTTTCAGTGCTTTCGTGGCTACCTCAGGATATTCAGCCTTGACTTTGATCCGGAATGCCGGCAGAGATGTTATGTCAAACATGCTTTTCAGCCCGCCGTCATTTGAAAGCTCGAGGAATTGAGCTCCTTCCCGCGCTGACACGGATAACGCGTGGGTAATGACCTCACGTGCGTTCAAGCTCAACAGTGGGCGTGACAGGGAATGAGGAAAGGTGCAGCTGACTCATATCGCCAAATCATATCGTTTCCTCGCGGCCCGGTAGCACATGCTTTGTGGCCCAGTGGTTGGGGACCGCTGCAGTAAGTGGTACTACACTATACATATATTATTTCTACTTTATATCGGCTGTGTATTTTTACGTGTTATTTGGTATGATTTGGCAGCTTCATAGCTTAAAGGTTACCAGAGAGAGTGTTTCTGCTGAGGGCACTTGCGCCGTGTTTCTGCCGAGAGCGCTTGCGTGAGATTTTCACTACGGAGAACAGTGCAGCAATGATTGTGGAAAAGTATTTCTACTTTATATAGGCTGCGTATTTATCATATCATTCCTGCTTTTACTATATGTTACTGTTATTTTAGGTTTTGTGTGAGATTTTCGCTCCAGAGGACAGTGCGGCAATGATTGTGGAGAAGTATTTCTACTTTATATAGGCTGTGTATTCATCATATCATTCCTGCTTTTACTATATGTTACTGTTATTTTAGGTTTTATGTGTTGTTTGGCATGATTTGGTAGGTTATTTTTTGGGTCTGTGAATGCTCACAAATTTTTGCCATATAAATAAATGGTAATTGCTTCTTCGCTTTACGACATTCCGGCTTACGAACCGTTTCATAGGAACGCTCTACCTTTGGATGGCGAGGAAGACCTGTATATTGTTTACATGTCATTCTGGGTTGAGAGTTGCTTAAAAAGTTTTCCTCTTTTAACATTCTCTTGCAGGAGGATATAATTTCGGTGTGGAACAAAACTGCTAGTGATCAAGCAACCACTGCTCGGATACGAGACACATTGCGCCGTGTGTTGAACTTACCACCCAGCACCATTATGGAGTACAAGACACATACAGACAGCATCAAGTAAGACTGATTCATCGTACTTTCTCACTGAGAATTGAAAGGTAGTATGGTGCTAGTGTCAAAGATGACTTGGTCTGGCTGCATTGCATACTGAAAAGGAAAGATGAACAGTCAGAAGTTGTGGTTCACATTAATAACAACGAAGTAGGTAAGACAGAGGATGAGATCCCGAGCCTAGGGAACTAGATAGCTGTTTAAAGAGTAAAACCTCAAAAGGATTGGTTCCAGTGCCCGTAACTAATGAGTGTAGGAAAAGGAAATGGGTTAGAGAATGTGTGGCTGAAGGGGGTTCTTGGATCATTGGAACTTATTTTGAAGGTGAAATCTATACAAGGGGAACAGTTTGCACCTACATCAGAGCGAAGCCCACATCCTGTCGGGGAGGTGCACCTTTTAATTATTTCGTATTTGATTAATTTCGCCTACTTAACGCTGCACAGTTGATGTTCCAAACTCATCAGCCACTCAGTACGCATTTTCAATTTAGTCTTCTTTGGTGCCAGCTTCACAATCTTTGTTAGGCAAATTTATCCAAGACCTTGCCAATCACTTGCCATTGACTCATTATTGTGTAAATTGATGATGTCTACCCATGTTGGTGTACTTTGATCAATCTCTGCCCATTTGTCTGCTCTCGCCATTGCTATCACTCCTGCCTTCAAAGTCAGTCATCACTCTGTTTTGTCTTTTAGCCAGCTTTTGAGTCTTGCTTTCATTTTTCATTTCAGGGACAATTCAAGCTTCCGCAACACAAAGATTGCAGTGTGAAGCCGAATTCCATGGAGCACGTTCCTCAGTAGAGCAAAGCCAGACTGTGGCCAGTGGAGGAGCCCCAGAACACAAGAAAAAATGGATTGGTGTTGCATACCCTCTCATGTTGTTGTTATTTATTTCCTATCCAAACAGAAGTCATCTTATTTCTATATTAAAAAAAAATCCTTTGTTGAACATAGAACCTTAAATGGGTTTCTGGTCAGCCACGTAGGACAGAAGGTACAGCCTGAGGGAACAACTTTTCCCAGCATCTGACTGCATTTGTCTTTGTTGCTGTATGCTCATTGGCAGACACTGGCCTTATGACTTGCCTCAAGGACTAAGTGGACTTAAGCCTTGTTTCAGGATGGAACGTTCATCCTACGTTGTACCACCTGTTTTAATTTCCTTCACTATGAAAGAGTAAACAGAGTTGCATACAGCTTTTGAAACAAATATTTTAAAGTGCACTAAACTGCACCAGGTGGATAATATTTGCAGGAAGACTTAATGTATTAAGTATCTTGATCTTAGCGACGTGCAAACATGTTTAAAAATACATTGATGTTAAATTTTAAATAGTGTACATAAGTTTGAACATTACTAAATCAGGCCTGTGGTTCCAACAAATAATCTCAATGTCAGTGTTCCCCACAAAATGTTCATGTAATTCTTGTCACAATAAACAACTGTAACATTTCTCCCAGAGGATGGTCTTTCGCTCAGATCTTCAGTGAGGTTTTCTTTTTTAAGTCTTGTCCAAAGCAACTCTGATCTTGCCTACAACACATGCCCCAGAGCACAGCGGCTTGGGACCAGATGCTGAATGTGGCATACCATGTAATGATAAGTAGAGGGAAGTGGGAAGAAAGGACTCCAGCAGGCCCAGGTCTCTTAATGTGCCTCTCTTGCTTACTCTGTGGATGGAGATTGCACACAGCATTTGTAGCTACTTTTAACCAGAGGATGAGAGAAAGAAAAAAGCATCAGCGAGAAAAGGAAGTAGAACAAGACAAATTCTTGACTTTGGTGATTTGTCAATGGAATTCCAAAGAAACAAGAGATCGTCAGCCTCTGACAACCATGTCTGGCAATAATGGCTCTTGAGCTTTGAAACATAGAAACATAGAAAATAGGTGCAGGAATAGGCCATTCGGCCCTTCGAGCCTGCACCACCATTTATTATGATCATGGCTGATCATCCAACTCAGAACCCTGCCCCAGCCTTCCCTCCATACCCCCTGATCCCCGTAGCCACAAGGGCCATATCTAACTCCCTCTTAAATATAGCCAATGAACTGGCCTCAACTGTTTCCTGTGGCAGAGAATTCCACAGATTCACCACTCTCTGTGTGAAGAAGTTTTTCCTAATCTCGGTCCTAAAAGTCTTCCCCTTTATCCTCAAACTGTGACCCCTCGTTCTGGACTTCCCCAACATCGGGAACAATCTTCCTGCATCTAGCCTGTCCAATCCCTTTAGGATTTTATACGTTTCAATCAGATCCCCCCTCAATCTTCTAAATTCCAACGAGTACAAGCCCAGTTCATCCAGTCTTTCTTCATATGAAAGTCCTGCCATCCCAGGAATCAATCTGGTGAACCTTCTTTGTACTCCCTCTATGGCAAGGATGTCTTTCCTCAGATTAGGGGACCAAAACTGCACACAATACTCCAGGTGCGGTCTCACACCTTTGAGGATCTTTAGTCCTGTGGCTATTGTTATCCCATCCAAGACTGAAGATTTGCACTCATTATTTGATACTTGGCAAGGGCTATTTTATATGTTTGCATATGTGATGCTGGCAAAGGTAGGTAAGAGTTCAAAGGAAATACATGAAAATGACTGCAGGATTGAAAAGCTTATTTTCATGGGCAGATGGAGAGAGAATTGAAAATGAGAGAGATGCAAAGGCTCTTGTGGGGGATATATGTGCAGGATACCCTAAAGGTTAACCTCCAGGTTGAGTTGGTGGTGAAGAAGGGAAATGTAATGTTGGTATTCATTTCTAGAGGTATAGAATATAAAAGCAGGGATGTGATGTTGAGGCTTATAAGGCACTCGTGAGACCACACTTGGAGTATTGTGTGCAGTTTTGGGCTCCTTATTTTAGAAAGGATGTACTGACATTGAGGAGGGTTCAGAGAAGATTCACGAGAATGATTCCAGGAATGAAAGGGTTACTGTATGAGGAACATCTGGCAGCTCTTGGGCTGTATTCCCTGGAGTTCAGGAGAATGAAGGGGTATCTCGTAGAGACATTCCAAATGTTAAAAGGCCTGAATAGATCAGATCTGGCAAACTTATTTCCCATGGTAGGAGAGTATAGAACAAGAGGGCACGACCTCAGGATTGAAGGATGTCCATTTAGAACAGAGATGCGGAGAAATTACTTTAGTCAGAGGATGGTAAATCTGTGGAATTTATTGCCATGAGTGGCTGTGAAGGCCAAGTCATTGGGTGCATTTAAGGCAGAGATGGATAAGGTATTGATTAACCAGGACATCAAAGGTTATGGGGAGAAGGCAGGGGAATTGGGATGACTGGAAGAATTGGATCAGCCATGATTGAATGGTGGAGCAGACTTGATGGGCCAAATGGCCTACTTTTGCTTCTATATCTTATGGTCTTATATAAGGAGCGTTTGATAGCTCTGGGCCTGTACTCACTGGAACTCAGAAGAATGAGGGGGATCTCATTGAAGTCTATCGAATGTTGAAAGGCCTCAGTAGAGTGTATGTTTCCTATGGTAGGGGAGTCTGAGACCAGAGGGCACAGCCTCAGAATAGAGGGTCATCCATTTAGAATGGAGATGTGGAGAAATTTCTCCATCAGGGTAGTGGTAAATCTGTGGAATTTGTAGCTGCAGGTGGCTGTGGAGGCTAAGTCATTGGGTATATTTACAGGGATTGATAGATTGTTAATTAGTCAAGACATGAAGAGTTACGGGAAGAAGCCAGGAGATTGGGGCTGAGAGGGAAATGGATCAGCTGTGACAAAATGGCAAAACAGACTCGATGGGCCAAATGGCCTAATTCTGCTCCTACATCTTATGGTCTAAATCAAAAACCAATCTCTTGCTTGACCGGATTCTATTACATTTGCAATGGGAGTGGGGCAGATCCATCAAAGTAAACTTGGAAAGTTACCTCCCTGGAACTTGGGTGAGAACGTGTCACAGCAGCCAGAGGTTGGGGAAGTGTATATTTAGTTTGGCCAGGATGTTGATGTTGTTGTTGTTGCAAACTGCAATGCCCCACGTGGTATCTATATTGTAATCAGATACTTCAAGGCAAGTGGTTTATGAACCATATCTGATATAAGGGTCAGGAGATTAATTGTAGCTGGAAAGAGCTGATTATCAAGCAAAGGAGGAAGAAGCTGGAGGTCCATGAGCCAGGCCTCATTAGATGAACAGATTTGGAGGAGGTCAGTACTTTTAAACTTTTTGTGTGAACATGTCAGAATATTTGCATGTTGGTGTCATAAAGAAGGCATAACAGTGCCTGTACTTAGAAGTTTGATAATAAATTTACTTTGAACTTTGAAATAACATCTTGGTATGGCAACTGGCCATGACCAGAGGAAACTGTAGGGAGATGTGGCACAACTCAGTACATCACAGAAACCAGCCTGTACTCCACGAATGTAATCAGAGATCTCAGACCTCCTTACAAGAAACACCTGATAGCATGTACCACCAGGATCAAGGACAGCTTCGCTTGCTGGTATAAGACTTTCGAACAGTCCTCTAGTATAATAAGCTGCACTCTTGACCTCACAGTTTACCTTGTATGGCCTTGCACATTACCTACCTGCACTGCACTGACTCTAACTGTAACTCTTTATTCTACATTCTGTTAATGATTTTACTTTGTACTACTCAATGCAATGTTGTATTGAATTGATCTGTATGGACAGTATGGAAGACAAGTTCTTCACTGTACCTTGGTACATGTTATTGTGGGATGAATGAAATCACTGGAGAAAGAGTTACTGGTAGATACAAAGCAGCTTCTTTATTCGACAAAACAAGGTTCAGCAGGCATCATACAGCCGGAGACACTTTCGGTGGAAAGGTGTGTTGCCCAACGTGGGGCTCGATATTTATTTGCTACACACAAAGGGCAATTCATATTTACAAAGTATAGACAATGCTTTCTTTTGAAGCTACATACAAAACTTAACACCCGATTACATTCACCTGACAGACGCCAGCAGGTCTGGGCTGGTATTCACAGTTTTTGGGAAATGCATTGTTACAAATTGACTCTGATTCTAATATTCACAGCTTCTAGGCAGGGGTGTAACTGCGGAAAATAGTGCGTATGGCAAGCACTGAAATTGCACCCCTGACACCAATCTGACACCCATCTTTTAGATAACTTTACCATAATATCAGAGCTCAAAAATACAAGTCAAGCTCATTAATCTTTTAATTAACAAATTATGGCACTACATGAAAATTATAACTGCACCTTCCTAGCTTTTCCTGATGCAAATTGGTCTATGATGTGATCAAAGTCAGTTTTTTCAGTTTCTTCTCTTTCTACACTCAGCAGAACAAGGTCACAGAGTCTGCCTTGACCCATGAAGGCTCTCAAATACGAAAGTATTAGTTTTAACTTGCTGAATGATCTCTCACAGCTGGAGATGGAAACTGCGATGGTTAGCAGTATCTGAATAACAATGTGAAGATTGGGGAAGACGCTCTCATCTCCACACTGAACAATAAATTCAAGAAGCTCTTCACGTCTTGATATTTTCATGTTGACCCGCCTTGATAGCAACATTCTGAAATCCAAAGTTTCTTCATGTAGCTGCTGCCCATCAACATCAGAGCAGTACAACTCGCCCAAATTTTCACACTTCTTTAGGTTGTTACTGTCGGCGCCATGACAGAGTTGCTCGACATCGAGAAGGAACCCAAACTTGGCATCAGTGTTGTGCAAACAAGTGAAACTTTCGTCCATTTCTCTGTGAAGACGGTCGAGTGTTCCCTTTATTACTCTTTCCATTTCCTCCTTAGCTGTTAACCCAGCGTCTTTCGAGTTCTCATCGGCCATTCCTTTCTTTCGTCTCTGACGTCTTTCAACTTCAATATTCCATTCTTGATGACCGACCCCTCCTTCAAGTGACTCACTGACCAACACTTCTCTTTTATCATAAAAATTATCTCGGAGGGCTTTCAAATCCAGGGCAGCATCATGGAAGTTCATGGTAGGATCCTGCAGCCTCTTTTGAATGTGGTAAATGCGAATGAGTACTTTGTTCCAAAATCCTAGCAAGATCAGAAAATCGCAACTCAACATACAGTTGTACAGCTGCCTTGCGTCACTTCTTGTTTCACTGGTCTCGTTTTCATTGTCTATCATGTCCTGGAGAGCTTGAAGTATCACCTCAGGATACTTGTTGACGGGCTTCACTGCTTCTGTCCTTGCACTCCACCTGGTTTCGGACTCTGACTTAACAACCACAGGCACGGTGTTTTTGAGTTTTTCCCAGTGCTGTGTTGAACGAGAGAAAAACACGTAGAGAGCTTTGATGGTTCTAAAAAAAGTGACCATCATTGGCTGCATGTCCACCCACCAAGTTGAGTGAGTGATTGTTGCAATTCACAAACACTGCCAGGTTGTTTTTCTCACTTATTCTTTGATGAACACCACTTCTGTGTCCAGCCATCACAGCAGCGTTGTCATAGCACTGTGACCGACAATCTTGTAACTCCATTTCGTCCTTCTCTAGCTGTTTCAAGATGTCTTCAACCAAGCTCTCAGCATCCTTCTGGCTTATCTGGATTAAACCAAGGAAGGACTCTCTAATACGGACTGTTTTCCTCTCAAAATCAACTTCCACATACCTCACTACTTCTGACAGATGCTCACGGTGCCTGATCAGGAGTCAAGTTGAACATGAGACCATAGTACTTGGCTTTACGAATGCTTCTCAGTAAACTCTGGTGAACAGTGGATGCCATCATGTGGATAAATTTGTTCTGGACAGATAAGACGTGGATCCAGGATAACTTCCCAAATGAGTGAGGTGTTCTTTTATGACAGGGTCAAAGATGGCCAGTAGTTTCAGTAAGCCAGGAAATTTCCTACATTGAAGTCATCGTCTAGCTGAAGTGACTCCCTGTGTCCTCGCAAAGCCAGGTTCTAAATCACAAGGAATTTTATGCAGTGAAGGATTCTCCTCAAGATATCACGCTACTTCTGCTTTTCCTTCTCAATCTGTGACTGAAATACCGTGTCAATAACTCCTCTGTTTCCAGCTAAATTTCTTTCCACTGTGTGAAGCATTCCTGATGATTCTTGGCATTTTCATGAACACTAATCTAACTAACACTTTGTAAGAGTAAGAGTTCGGCATGGACTAGAAGGGCCAAGATGGCCTGTTTCCGTGCTGTAATTATTATATGGTTATATGGTTGATCCTTCCAGGTGCTTTCCACTGGCTGAATCCACTTTCCTGCTCCAATGAGGATTGATGGTCCGACCAGGAATAGAGAAAACAACAGATACAAAATAACACTTTCAGTACGCTGGATGAACTCAGCAGGTCGGGCAGCATCAGTCAGAAATGATGAGTTGACGTTTCGGGCTGGAACCCTTCGTCAGGACTGAAGAATGAAAGATGGGGAAGGATTTGAAGAATGCTTGTAGCGTCAGTTGAAAGACCAGTAATTTGAAAGACAAAGGGGTGGGGGAGGGGAAGCATTGACGTCATAGCCCTGAAAACAATGGGTAGTAGAAGAAGGAGGCGGAACCATGAGGGAGCTGGGGGAGGGGGTAGAGTGAAATAGGGATAGAGGAAGGGACGGGGAGGGAATTATTGGAAGTTGGATAATTCTATGTTCATACCAAGGGGCTGGAGACTACCTAGATGGTATATGAGGTGTTGCTCCTCCAACCTGAGTTTAACCTCATCATGGCAGTAGAGGAGGCCATGTATGGACACATCTGAATGGGAATGGGAAGCAGAGTTGAAGTGGGTGGCTACTGGGAGATCCTGTCTGTTGTGGTGGACGGAGTGCAGGCGCTCAACGAAGCGGTCCCCCAATCTGCGTCGGGTTTCACTGATGCAGAGGAGGCCGCACCAAGAGCACCGGATGCAATAGATGACCCCAACAGACTCACAAGTGAAGCGTTGTCTCACCTGGAAGGACTGTTTGGGGCCCTGAATGGTGGCAAGAGAGGAGGTGTAGGGACAGGTGTAGCACTTACGCTTACAGGGATGAGTGCCGAATGGGAGATCAGTGGGAATGGACGTGTGGATAAGGGAGTCACGGAGGGACCGATCCCTGCGGAAAGTGGAGAGGGGTGGAGAGGGAAAGATGGGCTTAGTGGTGGGGTCCTGTTGAAGGTGGCGGAAGTTGCGGAGGATAATGTGCTGGATCCGGAGGCTGGTGGGGTGGTAGGTGAGGACAAGGAGAACTCTGTCCTTGTTGTGGTTGCAGGAGGATGGGGTGAGGGCTGAAGTGCGGGAAATGGAGGAGATGCGGGTGAGGGCATCATTGATGACGGTAGAAGGGAAACCACGATCCTTAAAGAAAGACGACATTTGAGATGCCCTGGAACGGAAAGCCTCATCCTCGGAGCAGATGCGGCAGAGATGGAGGAACTGGGAATATGGAATGGCATTTTTGCATGTGGCCGGGTGGGAAGAGGTATGGTCGAGGTAGTTATGAGAGTCAGTGGGCTTCTAGAAGATGTCAGTGGACAGTCTGTCTCCAGAGATGGAGACCGAGACATTGAGAAAGGGGAGAGAAGTGTCCGAGATAGAGTAAGTGAATTTGAGGGCTGGGTGGAAGTTTGAAGTAAAGTCGATGAAATTGACGAGCTCAGCATAGGTGCAGGAAGCAGCACCACTGTAGTCGTCAATGTATCGAAGGAAAAGTTGGGGAGCAGTACCAGAATAGGTTCGGAGCACAGGCTGTTCCACATAACCAACGAAGTGGCAGGCATAGCTGGGTCCCATGCGAGTTCCCATAGCTACACCCTTAGTCTGAAGAAAGTGGGAAGAGCCAAAAGAGAAGTTATTAAGTGTGAGAACCAGTTCTGCCAACTGGGGGAGGGTAGTGGTGGTGAGGTCTATTATCCAGGAAGTAGTGGAGGACTTTGAGGCCTTCTTGATGGGGAACGGAGGTGTACAGGGATTGGACATCCATAGTAAAAATGTAGTGGTTGGGAATGGGGAATTGGAAGTTATTGAAGAGGTGGAGGGCATGGGATGTATCCTGGATGTAGGTGGGGAGGGACTGAACTATGGGTGACAAAATGGAGTCCAGGTAGGCAGATACAAGTTTGGTGGGACAGGAGCAGGCAGAAACTATGGGTCTACTGGGACAGTCAGGCTTGTGTATCTTTGGGAGGAGGTAAAACCGAGCGGTACAGGGTGTGGGAATAATGAGTTTAGCGGCTGAGGATGGAAGGTCTCCTGAGTTGATAAGGGTGGTGATGGTGCAGGAGACAATGGATTGATGTTTTTTGGTGGGGTCCTGTTCCAGTGGTAAGTAAGAGGAGGTGTCAGAGAGCTGCCGTTTTGCCTCGGTGAGGTAGAGGTCTGTCCGCCAGACGACTATGGCACCACCTTTGTCGGCAGGTTCGATGGTGAGGTTGGGATTAGTGCGGAGAGAGTGGAAGGCACTGCGTTCAGAGGGACTGAGGTTGGAACAAGAGAGAGGAGTGGTGAAGTTGAGACGGTTGATGTCTCGGTGACAGTTGGAGATGAAGAGATCGAGTGCAGGTAGAAGGCCCGGGCGGAGTGTCCAGGAGGAGGATGAGGGTTGAAGACAGGAGAAGGGGGGAATCCTTGCCAAAGAAGTAGGCTCAGAGACGTAGGCGATGGAAGAAGAGTTCAGCGTCATGGTGGGCACGGAACTCACTGAGGTGTGGACGGAGGGGGACAAAAGTGAGGCCCTTGCTAAGGACAGAACGTTCTGCCTCAGAGAGGGGAAGGTCAGAGGGGATGGTGAAGACATGGCAAGGGTTGGGGCTGGACTTGGAGGAAGGTGAAGAGTGGGAGGTATCAGGAGGGAGAGGGGGGTTGGGATGTTCAGTGAGAGCGGGGTTAGGGGAGGATGAGGAATCAGAGAAATGAAGGGGCGATGAGGGGTAGAGGGAAGTTTGGGAGTCGCCGGGTGGAAAGAGGGTAGTAGGGGAATAAGGTGGGCGGTAGGACTCAGCGGCAGTAGGAGCGGTTCTGGTTTGGAGAGTGTTGGGATCTCGGTCCGAGCTGGATTCGGAGCTGGGGGTGACGGAGCCTGAAGCCTGCAGGGCCCCAGAACTGAGGTCAGAGTCAGAGGCGAGTGAGTCCATGGCTCGCCGGGGGCTGTTTCCCCTTTTCTGGAGGTGGTGGTTCGAGTTGGGGTCAGAGTCAGAGGCGGATGGGTCTCCGGCCTGCTGAAGGCCTGAGAAGTCGAGGTCCGAGAGGTCGCGGTCCAGGCTGGAGCTGGTCGTCATCGTGGGCTGCAGGCGGGTGAGTTTGTTGTCTTTCTTGGATGTGAGGAAGGAGAAGAAACGTTGGTTTGAGGGGTGAATCCAGCGGAGAATGAAATGTAGGAGAGGTTCATGGCAAACGGTGGACAGCGAGGCTCGGAGTGGTGGCAGAGAGAGGGACAGGGCCCGTAGGTATCTCCGCATGGCAGTGAGCGTGGCGCGGAGAATCCAGCGGGAGCAGCGGAGGGAGCAGCGGTCAATGAAGCGGAGGTACCTGGGATCCTTGCTGGGCCCGAACTGGGAGGCCTGGAACCGTAGCTGGAATCCCTGCGATAACAAATGGTGGCGGAGACAAGTTCCCAGGAAGGAGGCGTGGCTGTGGTAGCAGGTCTGAGTCAGGATGTGGTCGAAGAGTCGGAGAGAGGGGGAGATCACAGAGGGGGAGCAGTGAGAGAGGGTCTCACTGAACTCCTGTCGAAGAGAGGATTTAAATTTCTTCAGGGTAGGCATGCCTCGAAGAGACTTCGCAGTGGAGTAATGAATTGTAAACACAAAATAATCTGCAGATGCTGTAAAAGATCAAAGCAACACTTTCAGTACGCTGGATGAACTCAGCAGGTCGGGCAGCATCAGTCAGAAACGATGAGTCGACGTTTCGGGCTGGAACCCTTCGTCAGGACTGAAGAATGAAAGATGGGGAAGGATTTGAAGAATGTTTGTAGCCTCAGTTGAAAGACAAAGGGGTGGGGCAGGGGAAGCATTGACGTCAAAGCCCTTAAAACAATGGGTAGCAGAAGAAGGAGGCGGAACCATGAGGGAGCTGGGGGAGAGGGCAGAGTGAAATAGGGATAGAGGAAGGGAGGGGGAGGGAATTACCGGAAGTTGGAGAATTCTATGTTCATACCAAGGGGCTGGAGACTACCCAGACGGTATATGAGGTGTTGCTCCTCCAACCTGAAACAAAACAACAGATACAAAATGCAGACTTTTTAGAAGGGGAATAGATCAGCCATGAGCGAGTCACTTCCTCACCACGACCATTTCCCAATTTCGTTGTACCAACTTTTGTTCATTGAGTGCTTATTTGTTGGTAGGAAAGGCCTCTCACTGTTCTGGAAATACTTCAAACCCAGCTTTATTATTTCTGTTCTCAACGCGTCAAGCAGAATTGCTTTTCCAGTATCCTTGTCGAACTTCAGAAGTCCAATGTCATGCTGTTCAATCACTTCTTGTATGACTGTTCGAGGCTCTTTGACACCATCCAGTTCACTAGCTTCAGTGTCGTCAGGTTCAATCTCGTCAGGTAAAATCTCGTCAATAAACTCATCACCACCACCACCATCGTCTTCCCCGCCTGTCATGTCCATGTTCTCTGTGGCAGCCTCACTCTTAATCTCGTCATACTCGGATTTATCTGACTTGACCTCCTCCTCGGCTTGTGACGCATTTGTACTTGATCCACCTTCGGATTCTAACCAACTTGTAGCAGGTGCAGGCGACTCCATGGAACGTTGTCGAACTACTTGTTCCGGGCTTTTCAAAGAAGGGCATGAAGAACTTGCTCAAACTTCTTGGCTCCCTCCACCTCTATCTTTCATCTCTTCTATCCTTCAGCTCCACTTTCCTTCTTCTTCGTGAAGAAACATTTCATGGTCTTCCTACACAATGCTCTGAAATAAGGCCATCTTAGTGTTTCTCACCCATGATAATCAAAGATAGATCATACATCTGAAGAAAATTCTATTTTCACTGTTCGAGGATGGCTTGTCTGACTTTAATAGAAACTGTTCAGTGGCGCCCAGGGCACGTGCCACACCTTAGATACACCACTGCTTTTAGGAAATGCATTGTTACAGAAGACTGGTGGCCAAAGCCATTTGCTAAGTGTGAATGACCTAAACCCAAAAATTACTCTAACACATGTGACAATAATAGTAATAACCCCAGTACAGGGCCCCTGTGGGTGGTAAGCAAGACAAGTTTTTTACTGCACATTGGAAGGATTTCAAAGTGCAGAAATCTGATTGCTGGTGAGGTTCACTTCATAGGAGGGAGAGCAAGACTGAGAAGGTCTTTAAGGACCAAGTCTCGATGATTAGCTAATTGGCTAATTTGGCAGCAGCTACCAATGAGAAGAAGGTAAGCTCAAGTGGAACGGCCAGTGTAGGAATGGCTCAGTTAAGAGTGGGTTCTTGAGGCTTTGGAGAGAAGGCGGCAGAGGAAATGAGAGGAAGGTGAAGCTCTGGTAATTATAGCTCTAATTTCACAGTTAGTACAGTGGATTTGCAGTCATTCCTCCAGCAGGATGTGGGAAGTCAGAGAGTCCACCAATGGCCCTGACGACTAGACCTATGAGGAGTACATCTGACTGTAGTTGCTTAGAGACCGCATTAGGGAACTGGAGCTGGAACTGAATGACCTAGGAGACTGAGGGGTCGATAGATAGGTGAGAACACCTAAGTTGCAGGATGGAAGTAGACCATAAGACATGGGAACAGAATATAGCCCATTCAGTCCATTGAGACTGCTCCATCATTCCATCATGGTTGATTTATTATACTAGAGTCCATTACCCTGCCTTCTTCTCTGTTTATGAACCTCTGATGGAAGTTGTATGTGTGAAGATCTGAAGAGAGATGCTAAATAGTGAATTGAACTGTGGATGCTCGCACATTCGTCCTAGAGAAATCTGAAGAACTATGACTCCCTAAACTGCACCAATTGAAGTTGGTGACTTTAAGGTGGAGTGGAGAGAGGAAAAATTAGAAAATTAAATTTGAATAAAGCTCTCTTTAGGCACAGATGAAAGAAAAATGGAGATCTATGTGGGAGGGAAGGGTTAGATTGATCTTGGTGTAGGTTAAAAGGTCTGAACAACATCGTGGACTGAAGGGCCTGTACTGTGCTGTAATGCTCGAAGTTCTATTTTTTAAATTAATTTTTTAGCATTTCAGACAGTTACTGATATCATGCTCTGCAATGCCCTTTCTGTGCCAATGGTGAGTATTCACATACTGAAGAACACTGTATTTGATTAGAGAGGTTGTTGACATGTTCTTAAATCACAAGACACAGGAGAAGATTTAGGCCATTCAGCCAATCAAGTCTGCTGTGTCTTTCCAACATAGCTGATATACTTTTCCCTCTCAACCCATGTATTGTAGGTAAGGCAGATGAACTTAGAGCATTGATCAGCAGGTGGGTTATGATGTTGTAGTCACCAATGAGATTTGGTTGCAGGAGGGACAGGGTTCCAGGTTTCCGCAGTTTTAGATGTGATAGTGTGGGGAGTTTTAAAGAGGAAGGGTAGTACTTCTAGTCAAAGAAAATGTTATGACAGTGCTCAGGATACAATGGAGGGCTCAACTACTGAGGCAATAAAGGTGGAATTGAGGAATAAAAAAGTGATGACCATAATAATCAGACTATTTTATAGAGTTCCTAATAGTCAGTGGGATTTGGAGGAAGACATTTTTAGAATAAGCATACTGTTGCAAGAAATATAAGGTTGTGATAGCAGGTGATTTTAATTTTCCACGTAATGACAGTGTTCCATAATTTAAAGGGATTGGAAAATGTGTTCAGGAAGGTTTTCTTAATCACTACGTAGAGGTCCCAACTAGAGAAAGTATGATACTGGATTTCCTCTTAAAGAATGAAACATGGCAAGTGACAAAGTTTATGCGTAGGAGAACGCTTTGGATCTATTGATCGTCATTGCAGTAGTTCCAAGGTAATTACAGGGAAAACTGGAAATGGTTCTTGGATCAAGATTCAAATTTGGAGTAAGGCCAGTTTTGATGGAATCAGAAGGGATCTAATAGGTGTGGATTGGGATAGGTTGTTTTCTGGCAAAGAGATGTTTGGCAAGTGGGAGGCCTTCAAAAGTGAAACAGTACAGAGTTTGTATGTTTCCACCGGAGTGAAAGGCAAGACTAACAGGTTTATGGAACCTTGGTAATTGAGGGATATTAAGGCCCTGGTAGAGAAAAAGAAAAGGAAACATATACAGTATCAGGTATAGGCAGTTGGATCAAATGAAGCACTTGATGAGTATAAGAAATGCAGGAAAACGCTTACATGAGAAATCAGAGGGACTAAAAGAGGACATGAGGTTGTTCTGGTAGTCAAAGTGAAGGAAAACCCTCAAGGGTTTTCATAGCTGTACAAAGAGAAAAACAGAGCAAAGAACAAAATTAATTCTCTTGAACGCAAACATTAGGAATTCTGCAGATGCTTGAAATTCAAGCAACACCCATCAATCTCTCTCTTTCCTTTTTCTCCCTCTGTCCCTCTCATTATACCCCTTGCCCATCCTCTGGGTCTCCCCCACCCCTTTTCTTTCTCCCTGGGCCTCCTGACCCATGATCCTCTCATATACTTTTTGCCAATCAACTGTCCAGCTCTTGGCTCCATCCCTCCCCCTCCTGTCTTCTCCTATCATCTTGGATCTCCCCCTCCCCCTCCCACTTTCAAATCTTTTACTAGCTCTTCTTTCAGTTAGTCCTGACGAAGGGTCTGGGCCCGAAACATCGACTGTACCTCTTCCTAGAGATGCTGCCTGGCTTGCTGCGTACACCAGCAAGTTTGATGTGTGTTGCTTGGTTCTCTTGAAGAACAGTGTGGTCAGCTATGCATGAAGCTGGGGGAGACCTTAAATTAATTCTTTGAATTCATGAGACATAGGAGCAGAATTAGGTCATCTAGCCTATTGAGTCTTCTCTGCCATTCAGTCATGGCTGATTTAATTTCTCTCTTGACCCTATTCTCCTGCCTTCTTCCCCTAACCTTTGATGCCCTTATTAATCAATAATCTATCAACCTCTGCATGATACAGCCTACACAGCCATCTGTGGAAATGAATTCCACAGATTCATACAGACAGGAGTTTAATACAGACAAGTGTGAGGTATTGCATGTTGGAAGGACAAACCAAGGTAGAACATACAGGGTTAATGGTAAGGCACTGAGGAGTGCATTGGAACAGAGGGATCTGGGAATACAGATACAAAATTCCCTAAAAGTGGCATCACAAGTAGACAGGGTCGTAAAGAGAGCTTTTGGTACATTGGCCTTTATTAATCAAAGTATTGAGTATAAGAGCTGGAATGTTATGATGAGGTTGTATAAGGCATTGGTGAGGCCGAATCTGGAGTATTGTGTTCAGTTTTGGTCACCAAATTACAGGAAGGATATAAATAAGGTTGAAAGAGTGCAGAGAAGGTTTACAAGGATGTTGCCGGGACTTGAGAAACTCAGTTACAGAGAAAGGTTGAATAGGTTAGGACTTTATTCCCTGGAGCGTAGAAGAATGAGGGGAGATTTGATAGAGGTATATAAAATTATGATGGGTATAGATAGAGTGAATGCAAGCAGGCTTTTTCCACTGAGGCAAGGGGAGAAAAAACCAGAGGACATGGGTTAAGGGTGAAAAGTTTAAAGGGAACATTAGGGGGGGCTTCTTCACACAGAGGGTGGTGGGAGTATGGAATGAGCTGCCATATGAGGTGGTAAATGCGGGTTCTTTTTTGACATTTAAGAATAAATTGGACAGATACATGGATGGGAGGTGTATGGAGGGATATGGTCCGTGCGCAGGTCAGTGGGACTAGGCAGAAAATGGTTCAGCACAGCCAAGAAGGGCCAAAAGGCCTGTTTCTGTGCTGTAGTTTCTATGGTTCTATAGCTCTATTCACTATCCTCTGGTAAGGAAATTCCTCCTCATCTCTGTTCTAAACCTTCTATTCTGAGCTGTGCTGTCTGGTCCAAGATTCTCCCACTATTAGAAACATCCTCTCCACATCCAATGTATCTAGGCCCTTCAACATTCAGTAGTTTTCAATGAGATCCCTCATTCTTCCAAACTCAAGCAAGTACAGGCCCAGAACCACTAAACACTCCTCATAGGTTAATCCTTTCATTCCCAAGATAATTCTTTTAAACCTCCTCTGGTCCTCTTTTGCTGAGGAAGGAGGGATCTGATAGAACAGCTCAATGGATCATAGGAAGGAGGAGGAGCACCAGAGGGAAGTAACGGGCTGGTAAGGAGAGGAGAAAAAGTAAAAGGGGAACCAAAGTAGGAAATGGAAAAAGAAAAGGTTGGGGGTGGGGGAGTGTGGAGAAGTTCCCCTTCTCCTTCCCTTTCTTCCATGGTCCACTCCTATTGGAATCCTTCTTCAGCCCTTTACCTATTCCATCCACCTGCTCCCAGCTTCCTACTTCATCTCTTCCCCCACATTTGCTCCCACCTATCACCTGTCAGCTTGAACTCCTCACCCTCCCTTCACCTTCTTATTCCAACTTCTTCCCACTACCTTTCCAGTTCTGATGAAGTGTCTTAGCCCAAAACGTCACCTATATATTCTGCTCCATTAGAATCTGCCTGACCTGCTGACTTCCTCCAGCACTTTGTGTGTGTCGTTCAAGATTCCTCACATCTATAGTCTCTTGTATTTATGATTGAAATCTTTTATGTTTGACTCAGGGCATGTTATATGATACGTTCGTGCTCCGGAATTCGATATACCTGCACGTTTTGGTGAAGAAGTGAGGTGGATTATTTTGTACATTTTTCACAAACATTTACCTTTTAAGAGATTATTATTGATCCTCTGTATCTTCCTGTTTCCTTCATTACAAAAGGTCATCATTGATGCTTTGCAAAGTTGCAGAAGGCACCACAGAAATGAGCTGAGGAGGAGGGATCAGGAGAAAATGCAAGGGGGGTCAAAATGAATAAATACTGAAGACTGCAAATGCTGCAACTTACTCACCAAATGCTCCTCATATAATAAGCCTATCATTCCTGAAATCATTTTCATGTACCTCTTTTGAACCCTCACCAATATCAGCACATCATTTCTTAGATAAGGGGCCCATAACTGCTCACAATACTCCAAGTGAGGCCTCACCAGTGCCTTATAAAGCCTCAACATTACATCCTTGCTTTTATATTCTACTCCTCTTGAAATGAATGCTAACATTGCATTTGCTTTCCTCACCACAGACTCAACCTGAAAATTCACCTGTCGCTTCTATAGATGCTGCTTGACCAACTAAGTTCATCCAGCAGACTTTTTTTTATTTTTAAATCTCCTATTCCTTATGGTGTCTTCTGGGGATAATGCAAATTTTGGAAGCTTCTGTGGCAACCGGAGATTCTGTCCCAGGTGTGGCGAAGATCCTACTAGTGAAAATTTCTTTCAGATCCTCAAATCATGTATCTGAAGTAAACATTTTAGTATAGAAATGGAAGATATTGGAACCTCCCAGCTGAAGCAGTACCAGTTAGGACAGAAATAGATGTCAGTTCAAGGACCTTTCATCTTGTTTGGAAAATGCTGGGACTGGGACATCCTTGACCCAAAGCTTCTGTTATGTTTTTTCTTTCTCCTCACTGATGCAAGCATTTACTGTGTGCTGCCGCTTGACCCCAGAGTGTTTGGGTGACCTTTGTTTCAGAGTGGAACTGAAAGATGCCAGAGTTAATGAGGAGCTCTAAAGCACACCATATTTGGAACCTGCAAAAAGGCACTTGCCTTCTCTACTAAGAAACACCACTACTGGTTTGAAGTAAATGATAAGGGACAGAGAAACTAATTTTAGCGTGAGGTGCTCCTGGATTGGAAACTTCATTATTGCTCTTGACCATGCCAATATCCTTTAGTCTCCTAAAGAAGTAGGGCATTGGGGAGCTTTCTTGGCCATGGAGTCAAGCTGGTAGGACCAGGATGGGTTCTTGGTGATGTTCACGCTTGAGAACTTGAAGTTCTTAACCCTCCCAACCTCAACGCTGTTGATGTAGGCAGGAGAATGTGCACCCCCCCTCCCCACTCCCGGCTTACTGAAATTAATGATCACCCCTTCTGTTTTGCTGACATTTCATGACAACATGTTGCTAAGGTTTCCATCTCCTTCTTGTACTTCCTGTACATTGTTAACTGAGGTACAGCCCACTACTTTGGCATCATCAATAGAATTAGAGCAGAATTTGGCAGTGCGGTCATGAGTGTACAGATAGTAGGGCTGGCAGTTCAGGACACAACCTTGTGAAGCACCAGTGTTTAGAATAATTGTGTCAGTGGTGAGACAGTCAGTACATTCTTGTGTCACCTAATTATCTGTTGCGTAGAGTAATACTGAATTTCTGAACCAGTCATTGGATAAAAATAATCTCCTACATTTTAAATAGTCCTTGCTGCCATCACTTTATGTTTTAAATAAGTACTTTTGAAGTACCATTCTGCTTTTCAGGTGATTTCTTGGTATCACAGAGGACCTGCCTTCATTCAGAGTCCTTGGATGGCTAATGATGTCAGTGCAGGAAATGTAGACTCTTTCGTAGATGGGGTGTACGTAATTTGTGATTTGTTGCTCTCCTTCTATGACGTAGGGCTTCCATGTGATCCTGATTCAGGGATTTGAGGTTCTCAATACCATCCTGAAAAACAGAAAATGCTTGCCCACAGGATGTACCTATAAGCTTCTGAAAAACTGAGTCAGATAGCAGCCAGGTTTTGGTTGGTCTGTTGTCTGATGAGCTCTGAGGAAAAGGTGGTCAAAATCTGTCTTGGTAAATGGTTCACAGTGCTGGTCTGAAGGAATGATAATCAGTGAACCAGTCATTTTGTGAGACTGTCCTTGCACCCGCCATTTTGTGAACTGTTTGATGAATTTAATCAGTGCAATTGAATGTGGACACAAGGGGTTTCTGCTATTGACTTGCTAAACCTGATACCATTCTCAGATAAGTAGCTATTGATTATGTAAAGTGGCATATGGGATTGTATTCCCTTTTTTGTCTTTTCCCAGGTTGCTGGACTGAATTTTTTTCTTTTATGTAATTACAAAATAGACAAAGTTCCTCTCCGTTTATCTCAGTTCCATAAACAGATGCTTTTATCTTGTTCTTTGATTTACAAACACAGTTTTTCTCTTCATAGTTATTTTATCTGGAAAAACCACAACATAACATAAGAATAGATATTTGTTTTATAAAGGTTGGTTTGATAATATTTTGTTAGTTCAATAGTTATTTAATTCAAGCAGCACTTTATTGTGTTATACTGAGTTTTTATCCTCCTTTGAACTTCCTGTGACTCCAAAAGAATTTGCTGTTGTCATGGATGCAATTCCCTCTGGTGTAATTATGTTGTTTAGAAATACATCATATTCGGTAGTTGAATTACCCAGCTTGGATCCATCCAGTAGAGCTGTAGGAAAGATTTGTTTTCCTCCATTTAAAAAAAATAATAGAGGTATTAGAAGTTTGTTTCAAAAAGACATCACTTCTATTCCTACGACTGTTAGTTTTTGGAATAATGGTGGAGGAGTATTTGGGGCTTATTTAATAAATTTTTATTGAGGAATAAAATTAAAGGAATTTCTTTTAAAATTATACATGGATATTATCCAACCAATGTTTATTTGACAAGGTTTAATTCTGATATTGAAACTAACTGTTCTTTTTGTGGTTTGTATCCAGAGAATTTACTTACCTGTTTTGGAATTGTGAATATATTAAAACTTATTGGGTCAATGGTTGTCAATTTATAGATCAATATATTAATGTGGATTTTACTTTTTGTTTTGAAAATATTTTATTTGGGTTTACTAATAATACCAAATTTCATGGGATCATTTTGTTATCATAAATCTTTTGTTAATTTACAGTAAATGTTATATCCATAAATGTAAATACATCAAGAAGAAACCTTCATTTATATCTTTTTACATTAGACTTCAAACTATACAATAATACTCTGAAAACTTCCCATAACCAGAAAGCTGTAAAGACTGTATAAATTTGTCAACGTTTCGGGTTATTTCTATAAATGTTTTTGTTTTGTGACTCCCTTTAGGTATAGCTCCTTCTGTGGAGTAGTATATGAAGTGGATTTTCTTTTTTGTTTGTATATTTAAAGTTAATAGTTATAGGAAAGGGGGAACTTCTTTACTCAGAGAGAGGTAGCTGTGTGGAACGAGATCCAGCAAAAGTGGTTGAGGCAGGTTCGATGTTGTTGTTTAAAGTTAAATTGGATAGATATATGGACAGGAAAGGAATGGAAGGTTATGGGCTGAGTGCAGGCCGGTAGGACTAGAAACATAGAAAATAGGTGCAGGAGTAGGCCATTCGGCCCTTCGAGCCTGCGCCGCCATTTATTATGATCGTGGCTGATCATCCAACTCAGAACCCCGCCCCAGCCTTCCCTCCATACCCCCTGATCCCCGTAGCCACAAGGGCCATATCTAACTCCCTCTTAAATATAGCCAATGAACTGGCCTCAACTGTTTCCTGTGGCAGAGAATTCCACAGATTCACCACTCTCTGTGTGAAGAAGTTTTTCCTAATCTTGGTCCTAAAAGGCTTCTCCTTTATCCTCAAACTGTGGCCCCTTGTTCTGGACTTCCCCAACATCGGGAACAATCTTCCTGCATCTAGCCTGTCCAATCCCTTTAGAATTTTATACGTTTCAATTAGATTCCCCCTCAATCTTCTAAATTCCAACGAGTACAAGCCCAGTTCATCCAGTCTTTCTTCATATGAAAGTCCTGCCATCCCAGGAATCAATCTGGTGAACCTTCTTTATACTCCCTCTATGGCAAGGATGTCTTTCCTCAGATTAGGGGACCAAAACTGCACACAATACTCCAGGTGTGGTCTCACCAAGGCCTTGTACAACTGCAGTAGTACCTCCCTGCTCCTGTACTCAAATCCTCTCGCTATAAATGCCAGCATACCATTCGCCTTTTTCACCGCCTGCTGTACCTGCATGCCCACTTTCAATGACTGGTGTATAATGACACCCGGGTCTCGTTGCACCTCCCCTTTTCCTAATCGGCCACCATTCAGATAATAATCTATTTTCCTATTTTTGCCACCAAAGTGGATAACTTCACATTTATCCACATTAAATTGCATCTGCCATGAATTTGCCCACTCACCCAAACTATCCAAGTCACTCTGCATCCTCTCAGCATCCTCTTCACAGCTAACACTGCCACCCAGCTTCGTGTCATCCGCAAACTTGGAGATGCTGCATTTAATTCCCTCATCCAAGTCATTAATATATATTGTAAACAACTGGGGTCCCAGCACTGAGCCTTGCGGTACTCCACTAGTCACCGCCTGCCATTCTGAAAAGGTTCCGTTTATTCCCACTCTTTGCTTCCTGTCTGCTAACCAATTCTTCATCCACATCAATACCTTACCCCCAATACCGTGTGCTTTAAGTTTGCACACTAATCTCCTGTGTGGGACCTTGTCAAAAGCCTTTTGAAAATCCAAATATACCACATCCACTGGTTCTCCCCTATCCACTCTACTAGTTACATCCTCAAAAAATTCTATGAGATTCGTCAGACATGATTTTCCTTTCACAAATCCATGCTGACTTTGTCCGATGATTTCACCGCTTTCCAAATGTGCTGTTGTCACACCTTTGATAACTGACTCCAGCAGTTTCCCCACCACCGACGTTAGGCTAACCGGTCTATAATTCCCCGGTTTCTCTCTCCCTCCTTTTTTAAAAAGTGGGGTTACATTAGCCAGCCTCCAACCCTCAGGAACTAGTCCAGAATCTAATGAGTTTTGAAAAATTATCACTAATGCATCCACTATTTCTTGGGCTACTTCCTTAAGCACTCTAGGATGCAGACCATCTGGCCCTGGGGATTTATCTGCCTTCAATCCCTTCAATTTACCTAACACCACTTCCCTACTAACATGTATTTCGCTCAGTTCCTCCATCTCACTGGACCCTCTGTCCCCTACTATTTCTGGAAGATTATTTATGTCCTCCTTAGTGAAGACAGAACCAAAGTAATTATTCAATTGGTCTGCCATGTCCTTGCTCCCCATAATCAATTCACCTGTTTCTGTCTGTAGGGGACCTACATTTGTCTTTACCAGTCTTTTCCTTTTTACATATCTATAAAAGCTTTTACAGTCAGTTTTTATGTTCCCTGCCAGTTTTCTCTCATAATCTTTTTTCCCCTTCCAAATTAAGCCCTTTGTCCTCCTCTGCTGAACTCTGAATTTCTCCCAGTCCTCAGGTGAGCCACTTTCTCTGGCTAATTTGTATGCTTCTTCTTTGGAATTGATACTATCCCTAATTTCTCTTGTCAGCCACGGGTGCACTACCTTCCTTGATTTATTCTTTTGCCAAACTGGGATGAACAATTGTTGTAGTTCATCCATGCAACCTTTAAGTGCTTGCCATTGCATATCCACTGTCACCTTTAAGTGTCATTTGCCAGTCTATCTTAGCTAATTCACATCTCATACCTTCAAAGTTACCCCTCTTTAAGTTCAGAACCTTTGTTTCTGAATTAACTATGTCACTCTCCATCTTAACGAAGAATTCCACCATATTATGGTCACTCTTACCCAAGGGGCCTCTCACGACAAGATTGCTAATTAACCCTGCCTCATTGCTCAAAACCCAGTCCAGAATAGCCTGCTCTCTAGTTGGTTCCTCGACATGTTGGTTCAAAAAACCATCCCGCATACATTCCAAGAAATCCTCTTCCTCAGCACCTTTACCAATTTGGTTCACCCAATCTACATATAGATTGAAGTCACCCATTATAACTGCTGTTCCTTTATTGCACACATTTCTAATTTCCTGTTTAGTACCATCTCCGACCTCACTACTACTGTTAGGTGGCCTGTACACAACTCCCACCAGTGTCTTCTGCCCCTTAGTGTTACGCAGCTCTACCCATATCGATTCCACATCTTCCCGGCTTATGTCCTTCCTTTCTATTGCGTTAATCTCTTCTTTAACCAGCAACGCCACCCCACCTCCCCTTCCTTCATGTCTATCCCTCCTGAATATTGAATATCCCTGAACGTTGAGCTCCCATCCTTGGTCACCCTGGAGCCATGTCTCTGTGATCCCAACTATATCATAATCATTAATAACAATCTGCACTTTCAATTCATCCACCTTATTATGAATGCTCCTTGCATTGACACACAAAGCCTTCAGGCGCTCTTTTACAACTCTCTTAGCCCTTATACAATTATGTTGAAAAGTGGCCCTTTTTAATGCTTGCCCTGGATTTGTCGGCCTGCCACTTTTACTTTTCTCCTTAGTACTTTTTGCTTCTACCCTCACTTTACACCCCTCTGTCTCTCTGCACTGGTTCCCATCCCCCTGTTGTGAACTAACCTCTTCTCGCCTAGCCTCTTTAATTTAATTCCCACCCCCCCAACCGTTCTAGTTTAAAGTCACCTCAGTAGCCCTCACTAATCTCCCTGCCAGGATATTGGTCCCCCTAGGATTCAAGTGTAACCCGTCCTTTTTGTACAGGTCACGCCTGCGCCAAAAGAGGTCCCAGTGATCCAAAAACTTGAATCCCTGCCCCCTGCTCCAATCCCTCAGCCACGCATCTGTCCTCCACCTCATCGCATTCCTACTCTCACTGTCGCATGGCACAGGCAGTAATCCCGAGATTACTACCTTTGCGGTCCTTTTTCTCAACTCCCTTCCTAGCTCCCTATATTCTCCTTTCAGGACCTCATCCCTTTTCCTACCTATGTCATTGGTACCTATATGTACCACGACCTCTGGCTCCTCACCCTCCCACTTCAGGATATCTTGGACACGATCAGAAATATCCCGGACCCTGGCACCAGGGAGGCAAACTACCATCCGGGTCTCTGGACTGCGTCCACAGAATCGCCTATCTGACCCCCTTACTATCGAGTCCCCTATCACAACTGCCCTCCTCTTCCTTGCCCTACCCTTCTGAGCTACAGGGCCAGACTCTGTGCCGGAGGCACGGCCACTGTCGCTTCCCCCGGGTAAGCTGTCCCCAACAGTACTCAAACAGGAGTACCTATTGTTAAGGGGCACAGCCACCGGGTTACTCCCTATTACCTGACTCTTCCCCTTCCCCCTCCTAACCGTGACCAACTTGTCTGCCTCCCGTGGCCCCGGCATGACCACCTGCCTGCAACTCCTCTCTATCAACTCCTCACTCTCCCTGACCAGACGAAGGTCATCGAGCTGCAGCTCCAGTTCCGTAACGCTGTCCCTTAGGAGCTGTACCTCGATGCACTTGGCGCAGATGTAGACGTCCGGGAGGCTTGGAGACTCCAGGGCCTCCCACATCCGATACCGAGAACAGCAAACTGCCCTCACACTCATACTGCCCCTCTCCTCAAATAACAACAGAAAATAAATGCCAAACCTTCCTCGCCTCGCCCGTTTCCGCCTAAGCCCGTTGAGCCGAAGCCCTTAAGTCTTCACTCTGCTCCTGGCTCACTCCGCAGCCCGCAAACTACGCTGCCCGCTCTATGAGGCTCTGTTCCTTTTAAATCTGCCGCGCTGCACTGCCCGATGTCACACGCCTGCGCAGTCCCGCCTCTCAGAACGCCGTTGGAGAAAAAAAAATAACGAAAATTTCAAAAATGTCTTTCTCGGCACTCCCAGTCAGACTCTCAGACTCCTTCACTAGGTGAGAGTAAGAGTTCGGCATGGACTAGAAGGGCCGAGATGGCCTGTTTCCGTGCTGTAATTGTTATATGGTTTATATGGCTTATGTGGCAGGCTCGCAGGAGAAGCCATCCGTAATCTTGTTTGACTCAGTATCTCAGTCATCTGGTTCGACTGGTTTGAACCAGTCGGAGTTGAAAGCACAAGGCTGAGGGCAAAGGCCACAGAACAATGCTAGTTGTAGCCCTGGACCAGAGCCAATAAGAAGGTGTCCCAGGTTGGTCAGGAAATCTCAAGCCAATGAGACGGAAAGGCAACATTTGAACTGATTATTAGCGTTTAAAAGTAAGGAGCTTGAAATGCTAGGCAGTGGTCTCTGGAGACTACCCATGCAGATGTGGAAGACACCGATGTCAACCACGCGGCAACCATAGGCTGGGACCATGAGGAACACCTGTCCAGTGTAAACTTCTTTCCAGGGTATTACCTTTTCTATTCTCTAACTATTCATGTAGGGTGAGGGAATCTTAGTAGGTGTGCACATAGGTATTCAGTTCTGTAAATTCATGTGCTTGAGAACTGAGCAAATAAAGGTACTTGTCAGTAAATACAGATTCTCTCTGTGCCTCACTGACCATTGTTGCTGAGGGGTAAATCCTTGTAAGAAGAGTGTGGTTCCAGTGGAGAAGAAAATCAAATAAATCCTTTTAATGATATCAGAATCAGATTTGTCATCACTGACATGAAATGTGGTGTTTTGCAGCAGCAGTACAATGCAAAAACATAAAATTACTACAAGTTACAAAGGGAATACATTGTGCAAAGAGAAGGAATAACAAAGTGCAAAGAGAAGGAATAACAAAGTGCAAAGGTGTTTCAGAAAACTGATGGCAGGGGGAAGAAGCTATTCTGGATTACTGAGTGTAGGTCTTCAGTACATTCACCCCGATGGTAGTAATGTAAAGAGAACATGTCCCGAATGGTGATGTTGATTGAAAGACGAACATTATCTGTCTTCTTTACGTGGTTATGGGATCTTTTCTAACCACTAGAATGCATCTTAGTTGCTTAAAATATCCACATACTGATTCCATTCAAAAGCACATGGAATTTTGAGACTGACATGTTCGTGCCTGAAAAATGACACACATGCTCAAATTGTTGGTTATTTTTGCAATAAGCCTGGGGCCGTGACTTTGCCAGCTGTCCATGTGGTTTTGTATGGGAGATCCCATGCTGTACAAAGTCCAGTCAAAAAGGTCAGAGATAGCTTGTTGATGAATATTTGAATTAAGGTAATAGTGGTTTTACCATCAATATCAGCTGAATTTGCTGACAGCACAAAGGTAGCCCGGAAAGTCTGCTGTGCAGAAGATATGGGAAGTTACAACAGGAACTTAAATAAGTGGCAAAGAATTGTTAAGTTGAGTATGATATGAAAAAAAGTATATTTGCCCCTAAGTGAAAAAGAAGCACATTATCCAAATGGAAACAGATTGCAGACTTCTGATAGATTATGGTAAAAAGATCACAAATTATTTATGCTAAAGCAAACAAATGACTACATGACCAACTACCAATCATATAGAAATGTCTAATCAGAACTGGTCAAAGGTTAAGTTCATTGTGCATCTGTACTCTGTTCACTTTGTAAATAAACTACAGAGAGACACCAGAGAAGGCATAGACGTTAAACACTCCAGAGATTATTTTTGAAAATGTTTCTTTTTACAAACATTTTCGGGAATTCAGTCTTGGCGCTGATCGGGGCAATGACATGCCTCTATTATTTGGTGAAGTACACTTGGAAACTACTGTTTGGCATCAGGATTTATATTCTCTCCAAATTTTGGAAGATAGATCTGACATATTTTGGAGAATGGGCTGGTAAGATTGTGCTTTGCTTTTGCTGAAGTTCTGTTGCCGTCTCTTGAGAACGCCATTTCTTTCCCGCGTCACAAAGTTGTAGATATAATCATTTGTAATTGTTTTGCGATGTTTGCCTACATATCTAATTTACAGTTATTTGCCCAACGCAAATGTAACCCAGGTTAATTAATCCCCCCAAAAATGTAATGTTAGAAAGGTCCACTTGTGGAGCGATGAAAACGAAGTTTACCGATTTTTTTTAGAAAAAGTGAAGTCGGGGGAAAAGCTGAGCGTGAACGACGTGTGGCTGGCGCAGGCGCGGGTAAGCGAGATAACCGCAGCAAACTATTAGAAAATAAAGACATAAACTGTTAGAAGTGGAATTAATAGTGAGTATCTCTACCCTTCTTACTTGAAAACATCAGGATGAAATCCCTGGAGGAGAGACGATAGCGATAAAAGATCTGTTGAAGCTGCGGCTATAACAAGCAGCAACTATAAGGAGACAATATTGGCAGAGACGAGTGTCCAAGATCTCTACCGTGTCACCGGGAATTAGTTCTGTTAAATCATACCAAGGGATCCAGTCAGATTTTGTTGTGTAAACGTTGTGAAGCGACTTTCCGTGGATGAACCACTATTTCATCCAACGAACTAAGACATAAGATGGCGAGCCACCCAACATCGAAGAACTAGCCGGGGACGATATGTGTCAGGACGTAGAGTGATTTAATACGGTTGGATGTAAAAGTTCATTTTCATTCGAAGGATCTAAATTTGATTTTCTGTAAGAACTGATTATTTTTGCAAAGACCTTGACAAGTTACTGAACGGGATTTACTTTGTCTAAAAGTTGTAATGTTGGAGAATGGTGAAAGATGATAAACTGTATATACAAACCCCATTTCCAGAAAAGTTGTGATTTTTCCAAAATGCAATAAAAACAAAAATCTGTGATATGTTAATTCACATGAACTGACGAAAGTACAAAGAAAAGATTTTCAATAGTTTTACTGACCAACTTAATTGTATTTTGTAAACATACACAAATTTTGAATTTGATGGCTGCAACACACTCAACAAAAGTTGGGACAGCGGCATGTTTACCATTGTGTTACATCACCTTTCCTTTTAATAACACTTTTTAATCGTTCTGGACCTGAGGATACTAATTGTAGTAGATTTGCAATTGGAAATTTTGACCATTCTTGCTTGATATAAGACTTCAGCTGCTCAACAGTCCGTGGTCTCCGTTGTCTGATTCTCCTCTTCATGATGCGCCATACATTTTCAATAGGAGATAGATCTGGACTGGCAGCAGGCCAGTCAAGCACACGCACTCTGTGTCTACAAAGCCACGCTGTTGTAGCCCGTGCAGAATGTGGTCTGGCATTGTCCTGCTGAAATAAGCATGGACGTCCCGGGAAGAGCCGTCGCCTTGATGGCAACATATGTCTCTCTAAAATCCTAATATACGCCTCAGAGTCAATGGTACCTTCACATACATGCAACTCACCCATGCGGTGGGCACTGATGCACCCCCATACCATTACAGATGCTGGCTTTTGCACCTTTCGCTGATAACAATCTGGATGGTCGTTTTCATCTTTGGCACGGAGAACTCGACGCCCATTTTTTCCGAAAACTAGCTGAAATGTGGACCCATCTGACCACAGCACACGGTTCCACAGTCTTTCGGTCCATCTGAGATGAGCTCGGGCCCAGAGAACTCGCCGGCGTTTCTGCATAGAGTTGATGTATGTCTTCCTCCTTGCGTAATACAGTTTCAAGTTGCATTTCTGGATGCAGCGACGGACTGTTGAGTGACAATGGTTTTCCGAAGTACTTCCGAGCCCAGGTATCTATAATTGTCACAGTAGCATGACGGTTTCTTAGGCAGCGCCGCCCGAGGGCTCGAAGATCACGCGCATTCAACAGTGGTTTCCGACCTTGCCCTTTACGCACTGTAATATCTCTGAATCTTTTCACAATATTACTTACTGTAGATGTTAAAAGACCTAAATTCTCTGCAATCTTGCGTTGAGAAATGTTCCTTTTGAACTGACTAACAATTCTCTCACGAATTTTGGCACAAAGGGGTGAGACACGACCCATCCTTGCTTGCAAAGACTGAGCCTTTGATGGATGCCACTTTTATACCCAGTCATGATACCTCACCTGCTACCAATTAGCCTGCTTAATGTGGAATCTTCCAAACCGGTGTTACTTGAACATTCTGTGCACTTTTCAATCTTATTTTAACTCTGTCCCAACTTTTGTTGAGTGTGTTGCAGCCATCAAATTCTAAATTTGTGTATATTTACAAAATACAATTAAGTTGGTCAGTAAAACTATTGAAAATCTTTTCTTTGTACTTTTGTCAGTTAAATAAAGGTTCACGTGAATTAACATATCACAGATTTTGTTTTTATTGCATTTTGGAAAATATCCCAACTTTTCTGGAAATGGGGTTTGTATATGATTTCTGAATTTGTGATTATGCTGAATGGAACTGAAAACTGAAGTTAATTATAATACTTAAGAATAGGAATTCATCTGGTTTTCTAACTGACTAAGGAAAGTTTAGTCTGTAAACATTTAAAGAGGGAATAACACTAGATCTAATTAGTTAGAGATATTGGAGTAATAAAGGTTATTCTAATGAATCTTACTGATTGTATTTAAAGACGAATGTGGTAGATTTGGAACCTAAACTGAAGGTTAGAATTTTGAATTGTACTTACTCAAGTCAATAATTTGTATAGCTTTTCTTTTTGCAAACAAAACTTACCTCCAGGAGTGTGTGTTTTCTGTTTACTGCCTCCTTCCTATACCCAGAGTTTCTGACCGCCGACTAGCACCTCGTGTAATTTGATTTTCTCATAAAGAGTATGGCGACCAGTTACATGAGATAAGACCAGCGCTACACAGCTGTTACTCACAGTTATCTAAAGCTTTTAAATGCATCACACTGATATGCTTGTACACCATCCTGTCTGATTTCCAGATAGTGGTCAGATGAGTGTTCATGCAAAGTGCAGGTTAGAAGAGATAGATATGGCCCTCCATTGATTGGGGTCGAGCATGGTTGTAGCGAGGTCCCCCTCTCCATGAATCTAATGAACTCAAAGGAATGGCAGAGGCCGATACAGTTTGGCACCAGCAATATGGCAGGGGTTGCCAGTCAGTGTTGAACTCAATGTAGGACTGCTTAGTGACTCCAACTCTGGATCTTTCCTCAGGGTTTACTCCCAAAGCCTTCCCCATGAGTGGGTATAGGCATAAGGCAGCCGAGATTTGAGACAAGAATTTTCCTTCTCCAAGATGAGCTGCCAACCATGGCTGACGAACCCCATCTGGCCGAAGCAACCGGGTTGAAGGTGCCAGTAACTCAGCTTTTCCCCTTCTCCTGTTAGTAGAAACAGTCCTACTGGGCTTAGTAGCTAAGCTACCTGTGAAGGCCAGGAGCCGGACTTGGTTGTCAGAGGCTATTTGAGATGTATGCCATTGGGGGCACTTAATAAGTAGTGGGAGCTTGTCCCCATTAACACCTTCAGCTATAACAATCTTAAGGAACCAGAACTAAATGACCGACACATATTTCCTATATTAAATACACCGTGTGTGATATTTGCTTGTGTAATATTTCTTCTTCAAAAATTGGTTGTGCAAAGAACATTCTGCTTCCAAAACATTGTGGGCATGCTATGTTGGCACCAGAATATGTGGTGACACTTGTGGGTGTGATGGTTTGTTAATGCAAATGACACATTTCATTGTATGTTTCAATAAATAAACCTGATGTTTGAATCTTAAAGTCAACTTTATTGGTAGTATGGCCGGATGGTCAAGACACTAGATAAAGGTTCCAGTCTGCACCGAGGTGTGCATTTAAATACTCCAGTGTGCGTCCCACCAGGGTAATACTATTACAGTGCCAGCAACCCAGGTTCAATTCCGCCACCATCTGTAAGCATTTGTATTTACTTCCCGTGACTGTGTGGGTACTCCAGTTTTCCCTCTCGCTCCAAAATAGGTTAATTGGTCACACGAATGTGATTGGGTGGCACGGGCCTGTTGGGTTGGAAGGGCCCGTCACCATGTTGTATCTCTCAAAATAAAAACAGACCTCCTTACACCAGTGCACTTTGCTTGTGGTTACATTTGTGTTTGATCCGGGGTATATGATATATAATAACAGTGATGAATCTGACTTGTTACATCAAAGCTTTGTTTACTCATTACTAAGTGGTAGCAGTACACTGCAGTAAGTAATAATAAAAAGCTGAATTACAGTAAGTATATGTATTTATTGAGATACAGCATGGAACAGGCCTTTCCAGCCCTTCGAGCCCCAATACCCAACAACCCCTCATTTGTCTCTGGGCTAATCACAGGACAATTAACTTACAGACTGGTAAGTCTGTGGACTGCAGGAGGAAACCAGAGCACCTGGAGGAAGCCCACATGTTCACAGAGAGAACGTACCGCAGAGGAACTGAACCTGAGTCACTGGCACTGTACAGCATTGTGCTACCTGTGGTGATATCACGTGTCACGTATAAGAACGTGATTGGACAGAGTAGGGAGCATGCGCAGAAATGACAATGATCTAGAAACTGTATGTTAAAGACATGCTTGCTGTTTGCTGTTGTAAATGAACGTTCTAGTTTTAATTCTTCCAGAATATGGTTTGTTCTTAGTACCCCACGGTGTGTGTAAAGAACACAGCATGGTGGCAGAAGTCGGTCTGGAAGAATAATTCATTTTGTTAACACGGGAGAAGGGAAGATAATGGAGAAAAAGAGCACTAGTGGTGGTTATCATTGAGGTGGAGATGTTACTTCCCATCCGCATAGACTATGGACTTCTGGTGAGGAAGCCAAGGATCCATTTGCAGAGGGAGGTACAGAGGCTCTGGTCATGGAAGTTTTTGATTAGACCTGCAGGAATGATTGTGTTAAACGCTGAGCTGAAGTCAGTAAACAGCACCCTGACGTGAGTATTAGTAATTATCCAGGTGATCCAAGGGTGTGTGAAGAGCCAACGAGATCACAAGCTCTGTAGATCTATCGTGGCGACACGTAAATTTCAGTGGATCCAGGCAGGAACTGATTCCAGTCATAATCATCCTCTCAAACTTCATCACCGTAGATGTGAGTGTTACTGGATGATAGTCGTTCAGGCAGTTCACTCTGCTTTTCTTGGGCTCTGGTATGATTGTTGCCCTTTTGAAGCAGGTGGGAACTTCCAACTTTAGCAATAAGAGAGTGAAAAAAATCTTTGAACATGTCCACCATTTGGTCAGCACAGGTTTTCAGAGCCTTAGCAGGTACTCCATTGGAGCCTGTCGCCTTGTGAGGGTTCACCCTCTTGAAATTGGCCTGACATTGGCCTCTGAGACAGAGATCACAGGGTCACTGGGTGCTGCAGAAATCCTCATAGCTGCAGCTTTATTCTCCCTTTCAAGGCGGACATAGAAGGAATTGAGCTTATGTGGTAGTGAAGCATCGCTGCTCTTCATGATGTTGGGTTTTGCTTTGTAGGAAGGAATGGCCAGCAAACCCTGCCAGGATTGACGTGCATCTGATTCCATCTCCAACCTCAATCAGAATTGTTCTTTTGCTCTTGAGAAACCCCTCCATAAGTCGTACCTGGCCTTCTTGAAAAGTCCGGCATCATCAGACTGAATGCCACTGATCTAGGTTTCAGCAGACCATGGATCTCTTGGTTCATTTATGGATTTTGATTCGGGTATGTGCAGTATATTCTTGTGGGCATAGTCATCCACACAGGTTCTAATGAAGTCAGTGACAACTGTGGCATATTCATTCATGGCAAGATGAATCTCTGAATACTGCCTCAAAGCAGTCCTGTAACGGTTCCTCCACCTCCTTTGTCCATACCTTCTTGGTCCTCTCTACCAGTGCTGCAGTCTTCAGTCTCTGCCTACACTCAGGAAGTGGAGGTAAAGTAAGTATCCTTGATGGTAGATTGTCTGTAGTCCAGTGTGTTGGCTCCTCTGGTCCTACAGGTGATATGTTGGTGATAGTTATTTATGGATTTTTTCAAGCTGGCTTGGTTGAAATCTTTCAAAATGATGGGGAAGGCATCCACCGATTACTCACCCGTCCCTCTCAGCTCTTCATACTGCCCACATTCTCTCCGGACACTCAGTTCTGATGCACGGTCTCGAGAATGTTGACTATCCTTTTGCTTCTACAGAAGCTGCTTGACCTGCTAAGTTCATCCAGCGGCTGGTTTTGATTTTCATTAGTTTTTTATTGCTTTTCTAATCATTCATCTTTGTTGCTCGTCTTTGCTGGTTTTGTAATAAAGTCTGTGACTTAGAACTCAGTTATTTAGAAGTGCATCAAGCAGTGTAAATTCCCTCACTCAGTCTCTCCACGGTTCTGATTTGCTTTTCAAGTAACCGCTACAAGCCTAATGATTATCTCCAATGTTCTATTTTTATGTCTTGTTTTTATCAGAGTGCTTTGAGAAAGCATTTTTAAAAATGTGCTGTTTTCAGTAAAATACATCCTAAATCCTTTTTTTCTAGTTGTAACAGGTGCCACCAACGGGATTGGAAAAGCCTATGCTCACGAGGTAATGTCAATCTCTGATTCTGTCTGTCTTCATAAAATGATTCTGTAAAGGAGGTAGCTTCAACTTTCTTGGGACCATGTTAGATCTCCGGCAGAAGAAGGAAACGAGTCCCAATAGCACTGCTCTTATAATTGAACCACTACAGAAATGCATTTTTATCTATATTTACATGTGTGCTTTTGTTCACTGCAGACTTGTGCTTTCCAGTAGTCTCCCTCTTCCTTCTGATTAAACTTTATCAAACTCCAAAGGCCATGGTTACCTCAGCAGGTAACTGTAGAGAACAGCCCAGTGTGTGATGGAAGCATCCTATCCATTTCAACTACTGCTCCTGTACTTTCAGACTTGTACCAGCTCACTCAGGCAACACCACTATTTTAAGATTCTCATCCTTATTTTCAGTCCTTCCAAGACCTCATCTATTCTATTTCTGTAACCTACACTGTTGTTTGTCTCCCTGAATTCCACCACCACTCCAGTTTTCCCAAGCCTTCAGTCTGGAACCCAATTGTAAACATATCTATCTTTGTTCCTTTCAGCTTGTCCTTAAAACTTATTTGTTTTACCTAGCTTTTGGTGACCCATCTTAAATTATTTTTCCTATATTTTCATTACCAATTTTCATTCCTCCTTCGTTGTCATACCATGGTCACAATATACATCATCTACAAAGTCCACTGCGACAATTCATCAGTTCATTCATTATGTGCCGTGTCATTTGATGGTCTGTGGCCATGATTGTTCTTGGCAAATTTTTCTACAGAAGTGCTTTCTCATTGCCTTTTTCTAATGATCGCAGCCATTATCAATACTCCAGAGACTGTCTGCCTGGCATCAGTGGTTGCATAACCAGGACTTGTGATATGCACCAGCTGCTCATATGACCTTCCACCACCTGCTCCCTTGGCTTCACATGACCCTGATGGGAGGGGGTTAAGGAGGTACTACACTTTGACCTGCAGGCTAGTGGAGGAAGGAGCACCTTACACCTCTTTTGATAGAGACGTATCTCCACACCATATTCACCAGTAACACCCTCTAAATCTGAGTCTTATCAGTTAGGACACGGGATTAATACCTGCTGTTTCCCCTTCAAATCACATATCACTTTGACTTAGAAATCTGTTGTACCTTTAAATACTAGTCTCGTGGCTGGAAGAGGAAAGCCAAGTTCAGTTCCCTTTCTTTCCCACAAGTAGACAATGATGGTGGCCCAAGTAATGTCCTGAGATCAGTTAAGCAACAGAAGAGGGAGATGGTTACTGCTGGTCCACCTCAGGGGAATATGATCAGAAACTGAAGTATCTTTCTTGCTAATCAAGATTTGTTAACAACACAGCTGCAAGCATCTTGAAAGAAAAATCGAGGGCTATGTGGGAGGGAAGGGCTAGGATAAGAGGTGACTTAACAGAGGTGTACAAGATAATAAGTGGTATATATTGAGTAGACAGCCAGAGACTTTTCCCCAGGGCAGAAATGGCTAATACAAGGGGGCAGAGTTTTAAGTGATTTTTGAGGAAAGCATATGGGAGATGTCAGCTTAAGTTCTCTACACAGATAGTGATGGAACACCCTGCCAGGGTGGTGGCAGAGACAGATACATAGAGGCATTTAAGAAACTCGTAGGTAGGTACATGGATGGCAGAAAATCAGAGGGTTATATAGATGGAAGGGTTAGATTGATCTTTGAGTAGTTTAAGGGGTCAGCACAACATTGTGAGCTGAAGGGCCTGTACTATGCTGTACTGTGAGTTGTGATGTTCTATGTTCCAGAACCATTCTCACTTTGCTGTGTTTTTTCCCAGAGACATTGTCCCATCTTTAATGGGGAAAGTTGCTGTAGTCTCTGCTTCCTCTGCTCTGCTCTTTGCTTTTTGATTAAATGTCTGCTGTACCACGTACTGTTTACCGTGGCCTCTCTTTGATTCATCGGCAGATGCAGTGATGTTAATACTTCAATGTATTTTGTTGTCTGTTTACTTTACTCCAGTATCTTTGAGTTCTTTTCTCTGCTTAGAGTTTGAAGGGATGTGCATAGCATTAGCAATCATTTATGGTCCACCCCTAGGATTAGTGGGTCTGGAATCATGTATGTGTCGCAGGGTTTTGTCCCCTTTATGGGCATTAGATGGATTTTCATGATGTTGAGGTTAGTTAGTTTCATGGTTTTCCGTTAAGGATGCTGAGGCTTTGGAGTATCATGAGCAGTTTTGGGCCCTTTGTCTAAGAAAGGATGTGCTAGCATTGGAGAGGGTCCAGAGGAGATTCACAAGAATGATCCTGGGAATGTAAGAGTTAAAACATGAGCATTTGCTGGAGTTTAGAAGAATGAAGAGGATTCTTTTTTTAAAGTGGACTGAATATTGAAAGGCCCGGTGGACGTAGAGCAGATGTTTCCAATAGCGGGAGAGTCTATGACCAGAGGACACGAACTCAAAATAGAAAGATGTCCCATTAGAACAGTGATAAGGAGGAATTTATTTAGCCAGATGGTGGTGAATCTGTGGAATTCAGTGCCACTGATGACTCATTGGGTATATTTAAAGCAGAGGTTGATTGGCTCTTGATTAGTAAGGATGTCAAAGGTTATGTGGAGAAGGAAGGAGAATGAGGTTGAGTGGGATAATAAATCAGCCATGATGGTGGAGCAGACTCAAAGGGCCAAATGGCTTAATTCTGCTCTTATGTCTTGTGGTGTTATAGTGTTGGTGAAATCTTGTGTTTATATAGTTAGACAGTTCAATTCCTGCTTGCCACCATTGTTGTAATTCTAATTCATGTCTCTTGGTCAATCAGCTAGATTCCTGGATTCTAATACAACAATGTAAACACATTGCTCCTTGTACCTTTTGGCATATTTTCAGACCAGTGATTAATGGCTTGGGCATTTGGTCTTTACCACAACATTGGATTAGTATGGTTCTTTCTTTTCCTGATTCCCAGCTGGCAAGAAGAGGCCTTAATATTGTGCTGATCAGCCGGTCACTGGAGAAGCTGAAAACCACAGCAGATGAGATAGGTAGGAAACAAAATGATTTCCAAAGAGGTAGGTCATTCAACCCTTCATGCCTGCGATAGATATTTGCTATTAAAATTTGGCATGACATCTAAAACGTTGAAAAGCCTCTACAGATGTGAGTGGAGAGTATATTGACCGGCTGCATCACAGCCTCTGTGGAAACATCCATGCCGTTGAAGGGAGAATCCCATTAAAAATGTAGCGGATATGGCCCAGTCCTCCCCTCCGCCCCCAACCAGTGAGCATAATATGGTCCTTAGAAATTATTCCTCCTGTTTCACAAGAGACAGTCGTACAATCAACAGTTATGTGTTGATGAGCACAGGACACTTTACTGATACAGGGAAAACAAAAATTTTCTGTTCTTTTCTGGACCTTGTGCACTGTTCAAAATTGTACCTGGGTTTTCTGTGATTGGTGCCAGAATGTGTTTTTATGAATGACAGGTTTGGACAGAGTGTTTGGGAGGGGTGGAAGAAGTTGGGATAATGCTTGCCCGCCGTGTCCGATGATAACAGGAAATCTGCGCGGGAGAGTTTTTAAAGTAGAAAAGCTGTTGCACTGGGTTCCACTCTCCGGACCTCAGAAGGCTGGGTCCAGTGGTTCGAACAAGTGTCACAAGCTGGGGTCTACCGTGGCTGCAGTGGATGACCATGAAGTTTTCTGTGCCTTGTCATGCTCTATGCTCTCCATGGTATGTTGAAGAACTGCCTTCCTGGCTGCTGGAACTCAATGTGGATCTCATCTGCTCAGTCTGCTGGAGATGAGTTCATATGCTACGACAGGCATGTCCCTACCTCACTGAGGTATGAGGCCTGTGGGCTGCCCTCACCTGGTTTAGCTTTCCTGTTGAAGTGGTGTTTTAGGGTGTGACCGCTGTCGTACGCAGACAGTTTCTTGGAGCCGCAGGTTAGAGCTGAGAGTCCAGTGAGGACCAAATGCGAGTGAGCTGTCCCAGAATGGGCACGACAGGCTCCTTATACCCCTCCCTGGATGCCCCATATACCCGAAATAGAAACATAGAAACATAGAAAATAGGTGCAGGAGTAGGCCATTCGGCCCTTCGAGCCTGTACCGCCATTCATTATGATCATGGCTGATCATCCAACTCAGAACCCCGCCCCAGCCTTCCCTCCATACCCCTTGATCCCCGTAGCCACAAGGGCCATATCTAACTCCCTCTTAAATATACCCAATGAACTGGCCTCAACTGTTTCCTGTGGCAGAGAATTCCACAGATTCACCACTCTCTGTGTGAAGAAGTTTTTCCTAATCTCGGTCCTAAAAGGCTTCCCCTCTATCCTCAAACTGTGGCCCCTCATTCTGGACTTCCCCAACATCGGAAATAATCTTCCTGCATCTAGCCTGTCCAATCCCTTTAGGATCTTATACGTTTCAATCAGATCCCCCCTCAATCTTCTAAATTCCAATGAGTACAAGCCCAGTTCATCCAGTCTTTCTTCATATGGAAGTCCTGCCATCCCAGGAATCAATCTGGTGAACCTTCTTTGTACTCCCTCTATGGCAAGGATGTCTTTCCTCAGATTAGGGGACCAAAACTGCACACAATACTCGAGGTGTGGTCTCACCAAGGCCTTGTACAACTGCAGTAGTACCTCCCTGCTCCTGTACTCGAATCCTCTCGCTATAAATGCCAGCATACCATTCGCCTTTTTCACCGCCTGCTGTACCTGCATGCCCACTTTCAATGACTGGTGTATAATGACAATTTTTTAAAAAGTGGAGTTACATTAGCCACCCTCCAATCCTCAGGAACTAGTCCAGAATCTAATGGGTTTTGAAAAATTATCACTAATGCATCCACTATTTCTTGGGCTACTTCCTTAAGCACTCTAGGAGGCAGACCATCTGGCCCTGGGGATTTATCTGCCTTCAATCCCTTCAATTTACCTAACACCACTTCCCTACTAACATGTATTTCGCTCAGTTCCTCCATCTCACTGGACCCTCTGTCCCCTACTATTTCTGGAAGATTATTTATGTACTCCTTAGTGAAGACAGAACCAAAGTAATTATTCAATTGGTCTGCCATGTCCTTGCTCCCCATAATCAATTACCCGTTTCTGTCTGCAGGGGACCTACATTTGTCTTTACCAGTCTTTTCCTTTTTACATATCTATAAAAGCTTTTACTGTCCGTTTTTATGTTCCCTGCCAGTTTTCTCTCATAATCTTTTTTCCCCTTCCTAATTAAGCCCTTTGTCCTCCTCTGCTGAACTCTGAATTTCTCCCAGTCCTCAGGTGAGCCACTTTCTCTGGCTAATTTGTATGCTTCTTCCTTGGAATTGATACTATCCCTAATTTCTCTTGTCAGCCACGGGTGCACTACCTTCCTTGATTTATTCTTTTGCCAAACTGGGATGAACAATTGTTGTAGTTCATCCATGCAACCTTTAAATGCTTGCCATTGCATATCCAATAGGCCTCATAAATTGGGCTGAATGACATAGACGCATAAACCTTTGTTGGGAGATTGTGACTAATTATGAGCGCAGTGCTTTAGGACATTTACTGAGGATGAGAGGATTTTTACAAACATATGAATGGGGGTGGGAGTGAGGAGGCAACTAGGTCACTTAAGCCTACTGCAACATTAATATCATGATTGAACTGATTATATCCTCAACTCAAAGCAAATGTACGTATATGTTAACATACACTACCTTGAGATTCATTTCCTTGCAGGCTTTCAGAGAAAAAATAAAGAAATACAATTGTATTTACAGAAAATATACATGAACAAAGACTGATAAACCACTACTGTACAGAAGAAATCAAATTCCTCGAATAAAAATATACCGAGAATATGAGTTTGTTCAAACAACGTATTCCCCTCTCCAGTAATAATATTTTAAAACCTTTTTATCTAGCATGCATCTATCTCTACCTTAAAAATATTAAAGCATCCTGTTTCCACCACCCTTGATTGAATTACAAAGGCTCATGATCCTCTTTGAGAGAGAAAAAATTCCTCTTTCATCTTGTGACCACCCCCACCTTTTTTTGGAAATGACACTGGTTCCAGGTTCTCCTACAGGAGGAATCCTCTGCTCTTCGACTCTGCCAGGATCCCCCAGAATATTATAAAGTCCCTCCTCACCCTTCTAATCTCCAGTGGATAATCCTGCTTTAGAAGACAATGTATCCACTCCAGGTATTTAGTTTAGTAAATAATAATTTCCAGGAATGTTCTTTGAAAGTCCTGGACAGAGGGATGCGGAGAGAGAATGTTTCCAGTTGTGGAAAAGTCTCAGGTCTGAAGGCACAACTTCAGAATAAAAGGATGTCTCTTTAGAACAGCGATGAAGAGGAATTTCTTTAGCCCAGGGGTTCCCAACCTGCCATGGACCCCTACCTTAACTAATGGACCCCAGGTTAGGAACCCTTGCTTTAGCCAGAGGGTGGTACATCTATGGAATTCAACGTCACAGATGGCTGTGGAAGCTAAGCCATTTGGTACAGTATATCTAAACTGGGGGTCAATAGGCTCTTGATTAGTAAAACTACGGTAGGAGACAGAAGAATGGGGTTGAGAGGGGTAATAAATCAGGTATGATTGAATGATCAAATTCAGTTCCTATGTCTTATGATTCTAAAGTGGACTTTGCTACAAGGTGAGATAGGCCAGGGAAGTTCACCATGGAATAGGGGAAAATCAGGGCAGATTTAATGAATTGTAAAGGGTTCTGAACAGACAATGTCAGTCAATATTAATATAACGAGTGGCTATTACAAAGGAACTAGGTAAGTAGAGGAGCAGAATATATTTTACATAGTGAGTTATAATCTATCCCAGGGTTTTTTATGCCACTGAGCAATGCCATTAAGCAAGGTGTCTGTGGACCCAAGTTTAGGAACTCATGGGGTAGATTCTACCCCAAGAGAGGCAATAAACTAGAAATGAGTTGGATAAGTGATTGAAGAGATATCTTTCCAGGGGAAGCTGAGAAGAGTGAGACTAAATGGGTGGAACTACACTTTCAAAGATGCTGTGCAGACACAATGGCCTTCTACGTTGAATGATTGTACAAGAAGATGGAAGTGCATGGGGCGGAACTCTGTGGATTGATGCTTGCTTTTTTTGTGGTTAATTACAGAACAAAAACACGGCAAAAAGACCAAGATTATTCAGGCTGACTTCACTGCTGGAACTGACATCTACGGGCCTATTCAGGATGTACTGAACGACATGAACATTGGAATCCTTGGTAATTCTCTGGACTTTAAGCCTGCTTTTTCATTTCTACAGATGGCAGATAAAATGCATCCTCACAGCTATAAAACGAGGAACACCTCTTTTCCTGAGTTGTCAGTATTGTGTGATAAAGTAAGATAAAGAAATGTGAAAAAAAATCATCAGAAATATTTTAAAAAATTAAAATATTGGATTATCTGTTTATTGTTTGTGTACTATTTATGTATCTGATTTATTTATTTAAATTCATCATGATATTTGTTTAATATTTTGCACTGTACTACTTCTAGAAAGCAATAAGCGTTACATTTGTCAGTGAAAAAGAAGCTCTAATTCTAATCTTCCTTGTTTCAGTGAACAACGTTGGGAAAATATATGATATACATGCATGTTGTTTTCTGGATGTGCCAGATATCAAAAAGGTATAGCACATTCAACATTGTTTAATGTCATTCCCAGCACACAATTATAAGGGAGAACAAAATAATTGTTACTGCAGATCTAATACAGGGCAATAAAAAACCACAATAAGATAAAGAACACAATAAATATAGGTACATAAGATAGCTTATACTGTACGCATAGAGAATGGGTGGCAAGATAGCATAGCGGTAGCGCAATGCTTTACATTACTAGTGACCCAGGTTGAATTCCCACTGCTGCCTGCAAGCAGTTTGTATGTTTTCTCGTGGTCGTGCGGGTTTACTCCCACGGTCCAAAGATGTAGTGGTTGGGAGGTTAATTGGCATATGAATGTGAGGAAAATGGAGGGACATGGACATTGTGTAGTTCGGAGGGATTAGTGTTTTTATAATTTGGTTTTTAGCTGGTCTGGCACAACATTGTGGGCCAAATGGTGGTTCGCGTGCTGTACTGTTCCATGAACTATGTGTTCCATTGCAAACTCTGCCATGATTAGGCGAGGGTTAAATCGAGGGTTGTTGAGTGGCTCAGTTTGAAGGTCTGGAAGGGCCTATTTTGCACTGTTATCTCAATAAAGAAATAAATTCCACATGTCTGTGGAATATGGGAAGAAACTGGAGCTCCTGGAGGAAACTACACAGTCAAATGGAAAGCTTGTATTAAAGGCATGGCTTACAGAAGAGAAAAGTGGGTCACATTGTTGAAGGATAGTAAGGCCTATTAAACAGCTGTTCCTGCCATGCATGAGACTTTCAAGTTCAATCCCCTGCAACACACACTAAATGCTGGAGGAACTCAGAAGGTCAGGTAGCATCTATGGAGGACAATAAACAGTCGACATTTCAGGTTGAGACCCTTCATCAGGACTGGAAAGGAAGGGGCAGAAGCCAGAGTAAGAAGATTGGTGGGGGGGTGGGGGGAGGACCTCATTGTGGCAGTAGTGGAGGACCATGAACAGACATCAGAATGGGAACGGGGTGGAATTGAAATGCCATTCTCAAATGGGTGGCCACTGGTAAATCCCCTGTCTGCGTTCACTTGGCTGGGCTAGTCTTTGGATATTGACCAGGTTTCCCACCCCAGATCAGTGTCTTATGAAGTACTGATGGACGTAATACATGTGAAGATCATGAACTGAACTGCCAATGCTCACACCGTAGTCTCAAGAGAAATCTGAAGAACAAATACTCTGGGAGGAGTTCCCTGATTTAACAACAACCCAATAGGAGTCGGAGACTTTAAGGTGGAGTGGAGAGAGGAAAAATTCAAAAATGAAACTTGATTAAAACTCTATTGAGGCACATGCTTGAAAGAAAAATGGAGATCCATGTGGGTGGGAAGGGTTAGATTGATCTTGGTGTCGGCACAACATCATGGACTGAAGGGCCTGTACTGTGCTGTAATGTTCTATTTTCTAAATTAAATTTTTTAATATTTCAGGCAGTTACTGATATCATCTACTGCAATGCCCTTTCTGTGCCAATGGTGAGTATCCCCATACTGAAGAACACAGTATTGATTAAAGAGGGTATTACCAAGTTCTTAGACCATAAGTCATAGGAGCAGGTATAGTCCACCTGGTCAATCGGATCTGCTGTGTCATTCCATCATGGCTGATTTATTATTCCTCTCAACTTTGATGTATGTTGCTTGAATTTCCAGCATCTGCAGAATTCCTGTTGTTTGCTGTGTTACTAGATGAGATTGGAAAGCCTTTCAACTGTTTCAGAGTGGAAAGTTTATCAAATGAATCTGTGAAGCAGGTTATATGAGTTATGTTTGTGTGTGGCATGAATGACAACGAAGTAGATGATTAAACATTTTACTGTGTCATGTTAGCATTTTTATACACTGGGCAATCTACAGTGTGGGAGCTATGAAACAGGCAATGAGACATTTCAACACTCTGCGCAGCCTGAGTAATTGTACACTCTGGGCAGCCTGAGTAATTGTACACTCTGGGCAGCCTGAGTAATTGTACACTCTGGGCAACCTGACTAATCGTACACTCTGGGCAGCCTGAGTAATTGTACACTCTGGGCAACCTGAGTAATTGCACACACTGGGCAGCCTGAGTAATTGTACACTCTGGGCAGCCTGAGTAATTGTACACTCTGGGCAGCCTGTGTAATTGTACACAGTGGCCAGCCTGAGTAATTGCACACAGTGGGCAGCCTGAGTAATTGTACACTCTGGGAAACCTGCAGTTTGGGAGCTATGAACCAGACCTGTTGAGAAGTAAAAACGTTTGCACTCAAAAGCCTGTGTCAAAAGAGAGAACTCTCCAAACTTAGGAGGCCCAATGGATTAACCGCATGTTCACACAGCCACATGCGCTCCCATCACATTTTTCAATCGACCCCATACGGTTCAGAAATATTTTCCCTTCAGTAAATGTATTGTGCCTAACACGTCCCTCTTTCCTCTTTGATAGATGACTGCTGTTGTCCTGCCGCAAATGGTTGAAAGGTACAGTAGCAGCTTGTAATTTGGGAGGTTAGTGTTAATTATAATCAAGTGTAACTTTGGAGAGAGTAGGAGAGGCAGAGGTTGAGCGGACAGCTGAAATGGTAAAAGAGATTTTATTTGACATCTGATTATTAAAAGCTAGCATAGTGCTTAGCGACACACATCAAAGTTGCTGGTGAACGCAGCAGGCCAGGCAGCATCTCTAGGAAGAGGTACAGTCGACGTTTCGGGCCGAGACCCTAGAGATGCTGCCTGGCCTGCTGCATTCACCAGCAACTTTGATGTGTGTTGCTTGAATTTCCAGCATCTGCAGAATTCCTCGTGTTTACATCGTGCTTAGCAAAATTGCTTTACAGCGCCGGATGTATGATCAGGGTTCGGGTCCTGCCACTGTCTGGAAGGAGTTTGTATACTCTCCACACAATTATGTGGGTTTCCTCCAAGTGCTCTGGTTTCCTACCACATTCCAAACATGTAGGGATTAGGATGAATAAGTCGTGGGCATGTTACATTGGCGCTGGAAGTGCAGCGATGCTTGCGGTTGGCTACAGCACATCCTCGATTTGATGAAAGATGAATCATTTTACTTATGGTTTGTGCAGTTACAGCAGAACAGCACAGAGCAAAAATATCACCATTACATGTTAAACTCACACCTCTGCCCTATCTCATATTTTACCTTGAGTTGTTTTTCCCAAATCTTTCCGTTCTTGATGATCTCTGCCTTGGAAGTAAAATGATTTCAGTCGTTCTCCCTGTTCTAATGTTTGGTGTTTTGTTTTGAAACTTGCCAGGAAGAAAGGGGTCATTATCAACATTTCTTCAGAAGCTGGAGCTTTTCCATTTCCAATGCTTACCATGTATTCAGCGACTAAGGTAAGCATTTATCAGGCTAGCTGACTGGATAAGTAGTGCTCTCACCTCTGAAGCTTTGACACAACATTACAGTACAGGAAACACACATCAAAGTTGCTGGTGAACGCAGCATCTCTAGGAAGAGGTACAGTCGATGTTTCGGGCCGAGACCCTTCTCAAGGACTAACTGAAGGAAGAGCTGGTAAGATATTTGAAAGTGGGAGGGGGAGGGGGAGATCCAAAATGATAGGAGAAGACAGGAGGGGGAGGGATGGAGCCAAGAGCTGGACAGGTGATTTGCAAAAGGGATATGAGAGGATCATGGGACAGGAGGCCCAGGGAGAAGGAAAAGGGGGAGAGGAAGAAAACCCAGAGGATGGGGAAGGGGTATAGTCAGACGGATAGAGGGAGAAAAAGGAGAGTGAGAGAAAGAACGTGTGTATATAAATAACGGATGGGGTACGAGGGGGAGGTGAGGCATTAGCGGAAGTTAGAGAAGTCAATGTTCAAGCCATCAGGTTGAAGGCTACCCAGACGGAATATAAGGTGTTGTTCCTCCAACCTGAGTGCGCCTTCATCTTTACAGTAGAGGAGGCCGTGGATAGACATATCAGAATGGGAATGGGATGTGGAATTAAAATGTGTGGCCACTGCGAGATCCTGCTTTCTCTGGCGGACAGAGTGCAGATGCTCAGCAAAACGATCTCCCAATCTGCGTCGGGTCTCGCCAATATATAGGAGGCCACATCAGGAGCACCGGTCGCAGTATATCACCCCAGCCGACTCACAGGTGAAGTGTCGCCTCACCTGGAAGGACTGTCTGGGGCCCTGAATGGTGGTAAGGGAGGAAGTGTAATGGCATGTGTAGCACTTGTTCCGCTTACAAGGGTAAGTGCCAGGAGGGAGATCAGTGGGGAGGGAGGGAATGGACAAGGGAGTTGTGTAGGGAGTGATCCCTGCGGAAAGCAGGGGGGGGGGAGGGAAAGATGTGCTTAGTGGTGGGATCCCGTTGGAGGTGGCAGAAGTTTCGGAGAATAATATGTTGGACTCGGAGGCTGGTGGGGTGGTAGGTGAGGACCAGGGGAACCCTATTCCTAGTGTGGTGGCGGGAGGATGGAGTGAGAGCAGATGTGCGTGAAATGGGGGAGATGCGTTTGAGAGCAGTGTTGATGGTGAAGGAAGGGAAGCCCCTTTCTTTAAAAAAGGAGGGCATCTCCCTTGTCCTGGAATGAAAAGCCTCATCCTGAGAGCAGATGCGGCGGAGACGGAGGAATTGCGAGAAGGGGATGGCATGTTTGCAAGTGGTAATCCAATTTGCCAAGACCTTATTATGCCCTCTTCTATCTCTCCAGAATTTACACGTCAACTCCTTCCTGGTTCCCCCGTTACTATGAAGAGCCCTGTCTGATCCTTGTTTCCTAAGCCCTATTTCACTGATCCTTAATATACCTTTTGAGGATTGATTCCTGCTCCTTCAGCTCACCTTCCCAGTCCTGGGATAGCTTTCAAATAGTCCCTCTTGCATGTTCCAGCAGTCTTGTAGTTTTCTCTCCTGCATCCAGTTCCCTTCTGAAAACCATGATTGTATGTTCCCCACTCTTTCAGGCGGAGCACTCCAGATCATAACTATTGGTTCTTCTTTGGCCGATGGCTTCATAAGCTGGTAAATTGATTTATCATTTCCACATACACTGAGGTGCAGGGAAAGGCTTCATTTTGCATGCCATCTATATAGATTGGGTGGCATGGTAGCACAGAAGTCAGCACAATCCTTTACAGTACAGGTGACCTGGGTTCAGTTTCTGCCGCTGCCTGTAAGGAGTTTGTACATTTTCCCATGAGTGCGTGGGTTTCCTCTGGGTGCTCTGGTTTCCTCCTACAGTCCAAAGACATACTGGTTGGTAGGTTAATTGGTCATTGTAAATTGTCCCGTGATTAGGCTGGTGTTAAATTTGGTGTTTGCTGGGCGGTGCGGCTCAAAAGGCCAGAAGGGCCTATTGTATGCTGTATCGCAATATATAAATAGATCATTTCATGGCAACAGTGCATTGAGGCAGTACAGGGGAAAACTATAATAGAATAATGTGTTACAGTTACAGAGGAAATGCAGTGCAGACAGACAATAAGCCTTAACAAGGGAGACTGTGAGATTAAGAGTCCATCTTATTGTACAAGGAGACCATTCAGTCATTTAATAACAGGCAGGTAGATACTGTTCTTGAGCCTGGTGGTATGAGCTGTGGACTTTCATTTCTTCTGTGGAATGGGAAGAACAGTTATGACCACCCCACCATTCCAGCTGAAAAATGCCTTCATTAAGATAAACCACTAATTATACGAACACATGAATAAGGAACAGGACATTCAGCTACACAAGTCTGAAAGATTTAGGAAGATTAGCTTTATCTGTTACGTTCATCAAAATATACAGTGAAATGAGTAGTTGGCATCAACAACCAACACAGTCTGAGGTTGTGCTGGGGGAAATGCAGAGGTATTACCATGCTTCCTTCCAGTGCCAACATAGCACGCCCACAACTTACTGACACTAACCTGTATGCCTTTACGATAACTGGAGCACCCGGGGAAAACCGACACAGTCACAGGCTGAACGTATAAGTTCCTCACAGACATAGGCAGGGATTGAACCCGTCCCTGGCAGTGTAAAGCTTTATGCCATCAATCATCTGTTGCATCATTCAACAAGATCGTGGCCAAGCTACCTGTAACTGCAACTCCACTTTCCATCCTAGGTATGGTAAACTGTCGCTATCCTCTCACACACGCTTTCCCATTGTATTTGTTTACACCATACTTTGAGGAATAGATTTCCAAATCTTGATCTCTGGAGAGCACTTTCTTTTGCCTCATTGCTTTCTCAAAGGGACAACATCTTATTTTGGACAGTTTTTCAATACTCCTATATTAAATCTCATGCTGTTCTCTGTACAAAGCACAGAAACCCCGACTCCTTCAGGTTCCTGCAGTCCATCGTCACTGATATCATTCTGATGGATTTCTCTGTTGCCTGCTCAATACTGAGATTTACAAAGTAGTCCTAAGGTCTGCAGATGAAGCTGTACCATATTACACAATTGTGGCCCAGTCTATCACAGGCAAAACCCTCTCCACCAGTGAGCACATCTACATAAAACACTGTCACAGGAAAGCAGCATCCACGATCAAGGTTCCCCATCACCCAAGTCATGCTTACTTCTCTTTCTGCCGTCAGAAAGGACCTAAAGGAGCCTCAGGACTCACACCACCAGGTTCAGGAACAGTTATTTCTCCTCAACTATCAGGCTCTTGAACCAAAGGGAATAACTTCACTCAACTTCACTTGCCCCATCACTGAAATATTCCCACAACCAATGGATTCTTCTTCTCACGTTCTTGATATTTATTGCTTATTTATTTATTAATACTATTTCTTTCTCTTTGTATTTGCACATTTGTTGTCTTTTGCACACTGGTGCGGGATTCCTTGATTCTGTTATGGTTATTATCCAATTATCAATTTATTGAGTATCATCATAATCATAATGTGTCATGCCGCATGACATGGGCAATCATGGGTCCACAAGAAAATGAATCTCAGGGTTGTGTCGGGTGACATATATGTACTTTAGTAATAAATTTACTTTGAACATCCCAAGCCCACTGCTCTCATCCTTAGCTGGTTGTACAACTACAAATTTTTTTAAACTTATCTGTTCATATTATTGTGTTAATATTATTTTATGTGCTGCATTTGATATGTGTACTGCTTATTGCACATATGTCCCAGTGGGATATTGCTTCATTTATCTGTGCACATGTGAATAGTTGAATAATGATAAACTCCAACTCTTTACACATGTACTGCAACAAACCCTGCCCAGGCTCAAAAACCCGACATTCTCTTCTGCACCCCACTTCACATATTCTGACCTCTCAGCACACTCATCTTTCATCCCTGCCCTCACCAGCTGTAACCTGTCTGACTATCATGTACCTGCAATGACTCATTCCTTTTATTTGATGACCCCAAACTGGGGATTGGGTATCAAACAGTGAATGAGTTTGAACTTTTTGAATGTTGCTCGGTGGTCTTCAATTAAGGATCTTCACCTTTCACAGGTCTTCATTGACTTCTTCTCTCGAGCACTGAATGTGGAATACAAATCACAGGGAATTATCACACAGGTATGGAAAAACAAATGAATAGCATTTTTCCTTCTTACTGAAGTACATATATTATTTTTATTTAAACTCAGCAACCACTTTGTTAGGTACACCTGTTTGTTAATACAGATATCTAATCAGCCAATCATGTGGCAGCAACTTGGTGCATAAAAGCATGCTGACATGGTCAAGAGGTTTACTTGTTGTTCGGAACAAACACCAGAATGGGGAAGACATGTGATCTAAGTAACAATCTTTAATGATTGCTGGTGCCAGATAGGGTAGTTTGAGTATCTCAGAAATTCCTGATCTCCTGGGATTTTCGTTCATGTGTCCCTAGAGTCTAGATAAAATCATCTAATGGGTGGGAGATCTGTGGGCAGAAACAGCCTGTTAATGAAAGAGGTCAGAGATAAATGGCCAGACTGGTTCATGTGACAGGAAGAGTAATTCTGGTGTGCAGAAGAACATCTCCGAATGCACAACATGTTGAACCTTGAAGTGGATGGGCTTCAGCAGCAGAAGAACACAAACATGAGCCTCTTTATTAGGTATAGGATTTACATTCCAGAACCTTGGAAGAAACTCAGCAATACATTCATGATGAGGTGTTAGGGAAGGATGAACATATAAACATTACCCCCCGCCCCCCCACTTCATCAGCCAGTGGAGCTGCAAAACTGGGGCAGGAATGTTTACTGTCAGGATTCCCAGAGGTTAAGAAGGAATGTTGCTAAACTTCCTATCAGTGGCCTAGACAAAGGAGGATCATTCCTGGGACTGGAATTGTTCACACTATACCTTCCAACTATTATTAATGTTTTCATAAATCACTCTTACCAAGTCATTCTGCTGTTTCCTACTTCTGAACTCAACCCAAATTAACTCTAATTTGATCTCACAATATGTCAAGCAAATTAATTTTTCACATTTCCCATGATATTTGCCCTATTTATAGTCCTCGTTTTGGATATCTCTACCAAATCTGCCCTCTTACTCCTACTCTCCTACTCAACCCCACCCTATAACTCAGGTCCATAAATCCCGTCAACATCTTTGTAATGTTGAAGTGTTGGGTTAGTTTGTGGCTTTCAAGCCCCATGCTGGACTCTCACTGGTGCCATCTTACCTGTGAAACTTTAGAGCAGGGGTTCCAACCTGGGGTCCATGGAGATCTCTGTTAATGATAGGGGTTCAAGGCATAAAAAAGGTTCAGAACCCCTGCTTGAGAGCAATTTTCTTTTTTTTTAATTTTATTTTTATTTGGATAAGGAATTCGCAAATATCATGTACTTTTTTCACACATATAACCTTTTCCATTTTTTTATATGTATAAAACTACAATTATTTATACATTCTTAAGTACACATTGAGATGATATAAAAGGAAAATAAACATTTAAATAGATAATTATGTACTGTGGTAAATCTAACCTATTAGGCTAAGTAATGGAATTAGTTGTTAAGAAAAATGGTAATGATAGTTTCCATATAACCCTTCTGGACCATTTCCACTGGTCCAAAATGTTGTATATAAGCCTATGTATCAACCATTGTAGGTGTTTATATCCTAATTTGTTCATGCTTGCTCCTGCCCGCAGACATAATTATCCAATCCCTATGTACTTATTTACTTAATTTATTCATTTTTTTATCCCTTTCCCAAATCTTTCCCTTTACTGTTTCTGGGCAGGGTCTGGTAGACCAGCTCAGTATTTCCAGTTCTTCTGTTTTTATTTCAGATTTCTTATACCTGTTCCTCTTTGATTTTTGGAAAGACCATGAAATCATAAGACATAAGAGCTGAATTGGGCCATTTATCCCATTGATTCTGTTCCGCTATTTCATCATGCTGATTTGTTATCCCTCCCAAACCCATTTTCCTGCCTTCTCCCTATTACTTTTGACTTCCTTACAATATTAAGAACCTATCAACCTCCACTTTAAATATACCCAATGACTTGGCCCTCACAGCCGTATGTGGCCATGGATCCACGAATTTATCACCCTCTGGCTAAAGAAAACCCTCATCACCTCTGCTCTAAAGGGATGTTCTTCAATTCTGAGCCATGCCCTCTGGTTATGGATTCTCCCGCTGTTAGAAATATACCCTCCATGTCCACTCATTTCATTGGCTCTTCACTCAACCTGGAACACCTGGATGATAAAGATGCATACATCAGGATGCTCGTCATTGATTAGAGCTCAGCATTCAATACTATCATCCCCTCAGAACTAATCAAAAAGCTTCAAGAGCTTGGTCTCAATAACTCTCTGTGCAACTGAATACTTGATTTCCGCACTTGCAAACCCCAGTTAGTTTGGATTGGCAAAAGCATCTACTCCATCATTTCCATGAGCACAGGTGCACCACATGTCTGTGTGCTTAGGCTCTGCTCTGTTTGCTTTCTATTTATGACTGAGTGGCGAGGCACAGCTCCAATGCCATATTTAACTTTGCTGATGACACCACTGTCACTGGCTGAATCAAAGGTGATGATGAATCACCTGGCTGAAAATCTGACTGGGTAGTATCACGATAATAACCCATCACTCAATGTCAGCCAGACCAAGGAGTTGATTATTGACTTCAGAAAGAGGAAACTGAAGGGCCATGAACCATTCCTCACTGGGGGATTAGAGGTGGAGAGGGTCAGCAACTTCAAATTCCTCAGTGTTATCACTTCAGAGGTTCTCTCCTGGCTCCAGACTTTAAGTGACAGTACGAGTAAGCATGGCAGTACCTCCACTTTATTGGAAGTTTGTGAAGGTTCGGCATGTCATCTAAAACTTTGTAAACCTCTGCAGATGTGCAGTGGACAGTATATTGTCCGGCTGCGTCATGGCCTGGTGTGGGAACACCAATGGCCTTGCACAGAAAATAATGGATAGGGCCCAGTACATCACGGTTAAAACCCTCCCCACTATTGAGTACATCTACATGGAGCACTGTCACAAGAAAACATCATCCATCATCAGGGGCCCCCACCACCCAGGCCATGTTCTCGTCTCACTGCTACCATTAGGAGGAAGGTACAGGAGACTCAGGTCTCACCACCAGGTTCAGGAACAGTTATTACCCCTCAATCATCAGGCTCTTCAACGGAAGGGATAATCTCACTTGCCCATCACTGAACTGTTCCCACAACCTATGGACTCACTTTCAAGGATTCTTCATCTCATGTTCTCAATATTGATTGCTTATTTATTTATTATTATTATCATCAGATTTTTCTTTTGTCTTTGCACAGTTTGTTGCATTTTGTACACTGGTTGTTTGTCCATTCTGTTGGGTGCAGTCTTTCATTGATTCTATTGGGTTTCTCTGATTTCCTGTGTATGCCTGCAAGAAAATCATACTCAGTTTTGTATATGGTGAGATTTGAGTACTTTGATAATAAATTTGCTTTGAACTTTGAACTCTATCTCGGTCTTCCAGTATTCGACATCTCAATATGGGAAGCAGATTAACAGACTGTATTGTGGGACTTGGCTCATCTATTCTTGTCATTCAACAAGGACTAATCTCCAGAAGTTATTTGTTCTTACTTGCCCGGGACCAAGAACATTAGACCATATGCTCTCTGATATATTTAATATTCAGGTGCTCCACTTTCCTCCCATGCTCTAAAAAGATTTCCACGTTAAGGTTAGTAACTTGTGGGCACGTTGTGAAGCACGGTGACAACTGCAGGCTGTGCAGCATAACGCTCAGCGATTTGATTTGACACAAGTGATGCATTTCAGTATATGCTTCGATGTACATGTGACAAATAAGATAATGTTTATGTATTGTTATTTTCAACTGTATAAGAAACATACATTAGCAATTTAAAAATCATGCAACACCACTGAAATAAATTTTGTTTTCCAGTGTGTAATGCCACTATTCGTTTCCACCCATTTAACACATGACATGGATACTAATCTATTGGTGAGGCAGGCAGATGACTACGTCCAAGAAGCATTGAACACTGTTGGAATAACAGATCAGACAAGAGGATGCATCTCCCATGCACTTCAGGTAAGTGTCAAAGAATGTGGTGGAATGCTGGACCATTACTATGGCTTGGAGTCAAATTGAACATGGCAAATGAACTCCTATATTCTGTATTAACTGGAATAAATCTTAAGGTGCTCAGTGACCACCCTCACAGCCCCTGCCCCCAGTTGAGTGTAGAAACTCTTATGTGAGGAATGAACACAACAAACATCTTTTCAGCTGACTGTCTGGACACTTCATGTGAAAGGTGAACACCTAGTGAATAAAGGATTAGACTTGGTCACGTCAACTGTAGTCACATATACTTCACCATAACACACACAAAAACAAGCTGGAGGAACTCAGCAGGCCAGGCAGAGTCCCTTCTTGGCCTGAAACATCGACTGTTTACTCTTTTCCATAGATGCCACCTGGCGTGCTGAGTTCCTCCAGTATTTTGTTGCTTGGATTTCCTGCATTTGCAGGTTTTCTCTTGTTTGTGGTTATACTTCACTGTGCCGAGATTCATATTTAAATTCTTTTATTTATCACGTACAACAGAACATTCAGTGGAATGTGTTGTTTGTGTTAGCACTGAACATGACCTAGGGAAGTGCTGGGGGCAGCCCACAAGTGTCACCAGACATTCTGGCGCCAACGTAGCATACCCACAATGTTCTGCAGAACAACACAAGCAACAACAATAACAGCAACAATAAACCCCCTTCCTCCCTCCCAGCCACCCATGCACAGACACAATCCTCCATGAAACTGTGCACTATGAGTATACGATGTTGAGGAAGAGGCTGTAGAGCAGGACCCTCAAGGTAGTAATCCCTGGATTACTCCCAGTAGCACATGCTAGTCAGGGCAGGAATAGGATGATAGTGCAGATGAATGAGCGGCTGACAGAATGGTGCAGGGGGTAGAGTTTCAGAATTCTGGTTCATTGGGATCCCTTCTGGGAAAGGTATGTCCTGTACAAAAAGGACAGATTACATCTGACCCTGAGGGGGACCAATGTTCTATGACAATGAATTCCACAGATTCACCACCATCTGGCTAAATAAATTCCTCCTCATCTCCGTTCTAAAAGAGTGTCCTTTTCATTCTGAGCTGTGTTCCCTGGTCCTAGACAGTCCCACTAGTGGAAACATCTTCTCCACATCCATTCCATCTTGGCCTTTCAACAGAACAGTACAATACAGGAACAGGCTCTTTGGCCCACAATGTTTACTGATCCAGCTGAAAAGGAAATTGAAAAAGAACAAATTCATCCCTCTCACCTACACAACATCCATATCCCTCCATCTTCCTTACAGCGGACTGAAAAGCTTGAGCATATAGACATTAAGAAAGAGGATGTGCTGGAGGTTTTGGAAAGCATCAAGTTGGATAAGTCACCGGGACCAGACAAGATGTACCCCAGGCAACTGTGGGAAGCGAGGGAGGAGATTGCTGAGCCTCTGGCAATGATCTTTGTATCATCAGTGGGGATGGGAGAGGTTCTGGGAGACAGGAGGGTTTCAGATTGGAGGTTATTCAAGAAAGGGAGCGGAGATAGTCCTGGAAATTATAGACCAGTGAGTCTTACTTCAGTGGTTGGTAAGTTGATGGAGAAGATCCTGAGATGCAGGATTTAAGAACATTTGGAGAGGCATAATATGAATAAGAATAGTCAGCATAGTTTTGTCAAAGGCGGGTCATGCCTTACAAGCCTGACTGAATTTTTTGAGGATCTGACTAAACACATTGATGAAGGTAGAGCAGTAGATGTAGTTTATATTGATTTCAGCAAGGCATTTGATAATGTTACCCCATGCAAGGCTTATTGAGAAAGTAAGGAGGCATGGAATCTAAGGGGACCTTGCTTTGTGTATTCAGAATTGGCTTGCCCACAGAGGGCAAAGAGCGGTCGTAGTCCGGTCATATTCTGCATGGAGGTCGGTGACCAGTGGTGTGCTTCAGGGATCTGTTCTGGGACCCCTTCTCTTCATGATTTTTATAAATGACCTAGATGAGGAAGTGGTGGGATGGTTAGTAAATTTGTCGATGACACAAAGGTTGGGGGTGTTGTGGATAGTGTGGAGGGCTGTCACAGGTTACAGTGGGACATCAATAGGATGCAAAACTGATAGAAGAATATAGTATTAATGGCAAGATTCTTGGCAGTGTGGAGGATCAGAAGGATCTTGGGATCTGAGTCCAAAGGACACTCAAATCTGCTACGCAGGTTGACTGTGTGTTTAAGAAAGTATACAGTGTATTGGCCTTCATCAACCACGGGATTGAGTTTAAGAGCTGAGAGGAAATGTTACAGCTATATAGGACCCTGGTCAGACCCCACTTGGAGTACTGTTCTCTGTTCTGGTCGCCTCACTACAGGAAGAATTTAGAAACTATAGAAAGGGTGCAGAGGAGATTTACAAGGATGTTGCCTGGATTGGGGAGCATGCCTTATGAGAATAGGTTGAGTGAACTCAGCCTTTTCTCCTTGGAGTGATGGAGGATGAGAGGTGACCAGATAGAGGTGTATAAAATGATGAGAGGCATTGATCGTATGGATCATCAGAGGCTCTTCCCTGGGGCTGAAATGGCTAACATGAGAGGGCACAGTTGTAAGGTGCTTAGAAGTAGGTACAGAGGAGATATCAGGGTTAAGTTCTTCATGCAGAGAGTGGTGAGTGCATGGAAAGGGCTCCCAGCAACAGTGGTGGAGGTGGATAGAATAGGGTCTTTTAAGAGACTCTTGGATAGGTACATGGAGCTTAGAAAAACAGAGCGTTATGGGTAACCCTAGGTAATTTCTAAAGGAAATACATGTTTGGCACAGCACTGTGGGCCGAAGGGCGTATATTGTGCTGTAGGTTTTTTACGTTTCTATTCATGTGCCTATTGAAATGTCTTTTAAAAGCTGCTAATGCATTTACCTCTACTACCATACCAGGCAGCACATTCTAGGCATCAACCACCCTCTGAGTAAAAAGAAAACTTATCCCTTACATCCTCTTTGAACCTATTCTCCTCACCTTTAATATTCGATAGGTTTCAATGAGATCCCTCTCATTCTTCTAAACTCCATCGAGTACAGTCCCAGAGCCATCAAACGCTCCTCATGTTAACCCTCTCATTCCTGGGATCATTCTCATGAACTTATGTGAATTTCTCCAATTACTGCACTTCCTTTCTTAGATAAAGAGCCCAAGAGGGCACTGCGAGTGCACTCTGACCAATGCCTTGTAAAGCCTCAGCATTACATTCTAGTCCTCCCAAAATTAGTGCTATCATTGCATTTGTCTTCCTTACAAGTGACTAGACCTTTAAAAATTCCATCTAGGCCTGAAACTATTTTGTGGGTTTCCATGGAATTCCCCCCTCATCCTTCTGAATTCTGAATTACACTTCAACTTTGCAAAGAAACTGCAGAACTATAAAAGCAAATGTTAATAAAACTTCACAAAACAGGTAAGTATACAAACATAAGCAAGTTTAAAGAAAGCTAAAGCCACAGGAAAGAGCACACTAAAAACAACAGTCTGTGTTGTTTGGCTGAGAAGATTTGCTGCTGGTCAGAGTAATCCACTCAGTGACCATTTTATTAGGTGCAGGAGAGGAGCCCAGTACGGTCTTCTGCTGTAGCCCATCCATTCCGTTCTATATTGCACCATTCTATATAAACTCTAGAGAATGAAAATCCCAGGAGATCAGCAGTTTCCGAGATACCCAATCACTCTGTCCAATCATTCCACAGTCAAGGTGACATAGACCAATATTTTGATGTTTGGTCTGAACAACAGCCGAACCTCTTGACCATGCCTACATGCTTTTAAGCACTGAATTGCTGCCACATGATAGGCTGGTAAGATATTTGCATTAACAAGCAGGTGTACAGATGTACTTATGAAGTAGCCACTGAGTGTATCTGCAATAGTTAAAATAAATTAGGTGCTGAATTATTCTGACAAAACTTTTTCTCCTATCTGTTTCTCCAGCATTGGTTTATTGATAGTTTGTTTCCGGGTCGTTACCGACTCTCCCAGTTTGGATTAAATGTTATGAAGAAATTGACTGAGAAAGGAAAGACATGGTTGGAGAAACAGAAGAAGAAAAGCAAAATAAATTAGTTGCATCACAGTGGTTAGAGGAAATACCTCTATTATTTGTCTGATGTTATATTATTGGCTGGTTCTTTTGACATCTGTTGTTAATTCAAGAAGATACATTGTCCATGTAGTTGAAACAGCGACACCGAGATTAAAAAAATAAATTGTGACCTGATTGAAAGAGCACTCGGCTGTTGTCTCCCACATAATCACTGACCTTATTAGCTCTGGGGATCTCCTATGCACTGCCACCAACCTCACAGTTCCCATACCCCACACCTCCTCTTTATACCTCCTACCCAAGATCCACAACCCGCTTGTCCAGTAGACCCATTTTTTCCAGCTTGTTCCTGCCACATTGATCTCATATCTGCACACCTCAACTCTGTCTTATCAACCATAGTTCAATCCCTTCCTACCTACATCCATGACACTTCACATACTTTGGATCTTTTCAATGATTTCAAGTTCTCTAGCCTCCATCATCTTATTTTCACTATGGATGTTCAGTCCCTGTACAACTCCATCCCCTACCAAAAAGGCCTCAAAGCTCTTCGTTTCTTGCTGGATACCAGACCCACTCTCCTCCGTCCAGTGAATCTTGTCCTCACTCTTAATAATTTCTCCTTTGGCTCCTCCCACTTTCTTCAAATACAAGGGGTAGCCATGGGCACTCACATGGGTCCCAGCTACGCCTGCCTTTTTGTCGGCTGTCTATATTTCAAGCGTACATTGGTGTCCGTCTCCCATTTTTCCTACGCTATATTGATGCTGCTAATCGACTTCGTCAACTTTGCCTCCAACTTCCACCGAGCCCTCAAATTTACCTGGTCCATTTAGATTAGATTAGATTATGAGGACTCTCAGTCCTGGTTTATTATCATTTAGAAATGCATGCATTAAGAAATGATACAATGTTCCTCCAGTATGATATCACAGAAACACAGGACAGACCAAGACTAAAACTGACAAAAACCACATAATTATAACATAGAGTTACAACAGTGCAAAGCAATACCGTAATTTGATAAAGAGCAGATCATGGGCACGGAAAAAAAAGTCTTAAAGTCCCGATAGCCCATCATCTGATGCAGGCGGTAGAAGGGAGAAACATTCCCTGTCATGAACCTCCAGTGCCGCAAACTTGCCGATGCAGCACCCTGGAAGCACCCGACCAGAGCTGACTCTGAGTCCGTCCGAAAACTTAGAGCCTCTGACCAGCCCTCTGACACCGAACATCATCTCTGCCGAGCGCTTTGATCCTGTCCCAGCCGCCGAGCAACAAGCAAAGCCGAGGACTCGGGACCTTCCCCTCCGGAGATTCTGGATCACACAGTACCAGCTGCAGCGAAACAGGCATTTCAGAAGTTTCACCAGATGCTCCTTCGAGCTGTCACGTCTGCCTCCATCAAATCAGGATTGTGCACGGCACCCTACTTGACAAATAATAGATATTCATCACCGGAGTGGCCACTGCGAGCTGTGTCGCACCGCGCTGCCATCTTCTCCTCTCTCAAAATCATTTCCAACATCTTCCTCCCCTTTCTCGAACTCTCTGTCTCTGGAGACAGCTTATCTACTGATGTCTGTTATAAACCCAGAGACTCTCACAGCTTCCTGGATATTACCTCTTCCCATCATTGCCTGTATAAACTCCATTCCCTTCTCTCAATTCCAACATCTCCACTGCATCTGCTCTCAGGATGAGGCTTTTCATTCCAGAACGAAGGAGATATCATCCTTCAAAGAAAGGGGCTTTCCTTCCTCCACCATTAACGCTTCTCTCAACTGGATCTCTTCTATTTCACGCACGTCTGCTCTTACCCCATTCTCCTGCCACCCTACTAGGGAAAGGGTTTCTCTTGTCCTCACCTCACCAGTCTCCGGGTCCAGCACATAATTTTCCGTAACTTCTGCCATCTCCAACAGGATTCCACCACCAAGCACATCTTTCCCACCCCACCACTTTCTGCTTTCCATAAGGATTGCTCCCTAAATGACTCCCTTATCCACTCGTCCTTCCCCACTGATCTCCCTCACACTTATCCTTACAAGTGGAACAAGTGCTACACTTGCCCCTACCCCTCCTCCCTCACTACCATTCAGGGTCCCAAATAGTCCTTCCAGTTGAGGCGATACTTCCCCTGTGAGTCTGCTGGGGTCATATACTGTGTCCGGTGCTCCTGTTGTGGCCTCCTGTATATTGGCGAGACCCGATGTAGATTGGGAGACTGTTTCGCTGAGCACCTACGCTCTATCTGCCAGAAGAAGTGGCATCTGCCAGTGGCCACCCATTTTATTTCCACTTCCCATTCCGATATGTCAATCCATGGCCCCCATTACTGTCGCGACGAGACCACGACAGTTGGAGAAACAACATCTTATGTTCCGTCTGGGTAGTTTCCAAATTGATAGCATGAACATCGATTTCTCGTACTTACAGAAATTGCCCCCTACCCCGCCTTCACCATTCCCCATCCCCTTTTCCCTCTCTCACCTTATCTCACTGCCTGCACAGCGCTTCCCTCTGATGTTCCTCCCCCTTTTTCTTTCTCCCATGGCCTTCTGTCTTCTCCTATCATATTCCCCCTTCTGCAGCCCTGTATCTCTTTCACCAATCAACTTCCCAGCTCCTTACTTCATCTCTCCCCCTCCCGGTTTCATCTATCACTTTGAGTTTCCCTCTCCTCTCCCACTCCTTTTAAATCTATTCCTCATCTTTTTTTCTCCAGCCCTGCCAAAGGGTCTCAGCCTGAAACATCAACTGTATTTTTTCCATAGATGCTACCTGGCCCACTGAGTTCCACCGGCATTTTGTGTGTGTTGCTTGCACACCGTTCATACAGATCAGATCATTACACAGTGCATTGAGATAGAACAAGGTAAGACAATAGCTAACAGAATGCAGAATAAAAAGTGTAACAGCTACCAAAGTAGTGCAGCACTGGTAAACAATAAAGGGCAAGATGATAACGAGGTAGATTCTGAGGCCAAGAGTCTATCTTATCATACATCAGGTCCATTCAACGCTGGTTTAGAAGCTGTCCTTGAGCCTGTTGGTAGGTGCTTTCAGGCTTTTGTATCTTCTGTCCGATTGGAGGGAGAGTAGAGAGGACGTCCAGGGTGGGTGGGGTCTTTGATTATGCTGGCTGCTTCACTGAGGCAGCATGAACTGCAGGCAGACTGCATTGAGGGGAGGCTGGTTTTGTGATGTGCTGAGCTGTGTCCACAACTGTCTGCAGTTTCTTGAAGCCATGTGCAGAGCAGTTGCCATTTCAACAGCTTACATCTTTACAATCAGATTTTTGTCTGTGATTAATATGTGTTGTATTCTATTTGTCATTTAAAAACTAGCTCTTTGATTGTAATTGCCGATCGTCGCCATATCTTAGATTTAGTAGTTAGGAAAACTTAAGACTGTGCTGCTCGAAGCCCCAGGTTTTGGAAGATTCTCATTGAAGTTTGTAATGCAATCCCCCCCATTGCCCCATCTTAGATTTAATAGCAGCACACAAAAAGTTTGCTGAGTAAACTTGGTCTAAACATATTCAGGAGGGAATATATACCAGAAGGAGAAGCAGCACCTTGAGAGAGAGGGAGGCAAAGTACCTAACATGTCAAAAGTTCTAGACAAACAGAGAGGCAAAATTTGACGGTCCACTTTGAAGCATAGTCATTGATTTCATTTTTGAAACATGACAGCCAAACATGACAGAAAACACCCACAACAGGATATTGTCCTGATATAATTTGATGGTTTTGATTGAGGTATAATTATTGTCCTGTTACGTCCCTGTTGGACAAGTTGAGTTAAAATTGCAACACAGTTTTCCCCGTTTTCTTCCCCACCCATTTGCAGGCTTTCTATCAGGTTGATTATCACTGACATATGTCATTAACTTGTCAGTACAGTGCAAGGCTTAAAGATTACTATAAATTACAAACATAAATAATTAGTGCAAAATATAAATAATGAGGTAGCATTCATGGGTTCATGGACTGTTCAGAAATCTGTTGACAGAGAGGAAAAAGCTGTTGCTAAAATATTTGTGTGTGGGTCTTCAGGCTTCTGAATCTCCTCCTAGAATCGTCTCCGAAATGAGGGAGGTTTTTCAGCAGCCCATTTGTGGTAAGGACGCCGCTAGGCGCCTACTGACTCTGTCAGGGCTCGCGAAGCGTAGCTGAATACTTTACCGAGTTCCGAACATGGACATGTCCAAGTCTTGAAAGATATTGGAAGAAGGTATTATTCCAAACTTTCTCGGTACTTTTTAAGGTAAATTTTAAGCCTGACCCTTTGACTGCCCTATTCGGTATTTTTGGAGGAAAAGATATTATTATGGAGACATCTGATTTGCACATTTTGGCATTTACTTCTCTTACAGCTAGGAGGGCAATCTTGTTTAAATGGAAGGATGTCGTTCTGCCTACTCACGCTCAATGGTTACGTGATGTTATGTCATACTTCAATTTAGAGAAGATCCATTGTTCAATTTCTGAATCTAGCCATGACTTTCACACATTGTAGGGACCATTTTTGAACTATGTTCAAAATCTTTGATTTGTTGTTAAAGTACAGATGTTGGCTAATAACATATTTCACCATATGGTAAGGATTTTTTTTTCCTTCTTTCTTTCTTTACCAAGCAGCTTCGATCTTGGTAGTGGGTTTAGATTTTTTTCTGTATAATAATAAAATTATCATATTTAATAGCAAGTAAACATTCAAAAATAGCGAGCAACTTAATTTAAATAGTGATATTCACTGAAAAAAACCATATTGTGACGCTCGGTGGGGGGGGGGGCGGTGTGGAGGGGACCTGGTCTACAGCCCGCCCTTGCATTTCTAATGACCAGTACTGTTTGTTGTTCTTGTGTTAAAATGCTTTTGTGGGATTATGTTGGAAAATTCCAGTTCATTTATTGTTACATTTTAGCTTGGGTTTTACAGTTATTTGCTTCTGTATTTGTGGGTCACCCTAACTGTAACCGGGGTGTCTGATGATCACCTTTCCCTGTTTGTATGAGACTGGTTGGGTTCAGTCTCCAGGTCATGGTGCCCAGTCTGTTTTGTGGTTATCACAATACAACGGTTGGTGAATTAAAGAGTATCCTCGTCTGTCATTATGGACCAAATGCTCACCACGTTGGGGTCAGGAGTGGGATGTGAGATTAAAGAGCTACGATGTCGGATAGAGTGCCTGAAGGCCTGGGGAGTAAGATGAGGGACCGAGCAGTATGCCTCCTCCGCACCCATGAGCAGGAGTCACGAAGACGAGACCCGGAGGGAGAACCTGGGAAGTGAGCATTGTGCCTTCCCAGGGAGCCGCGATGGAACGAGCGTACCCAGGCACCCCAACCCGAGGGAAGCGAGCGGAGTGCATCACTCCCCTCCGTAGCAAACCACACCAGAGAACCCAAGACGCCGTAGACATGGGAGGATGGGCACCATGGCAGACGCCAGTGTGGCAGGAGGAAGATCAAAGGGCCTTGATGATTTGTGCCTCAAGGTCTACTCTGAAACTCCCCAGATACAATGGCAGCAACCGCCTGGAGCCTCATCTGGCGCAAGTCAAACTTGCCACATGGCACAATGGGTTGAGCCCCACCGAGATGTCAATATACCTTGCTTTGTCACTGCAGGGAGATGCTCTGTGGGCCCTCCTCAACCTAACGCCGGTGGAGCAGCATGACTACAGTGCTCTCATCGTGGCGCTGGAGCAGCATTTCGAGCAGAGGCCATTGGCGGGAGCAATGAGGGAAGAGCTGTGCAGCAGAGAGCGCTGTATGGTAGAAAACCTGGGGGCAATTGCAGCAAATCTCCACTACTGTGCTCGGCGTGGCTACCCGAGCTCCCTCCTATGGCCCAGGAAGAGCTTGCCCTCCACACCTTTGTAAAGGCGATGATGTTGGAGCACCTTTGGCAGGATGTTCGGCTAATGTCGCCGTCATTGCTGGACGAGGTGGAGAGGGCAGAAGCCCTTGGCCACCACTAACCTATTGAGGCTTAGGGAAGGAATTGACACTGGGTGCCCTGCCTCTTGCCTCACACAAACAGGTGTCAGTGTCCACACCCACCAGAGCTTTTGGACTTTGTTATGGATTCCGGGGTTGCCAGGGATGGCTGACCCCTCGGGTATGGGCAGTGTGATGCTCGGGGTTGGGGGGGGGGAATGAGGGTGTGGTCGACAGCCCTCCCTGCATTTCTGATGACCTGTACTGTTTATTGTTCTTATTTATTTATTTATTTTCTGGTGTGTGCCTGTGCGTGAGTCTGTGCATGTGCGTGGGTGGCGTCTGTGTCTGTGCGTCTGTTTGTCCATGCGTGCGTCTGTGATGAAGTGTTTTTCATGGCTTTTACAAGGCGCAGAGCGGGAGAGACTGTGTGGTGTGCCACTCTTCACACAGACATTTTCGTAGGGGTGGGCAGAACCATGAAACAAGGTTGAAGCCGACTAGAACCAGGAAGAAGGTGACCCAAACACGAGGAAATCTGCAGATGCTGGAAATTCAAGCAACACACACAAAATGCTGGTGGAATGCAGCAGGCCAGGCAGCATCTATAAGAAGAAGTGCATTTTGGGCCCAGACCCTTCGTCAGGACTAACTGAAAGAAGAAATAGTAAGAGATTTGAAAGTGGGAGGGGGAGGGGGAGGGGGAGATCCAAAATGATAGGAGAAGACACGAGGGGGAGTGATGAAGCTAAGAGCTGGAAAGTTGACTGGCAAGGGGGATACAGAGCTGGAGAAGGGAGAGGATCATGGGACGGGAGGCCTGGGGAGAAAGAAAGGGGGAAGGGAAAATAGTAAATAAATAAATAAATAAGGGATGGGGTAAGAAGGGGAGGAGAGGCATTAACGGAAGTTAGAGAAGTCAATGTTCAAAAGAAGGTGACCCAGGTAGGTCAGGTGAACTTGAGCCAATGGGATGGAGATTTATCACTTCAACTGATGAGGAACATCAAAAGACAGGAGCTCCAAATACATGGGGATGAAAACTCTCCAGCAACCAGAGACATCGCAGATGAGGACTTCACAGACACAAGAAGATCGGGATCACGAGGTCTGCCTGGCCAGCGTAGACTCCTTTCCTGGGAAATACTTTTTCTCATCATTGACTATTCATGGAGGATCAAAGATTGTAAAGGAGTGCACACAGGTAGTTAGCTTGTGAACACGTGTTTTTAGTTGAGACAATAAAAAGTTACTTGTTGGTAAATACAGATTCTCTCTGCCTCTCTGATCATTATGACAAGGGGTGATTCTTGTAACGCAGTTAATAAAAATTGCAGCACACATTTTTTCTTAGCAAGAGTGAATGGTTGAGTTTAAACAAAAAGGCAGTAAAAGAACAAATTCACAGGTTCATAAACATCGAGTACCAGATGATAATGATCATAAATTTAAAAAAAGCAGAAATGGCTACCTATATCAGAAAGATACTGTAGACACATTCCATTCCACAACAGATAACAGGAATATGTATACTAAGTGAATTGAGCCGTATTGAAAGCACATGAGACAGCCAATGAGAAAAAAAACTACCAGTTTTGCTAAGAGCATTGGGCAGAAAAGCATACAGTTTGGTTAGAAGTTTAACTGCTCCAAACAAAACAGGCAAAATGAGCTTTATTGATATCATGAAAGTAATGCAGGAATATTTAGAACCAAAGCCATTGTTGATTTCAGAATGCTTTAGGTTTCATAAGCGGAAGTCCCAGCTCAGCTTAAGTGGCTGAATTGAAAAGATTGTCTGAGCATTGCCAGTTCAGGGATGGGCTTAATGATGCATAGAGAGATCATTTAGTTTGCGGAATCTTACAAGAAAGCATTCCAAAACTGCTCCTAACTGAAACATAACCTACATTTAAAAGAGCAGTTAAAATTGCTGTATCAATGGATGAAATTGAGTTGCAGTCAGGAATGAAAGTGAACGTGAACAAAATTGCAACATCTGAACAGAAACCAGCCTGCCAAACAAATTGTGTTTAAGGTGGAACTTGAACAAAGTGCAACAAAGTAGGACACATACAAAAAGCATGTCAGGCAGACAAAAATAAATGGGCTGCACAGGGAAGAATAAAAGGTAAAAAGTCAAGTTGCAGTTTCAAAAAGAGTTCTAAACTGCATGTTATTGATGAAAAACAATGTTCCACAGGACTGATTAGCCTTGAGATTTACTATGTGAAGACTTACAAGAGCCAAGCAAGATGGCTTACACCAGAAGTGAACGGCAAATTAATTAAAATTGAATTGGACACTAGCTCGGTTCTTTCAGTCATTTCACAAAATGAGTTTGAATGACACTTCAAAGACACTAAACGGAAGCCTGCAGATGTCCAATTAAAAACTGGAGAAAAGATAACTCCTATGGGAATGACATTGATAACAGTGAAATACAACAAGCAAAAACAACATCAGGCTTTTATGTGGTAAAAACAGGAGTGCTAGCTTCATGGGGTCGTGAGTGGCTGAGACAACTAGAGAGCCATCCACCATTTGCATGCCACATCCCCTGCAATAAAGTCACCTGAAAGTGAATTAAGAAAGGTACTGGATGATGTCACAGCAGTGTTCAAGGATGGCATTGGAAAACTCAAAAAAAAAAATCAAGGGTAAAAATTGTGTTAAATGAAAATGCCACACCCAAGTTTTACCAGCCTGTCCAGTTCCTTATATCAACCATGTTAAAGTAGCCAGTGAGCTAGATCGCATGGAGGCAGAATGAATTCTTGAGTGGAGCCCATGGACAATGCCAGTGGTCCCAGTTTGAGTCTGTTATGATCCATGGTAATTTTAAGGTTACCATCAACCCAGTTCTGAAAATAGAGCAATACACTCTGCCCAGGGTAGAGGATATCTTTGGAGACATTTCTGGAGGAAAACACTTCAGCAAAGTGTTCTTAGTTGAGGCCTACCTACCAGATAGAGATGGAAGAAGATTCCAAAAGATTAGGCATGGTTAAAAAGAAACCATTGGGTTGAAGCTTTGCCTGGTGGCCTGGAATAGATGTACAATCATTCCTTGGTATTACACATGGAGCACACGGTTGTAACTGTGACACCGTTCAACCAGCTGATCCACCTCGCTCAGGTACATCTCCTTGTTATCATCTGAAATTCTGCAGGCATAGGTTCTGTCATTGGCAAATTTATAGATGGCTTTTGAGCTGTAGAGAGAGTAGAGCAGTGGGCTCAACACACATCCTTGAGGTGCACCACTAACAATGAGAGCCTTAAGCAATGTGAGTTCTTGGCTATATTAAGTGAAGGGTATAAACTGGGTGAAGAATTTCAAAATGAGACAGCAGGTTACAAAGCTGATTCTCAATTTTAAGATGCGCAGTCTCAAAATAAACTTTAAAATGAAAACTGCGCATTTCAATGCATATTTATGCTTATTGTGTTTTTTATGCTGTGTTGGAATGTAACCATTTCCAGCGCTAAAGAAAACCGAAATAAAACTCTCACTACCAGCATGTTAGAGAGGGTGCAGGTTCAGAATTCTCTCTACCAGCATGTTAGAGAGGGTGCAGCTTTGAAACTCTCTCTACCAGCATGTTAGAGAGGGTGCAGCTTCAGAACTCTCTCTACCATCATGTTAGAGAGGGTGCAGCTTCGAAACTATCTCTACCAGCATGTCAGAGAGGGTGCAGCTTCGAAACTATCTCTACCAGCATGTTAGAGAGGGTGCAGCTTCGAAACTATCTCTACCAGCATGTTAGAGAGGGTGCAGCTGCGAAACTATCTCTACCAGCATGTTAGAGAGGGTGCAGCTTTGAAACTCTCTCTACCAGCATGTTAGAGCGTGCAGCTTTGAAACTCTCTCTACCAGCATGTTAGAGAGGGTGCAGCTTTGAAACTCTCTCTACCAGCATGTTAGAGAGGGTGCAGCTTTTTCTCTCTGGACAGGCAGTAGAGCATAATTGGTATTATAACTTAGACTTGTCAGTTGCTTCCCCACAATACACAAACTAGTACGTGAGACCAGTGTGTGTTAATCTATAATAATTCACTTGTAACATGAAAACTTCACTATTTTCTAAATCAGGAGTTCCCAACCTGGGGTCCATGGACCCTTTGATTAATGATAAGGATCCATGGCATAAAAGATGGTTTGTGCATGTCAATAGAATCATGTAAAATTTAGATTCATATTTAACAGCTTTACCATCAAGGATATTGATGTCTCTGTTATCCAAGGAAATGTATTATTTCCAAACAACTTTTCCCTACTTTTCCAATACAATTTCTTTTGCTCACATTCTCTGTAACAGATGAAGTTCCAGAGAATTACACTGAAAAGATGGTATGTAAAAACAGTTTGCAAACAAAGATTTATCATTCAGCAGTATTCTTTACTGTAAGAAGGAACAATAATTTTTTGAAGTTTAGTTGCAGTTTTAATTGAGGAATTATACAGGCAGATCCCACAGAAACCAAAGTGATCATCACCAAATAACCGTTTCATTTATCTTTTTAGAGATACAGTGCTGAATAGGTTTTTCTGGCTCTTTGAGCCACACCGCCCGGCAGCCCCGATTTAACCCTAACCTCATCGCAGGACAATTTATAATGACTAATTAACCCACCAACTGGTACACTTTTGGATAGTGGGAGGAAACTGGAGCACCCAGAGGAAACCCACTACAGTCTATGGGGAGGACATACAGACTCCTTACAGATGATGTCGGAATTGAACACTGAACTCTGACACCCCAAGCTATAATAGGATTACACTCAACGCTACACTACCATGGTACCCAGTTCTACCTTAATAGGCTGCGGTTTTTATAATTCAGAACCGGAATGCTGGCAATCTCCTGTTAGTGGAGGAGTTTCTCATTTGTGTGACATTCTTGATGTCACATTGGGCCTCAGCACGGTATTGTGGCCAAAAGAAGTCACTGCACTTTAGATAGGAAGGTAAAACCTTCGGAAGAAAGCAGAAGCGGTTTTCAAGAGTGGAACTTGGAATGAAGAGCTCCAGATATGTTGAAAGTACTTGGCATGTTCTCCTTAAGGGAAAATGTTAGCAAGAGATTTTATCATGTTGATGGCTTGTAGTAAATACTGTAAGCTAATACTGGTAGATGATTTTAAAAACATAGACATGAGGAATTCTGCAGATTCTGGAAATTCAAGCAACCACATCAAAGTTGCTGGTGAATGCAGCAGGCCAGGCAGCATCTCTAGGAAGAGGTACAGTCAACGTTTTGGGCCGAGACCCTTTGTCAGGACTAACTAAAGGAAGAGCTGGTAAGAGATTTGGAAGTCCAAAGATTGCAAGATCTTACATCTGCAGACGCCAGAGCCTGCTGGCCCCGACGCAAGCAGGCATGAACTTCAAATCGCGGCCCCTGTCATTGATCTCGCCTGCTCCAACACCTCAGGGCATATTCAAAACCTGAGCTCCAGCAACGACCATGGACACCTTCGAAGCAATTGCGCAACCACCAGCAGCGACTCCAGCCTTGAACTCCAGGCCGGGTCTTTATGTGCTGCTATTGTGACTCCCGTCTCCCCTTCCCCCGCCACCAATCTACAACCCTGTCTCCCTCAGATCTCACCGTCAGCTCCTGGGCCCTCAGATGCTCCATCTTCCTCTCACCCCAACCCTCCCCTCTCCACTGACACCCCCAGCCTCCCCCATCTCCCCTCTGATCCCAGCTCTCATCCATGCCGGGTCTTTACCATCCCCTCTGACCTTCAACTGTCTGAGGCAGAACACCCTGTCCTCAGTAAAGGCCTCACCTTTGCCCCCCTTCGCCCACACCTCAGCGAGTTCCGTGTTTGCCATGATGCGGAACTCTTCTTCCGCCGTCTCCGTCTCCGACTTTACTTCTTCGGCAAGGACTCTTCCACCCCCACCGATGACCCCTTCTTCTGTCTTCAACCCTCCTCCTGTTCATGGACACCCCGCACTGGTCTTCTGCCTGCTCTGGATCCCTTTATCTTTATCAAACTTTCAAATCTCTTATTAGCTCTTCCTTCAGTTAGTCCTGACGAAGGGTCTCGGCCCGAAATGTCGACTGTACCTATTCCTAGAGATGCTGCCTGGCCTGCTGCGTTCACCAGCAATTTTGATGTGTGTTACTGGTAGATGAGTCAATTAGCAGATAGATATTGGTCAGAGCACCAAGAAGAAAGTAACCGTTGTGTTTTTAATAAGGGCACATTAGACTATTTGCATTAATCTGAGAAAAGCCATAGCAAGGTTCAACAATTCATCTTACAAATAGCAGTCCCAAATATGCAGCAGTCCATTAATTCTGTATTGGGGCAGAAGCCTAGACTTTTATGTTACATTTGCTGAAGTAAAAGTCGAAGCTACATTCTTCTGACCAAGAGGCAACAGTGCTAACTATTAATTGACTCTCAGTTAGTACCAGTAGTCTTGTTAAAAAGTTACGTAGTACACTGACTTCCCTCTGTAGGCACTTTTTAAACAAAAGCATTCAACAATATAATATATTTAGTCATACTTAAAGTGTCAAGAGAAGCAATGGCATGCAAACCATCTTTACTTCTTGGAGTAATATAGGACCATAAAATGCCATCTTTACTTGACACACAGTAATATACTGGAGTGTTATATAATATCAATAAAACAGAAGTAGAAAGCTTTTATGATAAGAAATATGATCACGTGAAAGTCATTTGATCTTTGTACCTTTGTAAATCAATGTGGCGTAACACTTACATCAACAGGAATGAAGTTCAGACATATTTCCTGCACTAACCCAATAGCTCTTGATTCCCTTAATATCCAAAAACCTGTTAATCTTTTGAAAATTAGGACCAAGTTCTGATTCACCTATTATCATTTTGCACATGGACAATTCAGTATTTGTCTGTTTAATCAGTTGAAACTTACCGTTTTTCAAAAGGAAAAATAACAATAAAAGATTTATTAAACTGTAATTTTTGGTGTAGTTTAGGACACATGATTTGATATGAAAGGCAAAATGTGTCACCCATTTAGTACCAAAAAGAGTAAACATACTAACTTGGCATGTCTCTTTCATCTCACATTCTGTCCTGAATTAGACCTTAAGACATAGGAGCAGAATTAGGTTATTTGGCCCATTGCCTCAACTCTGCCATTGCATCCTATCAATCTCCACCTTAAATGCACCTGGAGACTGCCCTCCATAGCTGCCTGTGGCAATCAATTCTACAGATTCACCACCCTCTGGCTAAAGAAATTTCTCCTCATCTCCATATTAAATGCCATTCCTCTATTCTGAGGCTGTGCCCTCTGGTACTAGACTTCCTCACCATAGGAAATGTCCTCTTCATGATCACTCTATAGAGACCTTTCAACAGTCAGTAGGTTTCAATGCGATCCCTTGTCATTCTTCTAAATTCCAGTGAGTACAGGCCCAGAGCCATCAATCACTTCTCATACTTTCATTCCCAGATAGATTCTCATGAAACTTCTCTGAACCCTCTCCAATGTCAATACATCCTTTCTTAAATAAGGGACTTAAAACTGTTCAGTATAGTCCAGATGAGGCCTCACCAATGTCTTATAAAGCATCAACATTATGTCTTTGCTTTCATATTATAGCCCTCTCAAAATGAATACCAGCATTGCATCTGCCTTCCTCCCATTGACTCAACCCGCAAATTATCCTTTGGGGATCCTGCATGAGTACTCCCAAGTCCATTTGCGCCATGGATTTCTGAATTTTCTCCCTGTTTAGAAAATAGTCTATGTTTTTATTCCTTTGATCAAATTGCATGACCATACATTTCCCGACACTGTATTCTGTCTGCCACTTTTTTTCCCCATTCTCCCAATCTATCTAAGTCCTTCTGCAGCCTTCCTGATTCCTCAAAATTACCTGCTCCTCCACCTATCTTCATATCATTTGCATACTTGGCCACAAAGCCTTCAACTCCATTATCCAAATCACTGACATATAATGTAAAAAGAAGAGATCCCAACACCAACTCCTGCAGAACATCACTAGTCAATCAGAAAAGGCTCCCTTTATTCCTACTTCTTGCCAATCAGCCAATGTTTTATCTATGCTAGAATCTTTCCTGTAATATCACGAGTTCTTATCTTGTTAAGTATCGTTACGTGTGGCAATTTGTCAAAAAGCTTCTGAAAATCCAAGAACACAACGTCTACTGGTTCTTCTTTGTCCATTCTGTTTGTTATTTCCTCAAAGAATCCTAACAGATTTGTCAGGCAAGATCTTTCCTTCAGGAAACCAAGCTGTCTTAGGCCTATTTTATCATGTATCTCCAAGTACCCCGAAACCTCATCCTTATCAAGTATCTCAAACATCTCTCCAAACACTAAGGTCAGGCTAACTGTCCTATAATTTCCTTTCTTTTGCCTCCCTCCCTTCTTGGAGTGACATTTGCAATTTTCAAGTTGTTTAGAACTCTGCTAAATCTATTGATTCTTGAAAGATAATTATAAATGGCTCCACAATCTTTTCAGCTACCTTACTGAGAACCCCGTGTATAGTCCACCTGGTCCAGGTGACTTACTGACCTTCGAGCCTTTCAGTATCCCTAGCACCTTGTCCATGATAATAAGAGCTGCATACTCTTTTGTCCCCGAAACTCCCGAACTTCAAGCACACTACCGGTGTCCTCCACAGTGAAGAGTGATGCAAAATGCTTATTCAGTTGATCCGCTATTTCCTTGTCCCTCATTACTACCTCTCCAGCGTCATCTTTCAGCAGTCTCGCCTCCGTTTTATTCTTTATATAGCTGAAAAAACTTTTGGTATCCTCTTTGGTATTATTGGCTACCTTACCTTCATATTTCATCTTTCTCCTCTTATGGGTTCTTTAGCTGACTTCCGTTGGTTTTAAAAGTTTCCCAATCTTCTAACTTCCCACTAATTTTTGCTCTAATGTATGCCTTCTCTTTGCTTTCATGTTGGCTTTGACTTCCCTTCTCAGCCACAACTGTGTCATCTTGCTTTTAGAATACTTCATCTTCTTTGGGATGTATCTCTCTTGCACCTTGTGAATTTCTCCATGAAACTCCAGCCATTGCTGCTCTGCCATCATTCTTGCTATTCTATCATATTATGATCATTGTCTCCTCAGGCTTCCTTTACCTTAAGCTCCCTAATCAAATCCGATTCATGACACAACACCCAATTGAGAATAATGGATCCTCTAGTGGAGGATTTTTAAAAAGCCATCTTTTTACTGGAATCTGGAGCAAACAACAAACCATCAGTGGAACCGGAGATACAAGCAGAATCTGTGATGAGGAAGGAACTGTCAATGTTTCCATAAGACCATAGGACAATAAGATATAGGAGTAGAATTAAGCCATTTGGCCCATTGAGTCTATTCTGTCATTTTATCATGGTTGATCCAATTTTCCTCTCAGCCCAATATCCTATCTCTTCCCAGTATCCCTTCATGCCCTGACCATTCAAGAATCTGTCAACCTTTGCCTTAAATATGCAGAAAGACATTGCCTCCACAGCTGCCTGTGGCAGTGCATTCCACAGATTTACCACTCTCTGACTAAAGAGTCTTTTGTGTCAAAACTTTGCATGAAGAGGACGAAGAGGCAATAGAGCCTGTATAAAGAGAGGAGGATGGAGACAGGGCCCAGTAGGTGATAGGTGGACCAAGGAAGGTTTAAGGATGATGGGCAGTTAGAGGCATGAAGGGAGGTAGAGGGGTAGAGTTGGGTGATAAGAGGCAGATGTAAGCAGATGAGGAGATGAAGTCAGAGGAGGCAGGTGGGAAAGGGAGGGTGTTAAGGTAGAGACAGTTGTAGGAGGCTATGGAGAGCATGGAAAGAATGTGGGAGTATAGAGTTGATTGAAAGGAATAAGAGAGGGAAAAATAGGAGATAAGGATTACCTGAACTTGGAAAATACGAAATTCTGGAGCAAGGGTTTCCAATCTTTATTATGCAATGGACCATTAACCAAGGGGTCCGTGGACCCCAGTTTGGGAACCCCTGTTCTAAAGGCTTGGTATTTCATGATGAGTGACTAACCCCTTGTCGCCTAAAGTTTCTGCATGATATTTATGGCACAAGTCAAGACGAGACGGAATGATCTCCAACTGCATAGGCCCAACATGTCTCAAATGGTTTGATGGCATCCAGGATGAACCAAACAACATGGCATCTTAGGTACCATCCAAAACATTCCTTTCCTTCCCCAGTGGCACACCCTGCCTGTGGGGCTTGTAGGAAGAGTGAGCAACCAAAGCACAGCACCTTGGTTAATGCTATGGCTGCCATTCAAGAAAGGGGAGAGAGGAGAGAAATGTAGTTGTAACTGGAGATAGGATTATCAGGAACAGACACTGGTTTCTGTCACCGTGATCAAGAGTCCAAATGGCTGTTTGCCTGCGTAGTGCCCAGGTTCAGGACATCTCATCCGACCTGCAGAGGAATTTGGAGTGGAAGGGGAACAATCCTGTTGTCATAGTCCACAAGGGTACTGATGATATAGGTAGAACAAGGAAAGAGTTTCTGCTGAGGGATTAAGAGCAACTAGGGACTAAATTAAAAACCACAATCAAAAAAAGTAATAATTTCCCGATTACTACCTGAGCCACACACTAATTCAAAGTTCAATGTAAATTTATTATCAAAATACATATGTCACCATATACAAAGTCTGAGATTTGTTTTCTGGTGGGCATCCACAGTAAATACAAGAAACTCAACAGAATCAGTGAAAGCCACACCCACCAGGACAGACAAATAACCAATGTCCAAAAGACAATAAACTGTGCAAATACAAAAAGAAAGAATAAAGAAATAATAATTATCATTATTGAAGAAAAAGTTGACCAATGGAAGAGCATGACCCTCCATGCAAGACATCCCCACAATTTGAGCAGAACAGATGTCAGCAAGGAAGTGTTGAATGCCTGGCTCAGAGTTGGAGATCTCTTTCTAGAAACAGTAGGGATACTTGTGGCCATGCAGGACCAGGCGATTAACATAAAAATATCAAAAAGAGGATAAATGTAGAAAATGTCAAGAGAAAACAGAAACAATCCAACACATTACGGATCCTGCAGCAGTTTAATTCAATCTAATTACTAACACAGGCACACCAAGTGGCAAACATCATTCAATGCAATCAAATGAAGTTTAATTGTCATTCAAACCGTACATGGATACAGCCAAACAAGACAGTGTTCCTCTGGGGCTAAGGTGCTAAAATTTACATGTGCATTCAAAATAGTGAGAAGGACAAAAAAAGAAAATAGTCACATAAGATAAAATTTCAGTCCATTTCCCTGAGCAACAAGTCCTGCAAATTGATGGTTCCCGGCATTTCAGCCTGTAATTTCATCGATCTAACACTGAACGGCAGCACTGATGGGAGAGGCCATCCCCCTCAACCAAGCCTGGATGCCACACTACGACGCAAGCTCACAGTTTGAGGCCCAGCCCTCACTACAACCGAGGTGACATTGCTGCCTCGCCACCTGTCTGCCCACCAGACAAGGGAAGCAGGCCTGTGGCAATCAATGTCCAACAGGGTTTTGTGATCGCTAAAGAAACATCCAAGACAGTCACTCACAGTTTACCTACATGCCGCCTTCGCGCCAACTCAAAGGCACCACCTCCGGTGCCTCCGAGTAGCAGGCAGCAGCACGGTCTGCATCCAAGCCTGCTCTTCTCTGAACCCAATCCCCCAGCCCGACTCAACTCTCTTAGCCCGATGGGCTAACTTGCCTTCTCTGAACTGCCAGCCTGCTCTTACAACAACCCGGCTGGCTATTCCGAACAATGAGAGCTCACTGATGCAGTAGACCTGCTGTACACATAGCTATTGGAGTCAAGAATAGCCTTACTATATACAAAAAACACATTTACTAAAGAAAAAAAAGCACCCTTTGGTTTTCTACAAGAAGCTACTGTGTGTATATGCGCCACCATCATTCACCAAAATCTTGCTTTAAAACACAAACGTATAAAAGAAATAATACCTTACTATAAATTTAAGCCTGATCCAGTTTTAGAGTCAGAATCTCACAAATTATATTATGACTGATCCGTTATTACACATAAGACAATCCATAAAAACCATCCAGATATAATAACATAGGATAAACAAACAGGAACAACTTACTTAATAGATATAGCATTTCCAACTACACATAACTTACAGAAATCAAGAAGTAAAAACCGCTAGAAATAGACTGAATTAAAAGAGGAAATTGAAAGACTATGGAATATGAGCCATGTATACACTGTCCCTATGGTAATATCTACAACTGGCATCATACCAAAGTCACTACACAATATATTAAACCATTAGGGCTACACAGTAATATCTATGTAAATCTTCAGAAAGCCACAATACTAAACACCACTCGAATAGTCTATAAGTTCCTAGCAATTGAGAAATAATTTCAGTATACTGTATACATTTGTCTGACATTAAATGTACAATAAATGTACCTATTGAATTGACAAATGAGTGTGCTTGGCTATGTTTGTATCTCAGGTTTTACCAGATTCCGCAGAGAAAAAATGAATAATAAAAGTAATAATACGCCGGGCTCAAAGTTGGATACCTCTGCCCAGAAACAGAAGGATTTCCTTGTGGCAATACAGTACCGGGTGGTTAACACAAAAATATCAATAATACATAATGAAAAGGCAACAAATACAAAACAATAAATGCAGAAAATGCAAGAGAAACCAGAAACAATTCAAATCTCCACAGGATCCTGCAGCAGTTTAACTCAATCTGATTACTTACACAGGCACAATCAGGTAGTAAACATCATTCACCAAAATCTTGCTTTAAAATACAAATGCATAACAAACACAATACATTATGAAAAATACAAGCCATCAAATATTAGAATCACATTCCTACAAATTATATTACGACTGTTCCATTATTACAGGTAGGACAATCTATACTAATATAATATTGTCAAGTCGGAATTCTGTTTCTTCTTTGAACATATGCAGCTTCTCCACTTGAAAGAGATTGAATGCGTCTACCCGAAGGTTTCTTTACCTAGATTCCACTCAATGACCAAACAACTTCTCCTTTTTCCTCCTATTATTTTTCGCAAGTGCGGCAGTTTGATAGTTCCATCAACCATTAGCCATTAGTCATAAGGTGAAAAAACTGGCTACCTCTGCGGACTTTGTAGACGGATTCCGACCTGCCCCTCTCCGCTCCCTCAGAGACCGTTATGTCTTCAAACCGAGCGACCCTTCCCGAGCTCTTCTCAAACCTCGCGCCATTTCCCGGAAGCGCCTGCGCGCGAGGATCCCCGTGACGTGACGCGAGATCGCGCTGAGCCAAAGCGCAGTGACAGCAGTGCGCTTCACCATCGAACAGTCTCTCAACTTATTCAAAGTTCAGCATCTTACGGCAGATTCCACCGCTGCTCCCGGACTGCCGCTGTGATGCTGCCGGGTCCTCCCGATGTTCCGGGCAGAAGTCCCACTCAGGCAGCGGGTTCCATCCGATCTATCAGTGGATTCTTGCTATTACTTCGAAATTTTATTTTCTTTTGCCTCTAGGTCCCAATACTTTCTAGAAACTCTAGTTTGACGAGACAAATATTACAGAATAAACAAAAAACGACTTACTGAATAGATATAGCTATTCCAAACACATACAACATAAAGAAATCAATAAGTGAAAAACAGCAGAAATGTGCTGAATTAAGTCATATTGAAAGACTCTGGATCATGAACAGGGTATACGTTGAGAAAAGATCTAGTGCTTTCCCAGCATATATAACGATTAAACCCTTCTCGGGCTTCCAGCCAGGTACAGGTATTGATTACAACCGATGTTTTGATGACAAACTCCCTGAAAATAATGGCAGACTTCGTCATTGAAATATCAGTTATAATCGATACCTGTAACCAGCTGGAAGTCTGAGAAGAGTTTATTCATTGGGTATACATTGTTCCAATAGCAATACAGTATTTACAACTAGCATTATCCCAAAGCCACTACACAATAGCATTAAACAATTATGCCTGCACAGCAATATTTACAGTTTGTACACCTCCAGAAAGCCATAATATAAAACACCACTAGCATAGTCTGAAAATGCCTAGCACTTGAAAAATGAGTCTGCTTGGCTACCCCCATACCTGCGGTTTTACCAGCTTGAGCTGAGAAAAGATAAAATTCTTATAATAACATATCTCTTACCAAAACGAGAATTCACAAATGACCCATCAAACATGACTGTCCAGGTAGGCCTATTACTCTGCGTGCTCCTGCTTCATTGAATTCGTAACTTCATAGCTTGACTCCATTCTATCCCCCTTGGTTCAGTTCCTTTCCACCTACATCCTCGAAATTTTCCATGTTCGCAATCTCCTCAGTAACCTTCAATTCCCTGGCACTGAACGCCTCATTTTCACCATGGATATCGAGTCCCTATACAATTCTATCCCCATCAAGAAGGCGTTAAAGCTCTCTGCTTCTTTCTCAATAAAAGAACTAACCAGCACCACCTTTCTCCTTCTGGCAGAACTGGTTCACTTAAGAAGTTTTCCTTCAGCTCCTCCCACTTTCTCCAGGTTTATGGGGGAGCCATGGGCACTCACATGGGCTTCAGCTATATCCATCTCTTCGTTGACTATGTGGAACAGTCCATGTTCCAAGCACTCGCTGGTATGCTCCCTATCTTGAAGACTTCTGGTTAAGCTTGCAGTACTGAATGCATGCGACAGCTCACCAAAAGTTCAAATGGCAAGAAATTTGACTTTAAAAAAATCACTATAAACACATTTTCTGAGGTAAATTGTGTTAAATTATTGCCACAATCAGTGAGTGGGGGGGGGGTGGTGAGCGAAGTTGAGGGAAGTTTGAGAGTCTAGCCGGGTTGGTCTGTTGCAAAATTGATGCAGATGGAGTGAGTCATTCAGAGAGAGAAGAAGTCATTGCTGGGGTAGAAGAGTGTTCAGATCCATGTTTAGATAATTTAAACGCCAGCCCAAATCGGAAGCTTGCTCACTCTCTCCGATGTATAATCCTTTCTCCAGGGCACTGGAGCCTTTTGCTGCAGTGGTTCCTGGGTACAATGCAAGATACAATCCATTGTTTGGTCAATTTAAACGCCAGCCCAGATAGTCTGAAAAGACAGTGTGTCAGAATCAGAGGCAAGAACAGATTTCGCTCTCTCTCCGCGATGGTCACTCCTCTCTCCATGGTTCTGAGGCTAGTAGGACAGCCCTGGCTGCTGTGCTGCATGCCCACTAACATGATGAACTGATAAGCAAGGCTTTGGACCTATTCTGGGCTGCTCCAGTGCTCGAATCTGAGACTCAGTTTGGTTCAGAATGTTATTGCTCACTTCAAATGCTTTCATGATTTGTGTCTCTCCCCTTTCTCATGCACATCGGGTTGTGGGTCTTTTATTTTTATTTTTTCTTTAATTGGGTTCTTTTGAGTTTCTTGCTTTGTGGCTAGCTGTGAGCAAGCAAATCTCAAGGTTGTATAATTTATACATTCTTTGATAATAAATGTACTTTGAATTTGATCTCTTCCTCTGCGACACTGACGACTGCATTGGTGCTGCTCCATGTTGAGCTAATCATTTTCATCAACTTCCACCCTGCTCTTAAATTCACTTGGTGCATTTCTGGCACCCTCCTCCCGCTTCTTGATCTCTCTGGTTTACTGCCGGTGACTAGTGGCGTTTCACAGGGTTCTGTGTTGACATCGCTTCTTTTTACATTATTATTATTATTATTATTATGGAATTTATGGCTTTGTAGCTAAGTCTGAGGATGAAACGAGGATAGGTGGAGGGTCAGGTAGTGTTGAGGAAGCAGAGAGGCTACAGAAGGAATCAGACAGATCAGGAGAATGGGCAAAGGAGTAGCAGATGGAGTACAGTGTTGGGAAGTTCTTTGGTAAAAGCATAGATTATTTTTAAAATAGAGAGAAAATTAAAAAAATATGAGCTGCAGAGGGACTTGTGAGTTCTCATGCTGGATTTCCTAATGGTTAATTTGCAGGTTGAGTCAGTGGTGAAGAAGGCAAATGCAATGCTGGCATTCATTTTGAGAGTGCCGCTTTATAAGGCACTGGTGAGGTATTGTGAGCAGTTTTAGGCCCCTTTTCTAAGAAAGGATGTGCTGACATTGGAGAGGTTTCAAAGGAGGTTTACAAAAACGATTCCAGGATTGAAAGGCTTATCATATGAGGAGCATCTGATCGCTCTGGACCTGTACTTACTGGATTCAGAAGAATGAGGGGGAATCGCATTGAAACCTATTGAATGTTGAAACGCCTCAGTTGAGTGCATCTGGAGAGGATGTTTCCTGTGGTGGGAGAATCTAGGATCAGAGGGCACAGCCTCAGAATAGAGGGACGCCCATTTAAAACAGAGATGAGGAGGAATTTCTTTAGTTAGAGAGCGGTGAATCTGTGGATTTCATTGCCCCAGGTGGCTGTAGAGGCCAAGTCATTTGGTACACTTAAGGCAGAGGATGATAAATTCTTGGTTAGTCAGGACATGAAGGGATATGGGCAGAAGGCATGAGATTGGGGCTTAGAGGGAAATGGATCAGCCATGATGAAGTGGGAGGGCACTCGATGGGTCAAATAGTCTAATCATGACTGATCCATTATTACAGATAGGACAATCCATAATAACCATCTGGATATTATCACGTACCCCGTGACAGGAATAAAGAACCAGCAGAGATGGAAAACACTTTGGAGTCTCATATTGTTATAAACTACGAATATTTATTAGTAACTACGCAATTGTCACAATGCCGGGGTCATAGGGAGCAACGGTGGACCCAAGTGCAAGACACATCTTGTGAGGTTAATTAAATTTAGTTTATTGTTCGATATCAGGAGAGCTAGGCAGGAGCAGGAGTAGCGAACTGGACAAGGACTCAGGACTACGACTAGGCTGGGACCAAGGGTCTGGGCTGGGACTCGGAATTGGCTCCCAGAACTAGAGGAGACATGAAGAGGCTAGTGTATGGACTCCGAGCCCAAGAATGGGCAAGGACCCAGTACCTGGGTCTTGCCTCGGGCTCGGACCCCAGAACCAGGCATGGACATGACATGGGCTAGGGAAAGGAGGAATATGGGAACACAGAGACTCGGTCTCAGGAGAGCAGGTACATGGAACCATGGACACATACACAGAACACAGAGTCGGGACCCCTCCTTGGGTACAGGACATAGGGCCGGGACTCACACACACAGAACAGAGAGCCGGGTCTCCTCCTTGGGTACAGGAGATAGGGCCGGGGCTCATGACTCTCCGCGGGGCAACAGCAAGATGGCCTGACTTACCCCATGGAGGCGAGGCAGGAGAAGACATGACTCCCTGCGGGGCAACGGCAAGATGGCCTGACTTACCCCACGGAGGCGAGGCAGGAGAAGACATGACTCGCTGCGGGGCAACAGCAAGATGGCCTGACCTACCCCATGGAGGTGAGGACAAGACAAGACAGAATATGACCCCCGGCGGGGCAATGGCAAGACGGCCTGACCTACCCCACGGAGGCGAGGCAGGAGAAGATATGACTCCCTGCGGGGCAACGGCAAGACGGCCAGACCCACCCCCATGGAGGCGAGGACCAACAAGACAAGACATGACCCCCCACGGAGCAACGGCAAGATGGCTTGAATTACCTCATGGAGGTGAGGACAGGACAAGAGAAGACAAGACCAACACGAATGGACAGCAGACAGTACCTATCTGGCTCCGGTGATGGAACTAGACTGAAATTCAGGCGGGGGCTGCAGATGAGGGCTAGAGGTGAGAGGGGCAGAGAAGGGATTCAGACAAGGGGGTAGGACAGGAACCACAGACCGCCAGGGTCAGGACTTGACTTGGTGCTTCAACGCCGCCAGGGCCAGGTCTTGACTTGGTGCTTGAACGCCGCCAGGGCCAGGACTTGACTTGGTGCTAGAATGCCACCAGGGCAGGACTTGAATTGGTGCTTCAACGCCGCCAGGGCCAGGACTTGACTTGGTGCTAGAATGCCGCCAGGGACAGGACTTGAATTGGTGCTTGAATGCCGCCAGGGCCAGGATTTGACTTGGAGCCTCCGGGTAGTGGCAAGCTCTCGACTCGGTCCGAGAACAGTAGAGAGCGGTTCTTGATTCTCTCCGGCGGGTTAACTGACGGACCCACCTTGATGAGGAAACTTCGGCGAGGTAAATGGACAGGGTTGCTCTGGTGAGCAAAGGCGAATTACCGGCACTGGTTTTGGCAGAGACAAGGCTTACTCTGGCCAGATGACATCGGCACACCGTACCTTTGATGACTTTGCAGATGCTCCCAAACCGAACGGCTGAAAGCCGGAGACTATAAACTACCGGTTCAGCCAAGCATTAGTTACCTCTAATCACCAAAGTCGAGGGACACGGGAAAACAGGGAATCAACGGTCCGGATCGTAACATAAACAAGGTAAATTTAAAGGGACCCCGATCCAGGTCATGACAGCAATACAGTAATATAAATGTAGATAAATCAAACAGGTTAGCAATGATTATATATAAAAATAAGTGTGGAATATATATATATATATATATATATGTATGAAAACCAAGCTTCTTTCCGTCTAGGGGTAAAAAGATACAGTCTTACAATGTTGAGTAAAGTTCAGTTCAGTTCAGTTCGTGGTATTTAGTTGAATAGTGATGGAGAGAGAGAGAGAGAGAGAGTGAGTGAGTGAGTTGAGTCTTCAGGTGAGCTGATGCCGTCGATCTTCTTGTCACCGACTGTGACTTTAACCAGGGGGACCGGTTTTCCTGTGGTGGAGCTATCACCCCGGCAAGGGTGGACACATAGACAACTCCCCACCAGTCAACCCCTTCTTCAGCGGTGGAATAGCAATTTGGATCGGTCCGTCTGATCGAGCCTCCAAAACCCACTTTCTCTGCGGGCACATCAATGCTCATTCAGTGTCCAGATCATGTGTCTGAGGTCTATCATCTGACCTGCCATTTATTTCACCAGGCTGAGCATCACCTGCCATTCAAAGAGTCCCTCCTTCCTTTGTCTGCAAAGAATTGCACAAGCAGGCAACATCAACAATCTGCCTTTGGTCACCATAGCGACTTTCGAGCTGCTTGGTGCTGTCTCCAACTCCAAACTCAGTAGAAATCCAAAGTTACTTCCAATGCCTTAAAGTGACAGTCCAACTGTTAATCTTCGTCTCTCTCTGTCCTTTCCAAACAAACAATCAATGATGAATGTCTCTCTCTGTCTCTCTTCAAACAGCTAACAGGGGCACTCCTGGATCCCCTCACAGTATTACAGGATAAACAAGCAAGAACAACTTACTTAATAGACATAGCCATTACAAACACACGTAACATACAGAAAGCAATAAATGCAAAACACCAGAAATATGTTAAATTAAAAGAGGAAATTGAAAGACTATGAACATGAACAGTGTCCCAGTTGTAATATCTACAACTGCTATCATCCCAAAGTCACTGCACAGTAGTATTAAATAATTAGGCCTACATGGAAATATTTATGTAAATCTCGCACTAAAGCCATGCTACTAGAATAGTCTGAAAGTTCCTAACCAAGTGAGCAACGGGCGTGTTTGTCTATGCCGTACCTCAGGTTTTAGATTATGAGGACACTCAGTGCTGATTTATTGTCATTTAGAAATACATGCATTAAAAAATGATACAATGTTCCTCCAGAAAGATATCACAGAAACACAGGACAAACCAAGACTAAAACTGACAAAAACCACATAATTATAACATATAGTTACAACAGTGCAAAACAATACCATAATTTGATGAAGAGTAGACCATGGGCATGGTAAAATAAAGTCTCAAAGTCCCGATAGCCCCATTATCTCACACAGACGGTAGAAGGGAGCAACTCTCCCTGCCATGAACCTCCAGCGCCGCAAACTTGCCGATGTAGCACCCTGGAAGCACCCGACCACAGCCGACTGAGTCCGTCCGAAAACTTCGAGCCTTCGAGCTGCTTTACCACTCACCATTTACTTCTCACGCCCATGGTATGGCTGTCCTTTTTAAGAAAAATATTCCATTTCAGCTCACTTCCATGACTACGGATCCTCTCGCCAGGTATATCATGGTCTCTGGCACCATTAATTCGTTTACTTCCAGATGCCAGTAATTCAAATATGATCATCGGCGGTGACATGAATCGCTACCTAGATCCATATTTAGATAGACTGCCCTCAAGTATCCTGTCAGTGCAGGTCCTAAACAATTTGATTAAATCTAGGAATTTAGTAGATACCTGGCGAGTTCAACATCCCACCGACAAGAACTATTCTTATTATTCTCATGTTCACAAATCCTATAGTAGAATAGACTAATTTTTGGTTGACTCTCATTTAATTTCTTGGGTTACCAATACAAGATATCATAATATATTAATTTGTGACCATAGCCCCTTGACAATGTCCCTAAGTCTCTCCCTTCCCAAACAAATCTATTCCTGGCATTTTAACCCTTCCCTACTCACTGATAAGAAATTTATAGAAAACATCACCACCAGATCAAAGATTTCATAGAAATTAATGATAATGGTGAGGTGTCAGATTCCACACTCTGGGAGACATTAAAAGTTGTAATTCGTGGGTATATAATTTCATATGAATCTGGATGTAACTATGAAAATGGACAAGGGAGAGCTGGTGGATGTAGTGTACCTGGACTTTCAGAAAGCCTTTGATAAAGTCCCACATAGGAGATTAGTGGGCAAAATTAGGGCACATGGTATTGGGGGCAGAGTACTGTCATGGATTGAAAATTGGCTGGCTGACAGAAAACAAAGTGTAGCGATTAACGGGTCCCTTTCGGAATGGCTGGCGGTGACCAGTGGTGTACCACAGGGTTCAGTGTTGGGACCGCAGGTGTTTACAATATATATTAATGATTTAGATGAGGGAATTAAAAGTAACATTCACAAATTTGCTGCTGACACAAAGCTGGGTGGTAGTATGAAATGTGAGGAGGATATTATGAGAATGCAAGGTGACTTGCACAGGCTGGGTGAGTGGGCAGATGCATGGCAGATGCAGTTTAATGTGGATAAATGTGAGGTTATCCACTTTGGTGGTAAGAACGGGAAGGCAGATTATTATCTAAATGCAGTCAAGTTAGGAAAAGGGGAAGCACAATGAGATTTAGGTGTTCTTGTACATCAGTCACTGAAAGCAAGCATGCAAGTACAGCAGGCAGTGAAGAAAGGTAATGGCATGCTGGCCTTCATAACAAGGGGAATTGAGTATAAGAGCAAAGAGGCCCTTCTGCAGCTGTACAGGGCCCTGATGAGACCACACCTGGACTACTGTGTGCAGTTTTGGTCTCCAAATTTGAGCAAGGACATTCTTGCTATTGAGGCAGTGCAGCACAGTTTCACAAGGTTAATTCCTGGGATGACGGGACTGTCATATGTCGAAAGATTGGAGCGACTGGACTTGTATACTCTGGAATTCAGAAGGCTGAGAGGGGATCTTATTGAAACATATAAGATTATTAAGGGGTTGGACATGCTGGAGGCAGGAAGCATGTTCCCGCTGATGGGTGAGTCCAGAACCAGAGGCCACAGTTTAAGAATAAGGGGTAGGCCATTTATAACGGAGTTGAGGAAAAACTTTTTCACCCAGAGAGTGGTGGATATATGGAATGCTCTGCCCCAGAAGGCAGTGGAGGCCAAGTCTCTGGATGCTTTCAAGAAAGAGAAGGATAGAGCTCTTAAAGATAGTGGAATTAAAGGTTATTGGGATAAGGCAGGAACTGGATACTGATTGTGGATGATCAGCCATGATCACAGTGAATGGCGGTGCTGGCTCGAAGGGCCAAATGGCCTACGCCTGCACCTATTGTCTATTGTCTATTGCTGCTAAGAGGGAGAGAGAGCGGCGATTATTAGAGATTGAGAATACTCTCTCAACCCTCAAAGCGACATACTAGGCCTTGAAATCCTCTGAAGATTATAATAAGATAATGAAGCTTAAGTATGAGTACAATTGCATCTTGGGTAGTCAAATAAATAACCTCCTCTTAAAATTAAGACAAAAGCATTTCAAAATGGGGGACAAGCCTGGGGGGCTCCTGGCGCGGCAGCTTAGGGGTACCCAGGCCTCAAGGTCAATCCACTGCATAAGATCGAGGGCGGACACCCTGTTAACTAACCCCAAGGAGGTAAATGACTGTGTTAAAGAATTTTACAGTGAACTCTACACTTCTAAATCCGACGCCACTCAATCTGATTTGAATGACTTCTTTGAATGTCAGGGGTTCTTGAAGTACCCCTATAAACTGTGCTTTTGAAAAGAGAGAGAGAGAGAGAGATGGAGATTAACGGTTGGACTGTCACTTTAAGGCACTGGAAGTAACTATGGACTTCTACTGAGTTTGGAGTTGGAGACAGCACTGAGCAGCTCATAAGTTGCTATGGTGACCGAAGGCAGTGTTATTAAATGGACAACTGATGTTACGATTTTCAGCAGGTTGTTGACGCTTTTCAAGGACAATTCCCCTGCTTGTGCATTTCTTCACACAGAGGAAGGAGGAGTTATTTGAATGACAGGTGGTTCCCAGTACGGTGAGATACTTAGGAGGTCAGATGATACAGACCTCAGACACATGTTTGGACACTGAATGAGCATTGTTGTGCCCACAGAAAAAGTGGGTTTTAGAGGATCGATCAGGCAGATCGATCAGTCGCTCTTGCAGGGGAAAGAGGAAAAGGGTTGACTGGTGGGGAGTTGTCCATGTGTCCATCCTCACCTGGGGGATAGCTCCACCACAGAAAACCAGTCCCCTTTGTTAAAGTCACAGTCGGTGACTTTTAAAGGATTTCGAAGGACAATGAGAAGATCGATGGCATCAGCTCACCTGAAGACTCAAATCTCTCCCTCTCCCTCTCTCCTTCACTACTCAACTCAATACCATGAACTGAACTGAACTGAACTTTACTCATCGTCGTAAGGCTGTATCTTTTTACCCCTAGACTTAAAGAAGCTTAGTTTTTCATACATATATTTCCACACCACTGATATACTTTCTTATATGTATAATCATTGCTAACCTGTTTGATTTATGTACATTTATATTACTGTATTGCGTAGTTACTAATAAATATTATTAGTTAATAGCAATACTGGACTCCAAAGTGTTTTCCATCTCTGCTGGTTCTTTATTCCCGTCACGGGGTTCGTGACATTTGACTCTCTTGTCAAACCGAAATTTAGTGACACTGCTAGGGAGGACCTAGATTCTGACTTCACATTGGAAGAAATAACCTCTGCCATTAAGTCATTTCCGTCCGGCAAGGCAGTTGGGCCAGATGGATTTGGCTGCGAATTTTATAAGAAATTTTGTGATATCCTCACCTGACTGCTCCTCAGAATGATATCTAGTTCCAAGAGAGACAAGCCTTGTCTAAAACATTGTACAAGGCTAACATTTCCCTCATTCTAAAGAAAGGTAAAGAGGAAACAGACCCAGTCAGCCATAGGCCCATTGCACTCCAGAACCTCGATAGAAAGGTAATCACTAAAATGCTGGCTAACCGGCTAAATAAGCATTTGTCATTTATCATTCATCCTGATCAAACAGGATTCATTCCGGGCAGGTTCTCTTTTTCCAGTCAGACGCCTCCTTAATACAATGTATGCTGATCATGGGAAAGCTAGTGGGGCAGCAAACTTATCACTTGATGCATGGAAGGCTTTTGACCAGATTGAGTGGCCTTACATGCTTGAGTCACTGTACAGATTTGGGTTTGGCGAGTCATTTACATCCTGTGTAAAACTGATATAAGCCAGCCCAATGTGTTCTTTCATAACCAATGGCAACAATTCAACTATGTTTCCCCTTCACCGTTCAGTCCAGCAGGGGTGCCCTCTCTCACTCTTTGCTGTCGCAGTAGAGCCCCTCACCCTAAAAATAAGAAGTCACCCAAACATTGTGGGTCTGAAAGTGGGAGGTATTGAAACACCTATTATTTTATATGCCGACGATGTGATACTGTACTTACAAAACTCAGAAAAGTCAGTCCCCCTTCTTCTAGATTTAATCACTTCTGTTGGCAGACTATCAGGATACTCAATCAATTGGACAAAAAGTGACTTTGTGCTCCTCGCTAATGTCTGCACACTGGGTTTTTTGGAAAGTGTCCCGTTTAAAGTAGTTAAAGATCACTTTACTTATCTTGGCTTGGCAATACCCAAAGTTCCTAAATTAATATTCAAATTAAACTTCGCGGAGTTTATTTCAAAACTTAAACAAAACATAGAAAGTTGGAAAACACTACCTTTGTCCATGATTGGTCATATAAATTCAATTAAAATGGTTTCCCTTCCTAGATTTCTCTATCTTTGTCAAAATCTCCCCATTTTTCTTACATCAGCCTTCTTTGAAGAGTTGGACTCCATAATTTTGTCTTACATCTGGAATTCCAAGAGCCACAGGATTTCGAAAATTCATTTGCAAAAGCCCAAGTCTGAAGGAGGGTTTGGATTACCTGTATTTAGACACTATTACTGGGCTGTTAATGTTAGGGCTCTAATGTTCTGGCAACAGGGGGCTCTGGATAACTTAGCCCCTGTGGCTCCCTTGTGGCTATATATGGAGTCTAACTCTGTTGTCAACTCCTCTTTGCCAGCCATGCTGTTCTCTTAGTTAGAAAAGCCTGGGACTTCAAAAGTCTAAGTTTCATTTTGAAAAACTCTGTCAGAATTCTAAATCAGATTATGAGTTTTCTGAATCTACCAGAGACCTCTATACAAACACCAATCTGTTTCAATCACTCCTTTCTACCCTCATGGTCAGACAAAACCTACCATGCTTGGAGGGAGAAGGGTCTAGTTTCTATCGAAGACGTGTACATAGAGGGAAGGTTTGCAACATTTAGTCTGCTGAAAGAGAAATTTGAGCTGCCTCATTCGCACTTTTTTCATTACTTACAAATTAGACACTACGTCCAATCCAAGATTTGTAATTTTGAAATCCTTCCGGGGAAGCATATATTTTTTGATATCTTAAAGAACCCTCCTGACTCCAGGCATCTTGTTTCTAAGTTTGTACATTTGTTTGATGGTTGTACTATAGCCTCTACAATGAAGATCAGGGAGGCCTGGAGAGAGGAATTGGGCATTGAACTATCTGAAGCTGCCTGGGACAAGAGTTTGCCAATGATACAGGCTTGCTCTGTTAACACCAGACATCAATTGATCCAGTTTAAAGTTGTCCACCATCTTCATTATTCTGAACTCAGGGTGCACAGGATTTATCCTTCTGTCTCGCCAATGTGTGATAGAGGTCACGGGACGGGGGGGCACGTTGTAACACACATTTTGGTTTTGCCCTTCACTGACTGGATTTTGGTCCAAAATATTTGACTGGTACTCATAGGTCTATAAAAGATCCTTCCCCTTGGAAGCTGGTCTCGCCATCTTTGGCTGTTCGCAATCCACTTTATACTTCCCTACAGCCATACAACAGTCTCTGATGCTGAGGATGACTGTCGCCAAAACACTTACCTTGAGGGAATGGAAATCACCCTCTCCCCCTTCCTTCCAGAGGTGGATGGCTGACATAATCTCAGTCATACAGATGGAGAGACTCAGGTTCTCGAGAACCAATTCAATGATAAAATTTTCGGCTATTTGGGATCTATTTCTTGTCTACCTAGACGAGGCCGGGAGCAGATGAACAATTTCCCCCCAGCTCATCTCTCACGGCTCTCATTCGAGACTTAATGTTTAGCATTTTTGAGCACTCTGTACAACAGGCATCCTCCTGATGTTATGCTCCCTTTTTCCCTTTTTTTTGCTTATTTTATTTTTACACGTCTGAGCTTATATGTTCTTGTTGACTTTATTGTTTTTTGAAAACTTTGAAAATAAAGTATTTAAAAAAAAGAAAGAAAAATAAAATTTTAAAATTTAGACAATTACAATGCAATGCCCAGGATCCACTGGGCCATTTCTATGGAGCCCTCTCAACTGAACCAGACTTGTGTTCTTTCGTTAATTTCTAATTAGCAATACTTGGTTCAATATATCTACATAACATTTAAAGATGCATAAATATACACACACAGTCCCGAGGTCGTTTGCAAACAAAGAGACTTCCTGCAAGAGGTGCACTTTTAAAAGTGAGATAGCGAGAGCTGTTCCTGCTGAACAGAGGAGGACAGAGCTGGCAGAAGCAGACAACCCAGGATGTGAATTGGTAGAGAGGCTTTGACAAGGAAAAAGGAATTGTCATGGAGAGGTACAGACAGTTGAGATTGTGAATCCCTGAAGGAGCATAGGGAACGCAGGAGTACACTGAAGAATTAGAAAGGCAATAGATGTGGTCTACATGGTAGGCTGCTCTGGAAGATTATATTGCCTGGGAGAGTTGGCTAAAATGATACACTGCTGGTTTGATGGTAGGAAGCAGAGCATAATGGTGGAAGGTTGTTTCTTACACTGAAGTCTTTGACTACTGAGATGAGACCATTATTGTTTGTTATCTAGATCACTGATTTGGATTAGAATGTATAAAGCATGGTTTATAAGTTTGCCAATGAAACTAATAAAGGTGGCATTGCAGACAGTGAAGAAGGTTATCAAGAATTGCAGGAGTTTCTTGATTAGCTGGGTAACTGGGCTGAGGAATGCCAAATGGATTTAATTCAGTTAAGTGCGAGATGCCGTAGTTTTGAAAGGCAAATTGTGGTAGGTCTTTCACATTAAACTGTCAGGGCCCCAGACGATTTGGAGAAAAGAGAGATTTTGGAGTTCACATTAAGACCCCCATCAGGACCACAAGTGTGCAGTAGAAGTAGTCAGCATAAAGATGTGAGTGGGGAATGGGTGAGTGAGGCAGTAGTTGGCAGACAATAGGTGAACCAGGAAGAGGAGATGGTGGAAAGACTGGAATGGAAAACCAAACCCCAGGAACGGATAAAGCTACAGAAAGTTGTGGATACAGCCCAGTCCATGACAGGCAAAGCCCTCCCCACCATTGTGCACATTGACATGGAGTGCGACCATAAGAAAACAGCAACCATTATCAAAGAACCCCATAGTCCAGGCCATGCTCTCTTCACACTACTATTATTATTGGGCAAGAGGAGGAGAAACCATAGGTCTGCGCGACCAGGTTCAGGAAGTTATTACCTTACTACCATTAGGCTCCTGAACCAACACGGATAATTTCATTCACACATGTTGAACTGATTCTACACCCTGGACTCAATTACGAGCACTCTTTACAACTCATGTTCTCAGTATTATCTACTGCTTCTTTGCACAATTTTTCTTCTTTTCCACTTTGGTTGTTCAGCAGTCTTTGCTTTTATAGTTGATTCTGGTGAATTGGATCATCAGTTAATCAGGACGGCTGCATTTTTGGGACAACTCTTAAAGAACAAAAACTAATCGAGAAAGTAGCTGGATTCCCTTCATTTATTTGGGACACTTTGCCACTTAATTGGGAAAGGAGACTAGTGTCAGTCGCGTGCACTTGTGAGGCTGTTAAACACTACACTATGCCTAGAGCAAACAGTTTTTAAATAGTGTCAGTTACGTGCATTGGTGTTCAAAAAGCATTGATTTTTGTCATTGATATTTGGCAAGAAATAAGCAATAAGAAAATTCAGAACTGTTTTGCTCACTGGTTTCAAGCCAGATATGACCGGGAGTGAAAAGGAAACAATTTCACTACTTCAACAAGTTAGGCACTATAAAGAATTTCACTGTATCAACAATCATCTTCAATGTTACAATGAAAATGAAGATTTGGAGGATGCAATCATCCAAAGAACTGTTTGAAGGCAGTCCATTATCTACACTGGGTATCTGCATTGATTTTGCTCATTTACTGTCAATCAAAAGACCAAGCTCAGGGAGATAGGTGCTAAGTTAAACAGCAGGATCTCCAGGGTTGTAATCTCAGGACTGCTACCTGTGTCATGTGCTAGTGAGGTCAGAAATAGGAAGATTATACAGTTTAATACGTAGCTAAGGAGTTGGTGTAGGAGGGACAGCATAAGACTTTTGGATCATTGGGCTCTCTACCAAGGAAGGTGGGACCTGTACAGATGGGAAGATTTGCACCTGAACTGGAGAGGGGCTAATATCCTTGCAGTAAGGTTTGTTAATGCTGCATGGTGGGTTTTAAACTATAGTTGCAGGGAGATGGGAACCAGAGTGCCAGAATGGTTAGATGAGAGGTTGTTGAGACAGATGTTGATAAGACTTCAGACAAAGCCAGGAATCAAAAGGTTGAGCATCGTGTGACTACTGTCCTGAGCTGCATATATTCGAATGCAAGAAGTAATGCAGGAAAGGCAGAGGAGCTCAGGGCCTGGATCAACATATGGAAATATGATATTGTAACCATTTGTGAGACATGCTTTCAGGAGGGGCATAACTGACAGCCTAATATTCCCGGGTTCCTTTGTTTTAGATGCAACAGAGTGGGAGGGATAAAAGCAGGAGGGGTGGTTACCATTTGGGGAAAAACTGACAGCAGTGCTCAGTCAGGACAGACTGGCGAACTTGTCTAGTGTGGCATTATGAGTGGAACTGAGAAGAGAGGTATGACCGTGTTAATGGGGCTATATAACAGACCACCCAATAGTCCGAGGGATTGAGAGGAACAGGTTTGTAGAGAGATCACAGACAGTTGCAAGAAACATAAGGTTGCGATAGTAGGTGAATTTAACCTTCCACATATTACTGAGACTCCCATACTGTAATAGTACAAGATGGGATAGAGTTTGACAAATATGTTCAGGAAAGTTTCCTTCCTCAGTATGTAGAAGTTCCTAGGAGTGTCACAATGGGGGCATTGGGAACAGACCCAAATGCAAGACACAGACACTGAAGTACTAGGAACAGGGACGGAGAAAACTAAACGACGGGACAGGACACAGGCTAGGAGTAGGGTCAGGAATACAGACCAGGCTAGGGAAGCAGGACCAGGATGAGGGACTGGGAACAAGGAGCCTGGGTGTGGACTCCGAGCCAGAGAATGGATAAGGACCCAGAACCTGGGTCTTGACCCAGGCTCGGACCCCAAAACCAGGCGAAGACGTGATGAGGCTTGGGTTCTTGGAGACCAGGTGAAGACATGACGAGGCTTGGGTTCTTGGAGACCAGGCGAAGACGTGACTAGGCTTGGGTTCTTGGAGAGCAGGCGAAGACGTGACGAGGCTTGGGTCCTTGGAGACCTGGGGTCTTGGAGACTAGACGAGGACACGACGGGGCAAGGGTACTTCGAGGCAACTCCTGGGCAGGACGCAGGACTCCACCCTACAGAGGCAAGGACAGGGAGAGATATACCCAACCGCAGGGTAACGGCAATTGGCCTGGCTTACCCGACGGAGGCAAGGGACAGGAAGGGAGCTAGGTCCGGGGTGGCTCTAAGACTCGAGGTGGCCGGTAACCTTGGCGGGCTATGGAACAGCCAAATCCATATCTCGATGACTGCACTAGTCTTCCACCGGTCGGTTGTTCCAAGTGGAGACTGACGATATGACCCAGCAACCAAACCCGGAGTCCGGAGTCCGCGGACCGGACCATGAACCAGAATGCGTACTTCGGACTGGATTATGACAAGGAGAGAGTGTGCAGTACTTGATCTGCTATTAGGGAACGACACAGGGTAGGTGACAAAAATTTCTGTAGGGGAACACTTTATATCTTTTGATCACAATGCCAAAAGCTTCAAAGTAAATAAGCAAAACATATAAACATAAGAAACCTACAGCACAATACAGGCCCCTTCGCCCACAATACTGTGCCGAACATGTACTTAATTTAGAAAGTCTCTAGGGTTACCCATAGCTCTCAATTTTTCTGAGTTCCATGTTCCTATCCAAGAGTCTCTTAAAATACCCTATCGTATCCGCCTCCACCACCGTCGCCGGCAGCCCATTCCACGCACTCACTCTCTCTGGGTAAAAATCATACCCCTGACATTTCCTCTGTCCCTACTTCCAAACACCTTAAAACTGTGCCCTCTCATGTTTGCCATTTCAGCCCTGGGAAAAAGACTCTAACTATCCACACAATTAATGCCTCTCATCATCTTATACACCTCTATCATGTCAACTTTCATCCTCCATCATTCTAAGGACAAAAGGCTGAGTTCATTCAACCTGTTCTCATAAAGCATGCTCCCCAGTCCAGGCAATATCCTTCCAAATCTCCTCTGCACCCTATCTATGGTTTCCACATCTTTCCTGTAGTGAGGCGACCAGAACTGAGCACAGTACTCCAACTGGGGTCTGACCAGGATCCTGTATATCTGCAACATTACCTCTCGGCTCCTAAACTTAATCCTACAGTTGATGAAGGCCTTCGTAACTACACAATTTTGAGAGTACAACGCTTGTATGTGTTTGTCAGAATAAAAAGTAAAGACAACTGCTGTAGGGAATCTTTGTTTTCTAGAGATATTGAGGCCCTGGTTAAGGGAAAAAAAGGTGCATAGCAGGTAAATAGCAGGTTCATAAGGGTGATTCCAGGAATGAAAAGGTTATCGTACGAGGAACATTTGATGGCTCTGGGTCTGTACTCGCTGAAATTCAGAAGGATGAGGGTGGATCTCATTGAAATCTTTCGAACATTGAAAGGCCTATAGAAAGTCGATGTGGAAAGGATGTTTCCCATGGTGGGAGAGGCTAGGACAAGAGGGCACAGCCTCAGGATAGAGGGGCACTCTTTCAAAACAGAGATGCAGAGAAATTTCTTTAGCCAAAGGGTGGTGAATTTCTGGAATTTGTTGCCATGTGCAGCTATGGAAGCCAGGTCATTGGGTGTATTTAAGGCAGAGGTTGATAGGTTCTGGATTGGACATGGCATCAAAGGTTATGGGGAGAAGGCTGGGAACTAGGGTTGAGGAGGAGAAGGAAAAAGGATCAGCCATGATTGAATGGCAGAGCAAACTCAATGGGCCAGGTGGCCTAATTCTGCTCCTATGTCTTATGGCCTTATGGTATAGGCAGGTAGGAACAAATGATGTAATTATGGAGTATAAGAAATGCAAGAGGACACTTAAGAAAGAAATTAGGAGGGCTAAAGGAAGACATGAGGTTGTCCTAGCAGACAAGGTGAAGCATAATTCTAAGGGATTCTACAGATATGTTAAGAGCAAAAGGATTACAAGGAACAAAGTTGCTCCTCTTGAAGATCAGAATGCAGCCAACAGAAACGGGGAAGATATTAAATGATTTTTTTTGTATTTGATCTCACGGTCCCGACCGTTAATTCCTCTTATTCTCCTAATTCCCTTTTCCCCATGTTCTCCTGGGTTCCTTGATTGTGGCACCTGATTCTCATCTAAACCTACAGCATAAAAACCTTAACAACAGGAATTCTGCAGATGCTGGGAATTCAAGCAACACACATCAAAGTTGCTGGTGAACGCAGCAGACCAGGCAGCATCTCTAGGAAGAGGTACAGTCGACATTTCAGGCCGAGACCCTTCGTCAGGACTAACTGAAGGAAGAGTTAGTTAGAGATTTGAAAGTGGGAGGGGGAGGTGGAGATCCAAAATGATAGGAGAAGACAGGAGGGGGAGGGAAGGAGCCAAGAGCTGGACAGGTGATTGGCAAAGGGGATACGAGAGGATCATGGGACAGGAGGTCCAGGGAGAAAGACAAGGTGGGGGGGGGGGACCCAGAGGATGGGCAAGGGATGTAGTCAGAGGGACAGAGGGAGAAAAAGGAGAGTGAGAGAAAGAATGTGTGTATAAAAATAAATAACGGATGGGGTATGAGGGGGTGGTGGGGCATTAGCAGAAGTTAGAGAAGTCGATGTTCATGCCATCAGGTTGGAGGCTACCCAGACGGAATATAAGGTGTTGTTCCTCCAACCTGAGTGTGGCTTCATCTTTACAGTAGGGGAGGCCGTGGATAGACATGTCAGAATGGGAACGGGATGTGGAATTAAAATGTGTGGCCACTGGGAGATTCTGCTTTCTCTGGCGGACAGAGCGTAGGTGTTCAGCAAAGCGATCTCCCAGTCTGCGTCGGGTCTCGCCAATATATAGAAGGCCACATCGGAAGCACCGGATGCAGTATATCACTGCAGCCGACTCACAGGTGAAGTGTCGCCTCACCTGGAAGGACTGTCTGGGGCCCTGAATGGTGGTAAGGGAGGAAGTGTAAGGGCATGTGTAACACTTGTTCCGCTTACAAGGATAAGTGCCAGGAGGGAGATCAGTGGGGAGGGATGAGGGGGACGAATGGACAAGGGAGTCGCGTAGGGAGCGATCCTTGTGGAAAGCGGGTGCGGGGGAGGGAAAAATGTGCTTAGTGGTGGGATCCTGTTGGAGGTGGCGGAAGTTACGGAGAATAATATGTTGGACCCGGAGGCTGGTGGGGTGGTAGGTGAGGACCAGGGGAACCCTATTACTAGTGTAGTGGCGGCAGGATGCAGTGAGAGCAGATGTGCGTGAAAAAGGGGAGATGCGTTTGAGAGCAGAGTTGATGGTGGAGGAAGGGAAACCCCTTTCTTTAAAAAAGGAGGGCATCGCCCTCGTCCTGGAAACCTTGACATAAAAATCTTGGCTTTGCATTCACTCATGGCCAGAGCATTGCTTCAGCCAGTGTGGTAATTCACGTTCCCGGCCGCCTAGAATGGTGTATTCTAAGTTTTACTTCAGTACCGAGGTTTACCTGTGCAACTCTGTCTCTCTGTGTCAGGATAAGTATTGCCTGTTGTTGGTCTTTCCATTTGCCGCTCCGTGTCAAAATAAGTGTTGCCTGCTGCCTGTCTCCTGTTTGCCGTTCAGCTCCAGGAACGCACTGTCAAGAAAAGTTTTGCCTGCCTCCTGCTCTTTCGTTCATCCGCGCTGTTTGCCTGTGTTAACTCTGTCTCTCGGCCACTTAGAACTGTATTCTAAGTTCTGTTTCTGCGATGTTTGCCTGTGTTCACCCTGTCTCTCAGCCGCTTAGAATTGTGTAATCTTGGTTTTGTTTCCGTCCTGTTGTTTGCCTGTGTTAACTCTGTCTCCCCATGTTAACAGGACCATGGTATGCCACCTGCCGTTCTCCCCCAGCCACACTCATCCCCTTGTCCGCATTCCTGCTCTGCCTCATCCTGCCTTCCGTCTACACTCTCCGCTGGCTCAGTGGATAAATGCCGCGTTTTCACTGTAGTGACACGGGTTCGATCCCCATTCCAGCCTCACTCACTCCTCGGCTTTCCTCTGCCTAATCCTCACTGCCCCGCCTTCCCTGCAAGCATTACTAAACACTCTCCTGATTACGCTACCTTTGTGTCAGTGTCCTGCATTTGGGTTCACCCATTCTTCACTGCAATGTTTGATTTAATGATCAGACAGACGCAGTGTCTATCCTGAGGCAAAGCACCATCGACTTCATGGACCCTATACAGATTACAGAGGAAGAGGTGTTTGCTGTCCTGAGGCAAATTAGGGTGGACTAACAAGGTGTCCTCTTGGATCCTGCAGGAGGAATGTACAGAAATTTTCGCAGTCCTAGAAGAGATATTTAAATCATCCTTAGTGACAGGTGAGGTACAAAAGGGTTAGAGGATAGCCAACATTGTTCCGTTGTTTAGAAAGGCTCCAAATATAAACCAGGAAATTATGGCTGGTATGCTTGTCATCAATATTGAGAGTTATTGGAAGGCATTCTAAGGGACTGTATATATATGTAAGTAATTGGATAGACACGGACAGATTAAGGATAGTCAGCATGGCTTCGTGCATGGTAGGTCATATCTAACCAATCCTATGGTTTTTCAAGGATGTTACCAGTTACCAGCGTGCCTGGCCACTTCGTTGATGATGTCTGCTATCTGTCACGTAGGGGACAGTGCACAATCCTGACTTGATGGAGGCAGATGTGAGAGCACAGCGGAACATCTGGAAAACTTCTGAAATGCCTGCTCCGCTGCCGCTGCGGCTGTGTGGTAACCGGAATCTCCGGAGCTGAAGGCCCTGAAATCCTCGGCTTTGCGTGTTTCAGTGGCCGGGGAGAGGACAAAGGTGCTCCGCAGAGGATGGCGCTTGGGAGGCTGTATCGGAGAGGCTGCTCAGACGGTCGGAGTTTTCGGACGGATGGACTCAGGGTCGGCTGCTTCCAAGGTATCGGCAAGTTGACGGTGCCTAGAGGTTTATGACAGGGAGTTTCTCCCTTTTGCTGCCTGCTATCGGGGACTCGGGAGTTGATCGACTCGGGACTTTGAGACTTTTTTTTACTGTGCCCATGGTCTGTTCTTTGTCAAATTATGGTATTGCTTTTCACTGCTGTAACTATATGTTATAATTATGTGGTTCTGTCAGTGTTAGTCTTTGGTCTATCCTGTTTTCTGTGATATCACTCCGGAGAAACATTGTATCATTTCTTAATGCATGTATGCATTTCTAAATGACAATAAAAGAGGATTGAGTGTTCTCATAATCTAAAAAAGTAAGGCTGGTGAAGGCAAGGCAGTGGATTTTGTCTAGATGGACTTTAGCAATGCATTTGACAAGGTCCCTCATGTGTGCTTGGTCCGTTGGTCAGGAAGGTTCAGTCACTCGGCATTCAAGATGAGGCAGCAAATTAGATTCAATATTGGCTTTGTGGGAGAAGCCAGAGAGTGGTGGCAGATGGTTGCCTCTCCGACTGGAGGCATGTGACTAGTTCAATGCCACAGGGATTGGTGGTGGGTCTGCTGTTGTTTGCCATTTGTATCAACGATCTGGATGATAATGTGGTTAACTGGGTCACACCAAGATTGGGGCTGTAGTGGACAGTGAGGAAGGCTATCATTGCTTGCAGTGGGACCTGGACCTGTTGGCAAATTGGGCTGAGAAATGGCAGAGGGAATTTAATGCAGACAAAAGCGAAGGTTGCACTATGACAGGACCAACCAGGGTAAGTTTTGCACAGTGAATGGTAGGGCACTGAGGAGTGTGGCAGAACAAAGAGATCTGGGAATACAAGTGCATAATTCATTGGAAGTGGAGTCATAATTAGATAGAGTTGTTCAAAAAGCATTTGCCACATTGGGCTTCATAAATCAAAGTACTGAGTACAGGAGATGGGATGTTATGTTGAAGTTGTATTAGACATTGGTGAGGCCTAATCTGGAGTATTGTCTGCAGCTTTGATCACCTGCCTGGAGGAAGGTTGAAAGAGTACAGAGTAAATTTACATGGATGTTGCTGGGTTTGGAGGACCTGAGTTATAAAGAAAGATTGAATAGGTTAGAAATTTATTTCTTGAAACATAGAAGATTGAGAGGAGATTTGATATAAATATAAGAGGTAAATGCAAGCAGGCTTTTTTCACTGAGGTTGGGTGGGACTATAACCAGAGGTCAAGGGTTAAGGGTGGAAAGTGAAAAGTTTAAGGGGAATGTGAGGGGAAACTTCTTCACTCAGAGGGTCAGGAGAGTGTGTAAGGAGCTGCCAGCACAAGTGGTGCTTGCAAGCTCGATTTCAACACTTAAGCAAAGATTGAATAAGTACATGTAGGGGTATGGAGGGCTATGGTCCCGGTGCAGGTTGATGGGTGTAGGCAGTTTAAATGGCTTAGGTGACTCTAGTATTGATAGTGTTCTAACTTGTTCTGTATTTGATTGAAATAGATCATTTGATTCTCAGTGAAATGGTAGTGTCTTCTTATACACTTTTAACTATTTCCATAAACTTCCGCTAATTTGGTCAGCAAAGTAATTGGGCCAAAATGTACTGGTCATAATTTGTCCGAATTAAGCAGAATACACTGTATAATATTTTTCATAATATTCTATTGTATTTCTTCTCTCCTTTATATGCAGGGAAGAAAATAAATCTCACGCTAACGTATTTAATCGTATAATTATCTTGAACTTTGATAAGTGAAACTAGATAAGAGAGTGATCATGGGCAAATGCAGTTAACAGGGAAGCAATAAAATTCTCAGTCTACAGCACTTCTGAAAATTCCAAAACATTTTATTTTATGACGTGACCCAGTATTTCAGACGGCAAAATGAATGGTGCTCAGGTATTGAAAAGGGAAAAAAAACATTTTTATTTTCATCTGTTAAAAAGAACCCCATCAAGTATGTGTTGTTTCAGTTATAGGTTTTCTGAACACAACCCATTCTAACCAATTGAAACAAAAAGCGGGTTAGCTAATTCTTTTATACTCCAGCTAAATGAAAATCTGAAGTCAGGTTCATAAGAAGAGACTGACTGAAATACCTTACTAATGTTACACTGGGTGCATTAGCTTAACATTGTTCCCACGGTTTCTAACCACTGTTGGTTAAAAGATCCTAAGCTATTAAAACATTTGATACTTTCTAACACTATTAAAAGCTCTGTTACATACCTCCATGGATATCCTGTGACTGTCTTATGACCATGATATAATGGTCTTTTTGAGTTCACCTGATGAAATTTTGCCACCCATGTGAGGTCACATGATGACATGTTCACCTCGGGTATAAAAGGAGACCCCTAGGGTGACGCAGTTAGTTTTCCAGTTAGAACGTCAGCCAGATACTCCGCTCCGCTGAGTATTTGCCTTCTGACTCAGTTTTGATTTAAAATGGAGTTTTACGTTCTATTGTATGGTACAAAAGTGTTGGGCCGGCAGTTTAACCAATAGCTGCCAGGTTTGTTGATGTATCTTTTCAGTAGTACGGGAACCTGAAGGAGTCGTTTGGTGGTTTTGGATAGGATCAACCATTATTGAATTCGTTCAAGAAAGAATAATCTGCATCAGGTAGCCTCTGCTAAAAGCAGCAGAGAAGCCTGTGCAGTATCTAGTATTCAGAGGGAAAGGTCAGTGCCTTTAAACCGTTTTATTTCCGTCGTCGTGAATCCTGCGGACAGGGCAGGTTCCGGCTGGGATCAGCAGTGACGTCCCGTCTTCGAGGAATTCTTTACTTCAGGAAAGTCTCTCCTAATTGACTGTATAAATCTCTTGAACTTTTGAATTTACCATTCTAAGAACTGCGTTTGAATTTACCACTTTAAGAAATGTTTTCTCATTTATCGCTTTAAGAACTAGTACAGAGTGGTGGACTGTTAAATGGCCGCATAGCAGTTTACTTCCGGTTAAGATTTTCGTTTGTTTATTTTTTTAATATTGAGCAGGGTTTAATAAATGTTTGATTGTTTTTATAGAACCTGACTCGATTGATATATTCATTGTTGCGGATCACGTGACAGCTCTCAAACACCTTCTGCTAACCTCTGATCAATTCAAATAACTCCAGGCTATAAACATAATTGGAATCCCTCATCTACACCTTAAATCAATAATCCCTTTTTATTAAACAGTGACCTCCTAGTTATACATTCCCTAAGATGAAATAACATCTCCTTTACATCTATATCCGGTAAAAGGCCAGTCATTACATGAAGGATCAAACTCACCCTGCTCCTGGACCATTTGTCCCACTTCCATCAGGGAGAAAAGCTATGTAGATTCCACACCAGGAACGCCAGACTCGGTTACTTTCCCCTAACACTACAGCTGATTAACACCTGCACCCATTAACCTACCCCAGCATCATTGTCAGAGTCACTTTATATACAGACATACTGTACATAGCATCACTTTATGTAAATACAGAGTATAGAATTAATTTCATGTATTTACATGTATTGTATTTTTGTTGTATTACTTATCTTATTTTTATATGCTGCATCAGATCTAGTGTAACAATTATTTCATCCACCTTTACACTTGTGTACTGGAAATGATATCAAACAGTCTTGAATCACCTAATCAAGAATTCTCAGGATAACTGCTTACTGCTAAATATCATCAGACACATCAGCAACCCTTGCCTGTCCAACCTTTCCTCCCTCTTTTCGGGAACTAGTCTTCTCTGAACTGCTTGCAACACATACACATTTTTCCTTAGATAAGGGAGAACCATCACCGTCTTACCCAGGTCACACAAAGCAGATTAACTTGCATATGTTTACACTCAGTTCTCAAAGCCATAAACATTGTTACTTTTTGCAATTACTTGCTGTATTTGCAAGTTATGCACACTGATATGCAGAATCCTTCTGTCATTTGGAATTTAATGAGTAGTAGCTGGATTTAGCTACAACACTTAGCTGAGAAGAGTTTTGAAAAGTTTGTTTCGAATATTGATTCCTCTCCAGTAGAAGAGGACTGCTGAAATTCCATCTCTCTGTTAAATACTGGATTATCAGTGCAAGGATGACCAATGCCCTATCAATAATGACATGTAAAGATCATAAGACTTAGGCCATTCAGACTATCCTGTTTGCTCCACCATTTCATCGTGGCTGATTTATTACTCCTTTTCTGAACTTCATTCTCCTGCCTTCATGCAACTTTTGACACCCTTACTAATGAAGAAACTATCAAGCTCCTCTTTAAATATATGCAATGACTTGGCCTCCACAGCCATCAGAAGGAATGACTGCTTCAGATTCAGCACTCTCTGGCTAAAGAAATTCATTCTCGTCTCTGTTGTAAATGGATGTTCATTTATTCCGACTTTGCGCCTACTGGTCCTAGATTCACCCATTATTGGACACACCCTCTCCACGTCCACTCCATGCTGGTTTTTCAATATTTGGTATGTTTCAGTGACACCCCCTCCCTTCATCATTCTAAGCTCCAGTTAGTACAGGCCAAGAGCCATCAACGCTCATACATTAATCCTCTAGTTCCTGGGAGCATTCTCATAAACCCTCCTCCGGACTTTCTCTAGAACCAGTACATCTTTACTAGATATGACTTTAAAACTGCTCACAATACTCCATATGTGGTCTAACCAACACTTTACAAAGCCTCAGCATTACATCCTTACTGTTATATTCGAGTCTTTTTGAAATGAATGCTAACAATGCATTTGCCTTCCTTGCTACCAACTCAATCTACAAACTAAGCTTCAGGGCATTCCGTACTAGGAATCTCAAGTCTCTATTGTACCTCTGACTTCTGAATTCTCTCCCCATTTAAAAAAAATGATGCCTTTATTTCTTCGACCAAAGAGACCATACACGTCCCTACGCTGTACTCCATCTGCCATTTTGTCCATTCTCCAACCTGTCTATATTCTTATGTGGAGTTCCTCCTTCCTCAACACTGCCTGCTCCTCCTCCTACCTTTGTATCATCAGCAAACATGGCCACAAAGCCATCAATTTGGATATCAATATCATTAATATATAACATGTCAAGTAGTGACCCAACATTGATCTCTGTAAAATGCCACTAGTCACCTATGTGCAAACTAGAACAGGCCTCCTTCATTCCCACTGTGCTTCTCTCAGTCAGCCACTATTCCATCCATGCTAGTTCCCTTACCTATGGGCTGGCGAGTGGATGGTCCTGAGTTTGAATCTGGCCAGGTCCCAACTTGGGCAGCAGCAGTATCTGTGTGGAAGAGGGGCCTGGCAATCTACTTCTGTATCTTGCCATGAAAATCCTATGGACAATTAGATTATATATATGGTTGCCATGAGTCGACGACCACTCAATGGCACAACAACAACAACCTGTAACACCATAGGCTCCTTTCTTGTTTAACAGCCTCATGTGCAGTAGCTTCTGAAAAATTTTCAAAGTCCTGTTTACAGCTTCTCAAAGAATTTCTACAGATTTATCAGGCTAGATTTCACTCTGAGGAAACCATGCTGACCTCGGCCTATTTTATTACTAGCTTCCAAGGATCCCGAAACCCCATTCTTAATAATGGACTAAAAAAATCTTCCCCACCACTGAAGTCAGGTTAATCAGCCTATAATTTCCTATCTTTTATCTTCCTCCCTTTTTAAAGAGTGGAGTGACATTTGAAATTTTCCAGTCCTTTGGGACCGTTCCTAACTAGTGATACTTAAAAGATCACTACTAATACAATCACTCACAATCTCTTCAGCCACCTCTTTCAGAACTCTGAGGTGTAGCCTACCTGGTCCATGTGACTCATCCACCTTCAGACCTTTCAGTTTCCCAAGCACCTTCTCCTTAGGTATAGTGGCTACACTCACTTTTGAATTTCTGGCATACTGCAGGTGTCTTCAACAGTGAAGACTAATGTAGAATACGTATTCGGTTCATCCATCATTTCCTTGTTCCCCATTACTACCTCTCCAGTGTTATTTCAAAGCTTCCCAATGCCCACTCTTGCCTCTCTTTTAATCTTTAAATATCTGAAAAACCTTGTGGTATTCTCTTCAATATCATTAATTAACTTGCCTTTCTATTTCATATTTTCTTTCCTTATTGCTTTTTTTTTTACTTATTTTCTGTTGGTTTTTAAAAGCTTTCTCATTCTCTACCTTCCCAATAGTTTTTGCAATATTTTATATCCTCTCTCTTGCTTTTATGTGGTCTCTGACTTCTCTTGTTAGCTACAGTTGTTCAACCCCCTTTAGGATGATTCTTCTTCTTTGGGATTAAATGAAATTCCATCTTCCAAAACACCTGTTATTGCTACTCTACCATTATTTCTGCTAGTATCCCCTTCCAATCAACTTTGGCCAGTTCCTCTCTCATGCCTCTGGAGTTACTTTTACTCAAATTTAATCTGATGCATCCAATTTTAGCTTCTTCCTCTCAAACTGCAGGGTGAATTCTATCATATTATGATCACTCTCTTCAGCTCCCAATCAAATCTTGATCATTGCACAATACCAATTCTAGAATTGCCTTTTCCCAAGTGGGTTTGATCACAAGCTGCTCTAAATAGCCATCTTGTTGGCGTTCCACAAATTCCTTCTCTTGGAATCCAATACCAACCTGATCTTCCCAGTCTACCTGATACAGTAATGACCACTAGAACAATGCCTCTCTTGCATGCCTTTTCTATCTCCTGCTATAATTTGTACCCCACATCCTGACTGCTACCTAGACACCTGTATATAACTTCCATTGGGATCTTTTTAACCCTTGCAGTTTCTTAACTCTACCCTCGAGAGCTCGTCACCTTCCAATCCTATATCACATCTTACCAACTGAACCACTCTATCCCTTCCGCCTGCCTGCCTGACTTTTCAATATGCATCCTTGGATGTTTTGGGCTCAGCTATGATCTTCTTTCAGGTACTTTTCATAAAAGACCTACTTTTATTGCAAAAGTTGTAATAATACACAGATGAAGTTTTCTCCAAGGTTAGTTGTGCCATATGAAAAAGTTAATAATGTAAACAGCTAAAAACTGTTGTTCTTTTAATGTTCATGTTCATGTAATTCTTGTCACAATAAACAACTGTAACATTTCTCCCAGATGATGGTCTTTCGCTCAGATCTTCAGTGAGGTTTTCTTTTTTAAGTCTTGTCCAAAGCAACTCTGATCTTGCCTACAACACATGCCCCAGAGCACAGCGGCTTGGGACCAGATGCTGAATGTGGCATACCATGTAATGATAAGTAGAGGGAAGTGGGAAGAAAGGACTCCAGCAGGCCCAGGTCTCTTAATGTGCCTCTCTTGCTTACTCTGTGGATGGAGATTGCACACAGCATTTGTAGCTACTTTTAGCCAGAAGATGAGAGAAAGAAAAAAGCACCAGCGAGAAAAGAAAGTAGAACAAGACAAATTCTTGACTTTGGTGATTTGTCAATGGAATTCCAAAGAAACAAGAGATCGTCAGCCTCTGACAACCATGTCTGGCAATAATGGCTCTTGAGCTTTGAGGATCTTTAGTCCTGTGGCTATTGTTATCCCATCCAAGACTGAAGATTTGCTCTCATTATTTGATACTTGGCAAGAGCTATTTTAAATGTTTGCATATGTGATGCTGGCAAAGGTAGGTGGGGGTTCAAAGGAGATATATGAAAATGATTGCAAGATTGAAAAGCTTATTTTCATGGGCAGACTATTATTTAGATGGAGAGAGAATTCAAAACGCAGAGATGCAAAGGCTCTTGTGGAGGGTATATGTGCAGGATACCCTAAAGGTCAACCTCCAGGTTGAGTTGGTGATGAAGAAAGGAAATGGAATGCTGGCATTCATTTCTAGAGGTATAGAATATATTTCTAGTTTACACGGAGAAACATACCCTCGGGGACCTCCGAGAGAGAGGGAGAATGATGGACCCAATCAGACGAATACAGTTAATTACAGGGAATGACTACAACCAAGAAGCTCTGAGTGTCCAGTGTGTTGGTGTGGGAGAGCATTTTCCAGCATTAAAGGTTTACGAGTCCACCAAGCAAAGTTGAAGTGCTATTCCATCCCAGTGGATAAAGATGAAATTACTTCCCCAAGCACAGATGATGTGGTCTTTTCAACCACTGATTCACAAGCCACAGCGATTCGCTCTGAAGAGAGTCATTATACTCCAGGTCGGACGAGAGATAACCCAGGTCAGGTTTCAGACCACAGTACCCAGGTAGATCCTTCGCATGTTGGCGGTGGTGAGGAGGTAGAGAAGAAGAGGAAGGTCAAGTGGCCAGCAATGGCAGATGAGAAGGCTTGGCGTGTGTTTGATGAGGATATCAGTATGATGTTGGAGAACACTCTCATGAGAATATCAAAGAGAAAGTTGGAAGTGATGGGTGATATGATTTATGATGTTGGAAAGTACAGGTTTGGTTTTGTTGAGCTGAAGAAAGAAAAGTCTACACAGACACCAAGCAGGCACCAGAAGGAGATTAGTAGGTTGAGGAGGGAGCTTAGATCGTTGAGACAGAAGTGGAAGGTAGCAAGTGAGGGTGACAAACCAGGGCTTGCTGACCTCTGAGAGCATTTTCAATTAAAGTTAGCATCACTCCGACATGCAGAGTCACAACGTAAAAAGAGAAATAAGAGAGATGTCATGTGTGACGCCAAGCAGAGCTACCGGACGGATGATGCTAATGAGAGAGATAACAGAAGACAATGGAGAAACAGTCAAAATGCTAATAAGAGAGAAGAGAGAGATTAATGAGAAAGAAACACAATTCAGATATTGACAGACCACTTGCTTTGAACCTGAACTGTTTGAAGTTTGATGGACAGGTGAGACCCCAGCAGGGGGATAAAAAGAGCAGGTTTGCTAAGGCATGACACGCCACGAGACCCTGGAAAGAGCAGTGTGCCCCCACAAGTTTTTGCGAGTTTGGAGGACCGGTTCACGGGAATTGGTCAGAGACTCACAGGGTGTAAAGGTACAATCAGTGGGAACCTGGGGTGTGTGCCCACCATTGCCTGGGTGCTGCGTTCACCACGGAAGAATGATCGTATCCGGAAAGGAGGGGTCACAGTCAGTGACCACAGCGGGATCAGAAGACATCAAAAGGTCTGCCTGAAACCAACTGCATCCATCTCTCTCTCTCTCTCTCTCTCCCTCTCCCTCTCCCTCTCCCTCTCCCTCTCCCTCTCCCTCTCCCTCCCTCCTTCCCTCCCTCTCTCCCTCTCTCCCTCAATCTCCCCCCTCCAAGAGTATAACAGCAGCGACTACTTCGAACTGCACTAAACTGAACTGAACTCTGCTTCACTTAAGACTGATCATTTTACCTCTAGACTGCGATAGAGCTTGGTTGATTCCTATTACCCTATTTCTGTGTATATGTGTGTATTATCATTGCTAACCTGTTACATTTATATCCTTGCGATTAGTGTACTGTATTACTTATTTCTTTAATAAAACTTTATTAGTTCCTAGCGATCACAGACTCCAACGAGCGTTCCATTTCCGCTGGTTTGGCAACCCAGTTATGGGGTACGTAACAGAGAGAAGACAAGAAAGTCATTCTTTGAGAACCCTCACCAGTTCACAAAGAAATTGTTTGAACAAAGTAAGAGCAGGCAGCTCAACATCTCTCAACAAGAACTTGCGGATCACCTGGCAAGCACTTACTCTAACGAACAGCAGGAGGCTCCCTTGGTTGACATTTCAGGGCTTGTGAGGCCTACCGAGCCAGGAGTGAAGTTCAATCTGTCAGAACCCAAATTGGCAGAAGTCGAATGGTTCATCAGAAAGGCAAGGTCAGGTTCACTGCCAGGACTTAATGGAGTGCCGTATAAGGTGTTCAAGAAATGCGAAGAGTTGAAGAAATACTTGTGGAGATTGTTAAAGGTGGTGTGGAGAGAAGGTGTTGTTCCTTTGTCATGGAGTGAGGCTGAAGGATTATACATCCTAATAGACGAGAATTCTACTACATTGAATCAGTTCCGACCAATTTCACTCCTGAATGTAGAGGGGAAGATTATGTTTGGCATTCTAGCAAAAAGAATATCTTCATTTGTGATAGAGAATGGATTAGTAAGTACATCTGTGCAGAAGGCTTCCTGGGATGCCTTGAACATACTAGTAGGATATGGCATACTGTCCAGGAGTCGAAAAAGTTGAGAAGAAATCTGGCTGTAGTTTGGCTTGATCTGGCAAATGCGTATGGTTCTGACTGAGATTGCAATGGAATTCCTATGGATTTCTGCTAAGGTGAGGGACTTTGTTATGCAGTACTACAATGATTTCCAGATGAGGTTTTCCACTCAGCAGTTTACAACCAGGTGACAGAGCTTGGATGCTGGAATCCCAATGGGATGTGTGATATCCCCCATCCTTGTTGTGTTAGCCATGGAAATTATTGTGAGGGCTGCAGAATCAGTGGGACCAGGTATCACACTTGATGGCAGAGGGGAATTACCACCAATACAAGCGTTCATGGACGATCTCACCCTTTTGGGTCCTAGCACGGAGGCAGTGGAAAGTGTACTATCTAGACTCGATCAGCTAATGGATTGGGGAAGAATGAAGTTCAAGACCGAGAAGTCAAGGAGCCTTGTTCTTAGGAGAGGAAAGCTGGTTGACTTTCATTGGCCTGCTGCGTTCCTCAGCAACTTTGATGTGTGTTGCTTGAATTTCCAGCATCTGCAGAATTCCTGTTGTTTGACTTTCATTTCACCCTTTGTGGAGAGGAGATTCCATCCATTGAGGACCAACCAGTTAAGAGCCTCGGGCGATGGCACACAGAGGAGCTGAGAGACACCAAGAGGGTTCAAGAGACAGGAGAACAGATCAGCAGAGGCCTGATGTCTGTCGACAAGTGTGGCTTGCCTGGCAAGTTGAAGTTGTGGTGCTTGAAGTACGGACTGATGCCGTGGATAATGTGGCCACTAACTGTCTATGAAGTGGCAATGTCCCATGTTGAGGCACTGGAATGAAAGATCAACAAGTATGTGAAGAAATGGCTTGGAGTACCGAGCAGCCTGACCAATGTTGCAATCCACAGTAGCCAGACAAAGCTTACCATCCCAGTGCAATCCCTTGTTGAAGACGTCAAGGTAGCCAAAGTAAGATCATTCTTGATGCTTCGAGACTCAAAAGACCCTGTCATCAAGAACAACCAGCCGGATGTCAGATCAGGCAGGAAGTGGTCAGCCAACATAACAGTTGATGAGGCAGAGTCTAGATTGAAGGAGGTTGGGCAAGAAGGTTGGGGCTACCCAGCTCTGCTGCCAGTGACTTGGATGGACAACCCACAAGTGGTGGTCATCTTGTACGGGTAAGGAGCGCCGTGAGCTTGTAGTGCAAAAAATACGAGAGGTAGGAGAGGAGAAGAGGTTAGCTAAAACAGGTGGCCTAGCCAAACAATGGGCTTGGACCTGATGAGAAAGTGTTGAACAAGGACATCTATCTTGGAATGTTCTGCGGCAGATGGAACTGCTCCGCATTTCTTTTCTATGAAGAGCAGCGTACGACCTGCTTCCAACACTTGCCAACCTCAGCACCTGGTCGGAAGATAAGACAGACAGGTGTGCTGCTTGTGGCGAGAAGGGAACACTTCAAAATATTTTGAGTGCATGCAGAGTCAATCTTTCCAGCGGCATGTACACTTGGAGACATAACAACGTTCTCAAAGTTGTAACAGAAGCAGTTGAGCAGAGAGTACTGCAGCACAACTTATCTCATGCCCCATGCTGCACAGAACATCGCATATCATTTGTGAAAGAAGGCTCCAAGTCAAGGGTGTACAGCGCAGGCCCACGATCAATCATACTTTCTTCAGCCAATGATTGGTGTGTCAAGGCCGACCTGGATGGGAAAGGCAGCTTCCCGGAGCAAATAGCTTTGACCACATTGTGTCCAGATATAATAGTATGGTCTGACACCAGTAGAGAAGTGGTTATTGGTGAACTCATAGTCCCCTGGGAAGACAATATCGATGAAGCCCATGAACACAAGTTAACCAAGTATGCAGAATTAAGATCAGAGTGCAGAGACAGAGCGTGGAAGATCTCATCCTGTCCTTTCGAAGTAGGCTGCCATGGGTTTATTGCGTTCACTTTCCAGAAGTGGCTGCATGACCTTGGCTTCACTAGAAGAGAGATCAAGTCAAGGGCTGTAGCTGAGGCAGCAGAGACAGGTTCGTCACGGGTGAGGACCAAGTACGTCCAGAGGGGCAGATAGTTGGACAGTGTATCCATCATTTGCAAACCCTTCAGTAGTTGCATAGACACCTGAAGAGTAGACTATCTGTTGGATGGAAGTGACCAACAACTCTGATAGAGGCAGATGCCAAGTTTTTAAGCTCACCAGTGGGAGGTGGTGCTTTAGCACTGCTGGCCCACCACCTCGAGGGAGTCTTGATCATAAGCGGGCCCAAACTCCTGAAGACAGGTGGCAGATCAACTGATGATCCTCTGGTGATAGCGCAGGATAGTTAACATCTTAGTCCACGTGTAGTTTCAATTCTTAAGAGCAGGAATGTGATGTTGAAGCTTATAAGGCACTCATGAGACGACACTTGGAGTATTGTGTGCAGTTTTGGGCTCCATATTTTAGAAAGGATATACTGACATTGGAGAGGGTTCAGAGAAGCTTCAGGAGAATGATTCCAGGAATGAAAGGGTTACTGTATGAGGAACATCTGGCAGCTCTTGGGCTGTATTCCCTGGAGTTCAGGAGAATGAAGGGGTATCTCATAGAAACATTCCAAATGTTAAAAGGCCTGAACAGATTATATATGGCAAACTTACTTCTCATGGTACGGGAGTATAGAACAAGAGGGCATGACTTCAGGATCGAGGGATGTCCATTTACACAGAGATGCGGAGAAATTACTTTAGTCAGAGGGTGGTAAATTTGTGGAATTTGTTGCTACAAGCAGCTGTGGAGACCAAATCATTGGGTGCATTTAAGGCAGAGATGGATAGGTTATTGATTAACCAGGGCATCAAAGGGTATGGGGAGAAGGCAGGGGAATTGGGATGACTGGAAGAATTGGATCAGCCATGATTGAATGGTGGAGCAGACTTGATGGGCCAAATGGCCTATTTCCGCTCCTATATCTTAAGGTCTTATGGTCTTATATAAGGAGAGTTTGATAGCTCTGGGCCTGTACTCACTGGAACTCAGAAGAATGAAGTCCATCGAATGTTGAAAGGCCTCAGTAGAGTGGATGTTTCCTATGGTAGGGGAGTCTAAGACCAGAGGGCACAGCCTCAGAATAGAAGGTCGTCGATTTAGAATGGAGATGTGGAGAAATTTCTCCATCAAGATAGTGGTGAATCTGTGGAATTTGTAGCTGCAAGTGGCTGTGGAGGCTAAGTCATTGGGTATATTTACAGGGATTGATAGATTGTTAATTAGTCAAGACATGAAGGGTTACGGGATGAAGCCAGGAGATTGGGGCTGAGAGGGAAATGGATCAGCCGTGACGAAATCGCAAAACAGACTCGATGGGCCAAATGGCCTAATTCTGCTCCTACATCTTATGGTCTAAATCAAAAACCAAACTCTTGCTTGACTGGATTCTGTTACATTTGCAATGGGAGTGGGGCAGATCCATCAAAGTAAACTTGGAAAGTTACCTCCCTGGAACTTGGGTGAGAACATGTCACAGCAGCCAGAGGTTGGGAAAGTGTATATTCAGTTTGGCCAGGATGTTGTTGTTGTTGCAAACTGCAATGCCCCACGTGGTATCTATATTGTAATCAGATACTTCAAGGGAAGTGGTTTATGAACCATATCTGATACAAGGGTCAGGAGATTAATTGTAGCTGGAAAGAGCTGATTATCAAGCAAAGGAGGAAGAAGCTGGAGGTCCATGAGCCAGGCCTCATTAGATGAATGGATTTGGAGGAGATCAGTACTTTTAAACTTTTTGTGTGAACATGTCAGAGTATTTGCATGTTGGTGTCATAAAGAAGGCATAACAGTGCCTGTACTTAGAAGTTTGATAATAAATTTACTTTGAACTTTGAAATAACATCTTGGTATGGCAACTGGCCATGACCAGAGGAAACTGTAGAGAAATGTGGCACAACTCAGCACATCACAGAAACCAGCCTGTACTCCACGAACGTAATCAGAGATCTCAGACCCCTTACAACAAACACCTGATAGCATGTACCACCAGGATCAAGGACAGCTTCGCTTGCTGGTATAAGACTTTCGAACAGTCCTCTAGTATAATAAGCTGCACTCTTGACCTCACAGTTTACCTTGTATGGCCTTGCACATTACCTACCTGAACTGCACTGACTCTAACTGTAACTCTTTATTCTACATTCTGTTAATGATTTTACTTTGTACTACTCAATGCAATGTTGTATTGAATTGATCTGTATGGACAGTATGGAAGACAAGTTCTTCACTGTACCTTGGTACATGATACAATAATAGTAATAACCCCAGTACAGGGCCCCTGTGGCTGGTAAGCAAGACAAGTTTTTTACTGCACATTGGAAGGATTTCAAGGTGCAGTAGTCCTATTGCTGGTGAGGTTCACTTCATAGGAGGGAGAGCAAGACTGAGAAGGTCTTTAAGGACCAAGTCTGGATGATTAGCTAATTGGCTAATTTGGCAGCAGCTACCAATGAGAAGAAGGTAAGCTCAAGTGGAACGGCCAGTGTAGGAATGGCTCAGTTAAGAGTGGGTTCTTGAGGCTTTGGAGAGAAGGCGGCAGAGGAAATGAGAGGAAGGTGAAGCTCTGGTAATTATAGCTCTAATTGCACAGTTAGTACAGTGGATTTGCAGTTATTCCTCCAGCAGGATGTGGGAAGTTAGAGAGTCCACCAATGGCCCTGACGACTAGACCTATGAGAAGTACACCTGACTGTAGTTGCTTAGAGACCGCATTAGGGAACTGGAGCGGGAACTGAATGACCTAGGAGACTGAGGGGTCGATAGATAGGTGAGAACACCTAAGTTGCAGGATGGAAGTAGACCATAAGACATGGGAACAGAATATAGTCCATTCAGTCCATTGAGACGGCTCCATCATTGCATCATGGTTGATTTATTACACTACAGTCCATTACCCTGCCTTCTTCTCTGCTTATGAACTTCTGATGGAAGTTGTATGTGTGAAGATCTGAAGAGAGATGCTAGATAGTGAATTGATCTGTGGATGCTCGCACATTCGTCCTGAGAGAAATCTGAAGAACCGTGACTCCTTACACTGCTTAAACTATTTTTCAATGTTATGAACTAATTGATTTGTACGGATATAGGGTAAAGAGTCTTGATACGCGATTTAGTTGAATGTATTGACTTATATATTTTTTCCTGTACTCTGTATTCTTATATATTATGCTTTATGACATTATGCTTTACTTTGTATGATAAGCTATGTCGTATGTTAGAATTCATCTGCTGCTCTACATATTTATTTGTCAAGGTTATAGTGCATAATTCTGATCTTAATATGGTGATGACAATTCAGTTTTGCATATGTTCATACCTCTGTCCTGCTCCTCCTATGTTGCACACTGTTCAGCTACTGAATAAAAGTACCACTAACATGCCATTCACTGTTTTTTCAGAAAAGCCCCATGCCTTAAAGAATCATGATTTGATTTAGCTGTGTTCTTGCTGTGGATGTTGGGTCACGTATGTCAACAGGGTTGACTGATAAAGGCTTGAAGTATTCCTGGCTAAGTTTCAACAATTGTGGCAAAGGTGTTTGATTATTGGTGATAATGTTAAAAGTCAGGCGAAAGGGTACTTCAAATGAAACATTTTTTGTTGTTCATCCAGATAGTGTTTATAATGTGCATTTAATATATGGAGCATATTATTCACTTTTAATATTTGTGAATGTGCTTGAAAATATCCTTGGTTAAAGTGTCACATTCTAGTTAAAAGAGTCTGTTAAAAAGCTTATTTTCCTTCTACAATAGTTTTTAAAAAGTGGTACAGAATAATTGGCTATTATGTTTTATACTTGAAATAACCTTGAGGCTTAATCACTTACAGTTAGTAAAAAAAAGTAAATTGTCAACAGCCTGGTGTGTTTTCTTTTGTCTTGCTCCTGTTAGGGTATGTGGCTCTGAATATTGTCAAATTTTCAGATTTCCTTTCATTCAAGAATATCTCCATTGCAGTTAATAATGTGCAGGGTGGGATACAGAATTCTTTCAATGACGAATGAAGAGAGTTTATTGTTTCAGAGTACTGTTTTCTGTATTCTCAAAAATATTGGACAATGTGTTGTTGTAATCTGTCAAGTACTAACATTGAGTTTAAAAAATATGTATCCCTATGCAAATAAAGCTGGCATGGTCTTGAGAGGAAATGCTGAAGGAATGTTAACAATCCTTTGGTTTGAATTCAAACAGATGAAAGATTATCTTTCTGTGGTTGTGTCTTCACAGCCTAAATGCGCTCTAGCCTCTGTAGAGAGAATGGCAATATTCTCAGATACATTGCTCCATTATAATCATGCAGAGTACTTGTGAATATATGCCAATGTTGCTGTAATGCCATATTGATAGAAAATGAGTTGTTAAAACTTCAGTATTATGTTCCCTATGGTGGGAGAGTCTAAGATCAGAGGACACAGCCTCAGAATAGAGGGGCGTCCTTTTAGTATGGAGATGAGGAGGAATTTCTTTAGCCAGTGAGCAGTGAATCTGTGGAATTCTTTGCCACGGGTGGCTGTGGAGGCCAAGTCTTCATGCATGTTTAAGGCAGAGGTTGATATATTCTTGATTGGTCAGGGCATGAAGGGATATGGGGAGAAGGCAGGAGACTGGGGCTGTGAGGAAAATTGGATCAGCCATGATGAAATGGCAGAGCAGACTCGATGGGCCATATGGCCTAATTCTGCTCCGATATCTTATGGTCTTATATAAATTAATAAAAATATTGGGAAAAAAATTCAATAATGCTCTATTTAGGCACATGGATGAGAGGAAAAATGGAGATCTATGTGGGAGGGAAGGGTTAGATTGATCTTGGTGTAGGTTAAAAGGTCTGAACAACATCATGGACTGAAGGGCCTGTACTGTGCTGTAATGCTCGAAGTTCTATTTTCTAAATTAATTTTTTAGCATTTCAGACAGTTACTGATATCATGCTCTGCAATGCTCTTTCTGTGCCAATGGTGAGTATTCACATACTGAAGAACATTGCATTTGATTAGAGAGGTTGTTAACATGTTCTTAAATCACAAGACACAGGAGAAGATTTAGGCCATTCAGCCAATCAAGTCTGCTGTGTCTTTGCAACATAGCTGATATACTTTTCCCTCTCAACCCATGTATTGTAGGTAAGGCAGATGAACTTAGAGCATTGATCAGCAGGTGGGTTATGATGTTGTAGTCACCAATGAGATTTGGTTGCAGGAGGGACAGGGTTCCAGGTTTCCGCAGTTTTAGATGTGATAGTGTGGGGAGTTTTAAAGAGGGAGGGTAGTACTTCTAGTCAAAGAAAGTGTTATGACAGTGCTCAGGATACAATGGAGGGCTCAACTACTGAGGCAATAAAGGTGGAACTGAGGAATAAAAAAGTGATGACCATAATAATCAGACTATTTTATAGAGCTCCTAATAGTCAGTGGGATTTGGAGGAAGACATTTTTAGAATAAGCATACTGTTGCAAGAAATATAAGGTTGTGATAGCAGGTGATTTTAATTTTCCACGTAATGACAGTGTTCCATAATTTAAAGGGATTGGAAAATGTGTTCAGGAAGGTTTTCTTAATCACTACGTAGAGGTCCCAACTAGAGAAAGTATGATACTGGATTTCCTCTTAAAGAATGAAACATGGCAAGTGACAAAGTTTATGTGTAGGAGAACGCTTCGGATCTGTTGATCATCATTGCAGTAGTTTCAAGATAATTACAGAGAAAGCTGGAAATGGTCCTTGGATCAAGATTCAAATTTGGAGTAAGGCCAGTTTTGATGGAATCAGAAGGGATGGGGGACTTCTGCCTGCGGCTCGATGGAGTAATGCTTAAATTTTGCGGCTGCCTTTAATTCCTTCTTTTCCCCCAGTTTAAACCTTGAATTTTTAACTTTTATTTTTCGGATCTTAGAAGGAAATAGTTGTCACTATGTCATATCCTTTAAGAAGTGGAAAGCACCCTTCTGAATCCAGCAATGGAAAGGGAAAAACTTTGAAAGAAAAATCGGAAGATATGCCTGGCTGGGCTGAGCGTTTGGAACGTGCGTTGATGGTTCTCGACAGCAAAATAGATAATAACACTTCTGAGTTGAAGTTGTTCTGACAGAGTTTTCAGACTATTGAGGAAAATATTATTTCCTTGAATACTGAGATTAAAGAATCGAAACGTCAGATGGTGGATATTTCAACTCGCTTGGAACAGGCTCAACGTAAAATTGTCGACTTTGACGTGAAGTTTCGTCGGAATAATATCCGAGTCATCGCTCTGAAGGAAGGCACTGAGAGTGGAAATTTATTGGACTATTTTGCCAACTTGTTCCAATCTTTGTTTCTGGATATTCTACCTCAGCCTCCCGATATTGAAAGAGCTCACAGAATCTCCATTTTGAATTCTCAGATTTCAGGTAAATCTCGACCAATTTTGCTCAATCTTCTTCGCTTTAAAGTTAAAGACCAAATTATAAAATGTGCAAAAAACAGAGAGTTTCTAAATTTAACGGCTCCAAGATCCGTTTTTACGAAGACTATCCACAGGAAATTATGGAACAGCGAATCAAATTTGTCCCAGTGATGAAAATCGCGCATACAAAGACACTTTTTCCATTGGTCCGCTACCCCGCTAAGTTAAAAATTATTTCCTAAAGATTCTACACCTCGTGTGTTTTCGGATCCCCAAGCGGCATTGGACTTTGTTAGTTCTATTGTGGAGTCGGCTGACGCATGAAGGATATTTGGGTTGCTGAATAACTTTCATAGACAATAGACAATAGGTGCAGGAGTAGGCCATTCAGCCCTTTGAGCCAGCACCGCCATTCACTGTGATCATGGTTGATCATCCACAGTCAGTACCCTTTTCCTGCCTTCTCCCCATATCCCTTCACTCCGCTATCTTTAAGAGCTCTAACTCTTTTTTGAAAGAATCCAGAGAATTAGCCTCCACTGCCTTCTGAGGCAGAGCATTCCACAGAACTACAACCCTCTGTGTGATAAAGAGTTTCCTCAACTCCGTTCTAAACTGTCTACCCCTTATTCTTAAACTGTGGTCTCTTGTTCTCGACTCCCCCAACATCGCGAACATGTTTCCTGCCTCTAGCGTGTCCAATCCCTTAATAATCTTACATGTTTCAATCAGATCCCCTCTCATCCTTCTAAATTCCAGTGTATACAACCCCAGTCACTCCAATCTTTCAATATATGACAGTCCCGCCATCTGGGGAATCAACCTCGTGAACCTACGCTGCACTCCCTCAATAGCTAGAATAGCTTTCCTCAAATTTGGAGACCAAAACTGCCATTCTGAAAAGGAACCATTAATCCCTACTCTTTGTTTCCTGTCTGCCAACCAATTTTCCATCCATGTCAGTACCCTACCCCCAATACCATTGGCTCTAATTTTGCACACTAACCTCCTATGTGGTATCTTATCAAAGGCTTTCTGAAAGTTCAGGTACACTACATCCACTGGCTTTCCCATGTCCATATTCATAGTCACATTCTCAGAAAATTCCAGAAGATCAGTCAAGCATGATTTCCCCTTCGTAAATCCATGCTGACTCGGACCTATCCTGCCACTGCTATCCAAATATGCCGCTATTACATCTTTTATAATTGATTCCAGCATCTTCCCCACCACTGATGTCAGACTAACTGGTCTATAATTGCCTGTTTTCTCTCTCCCTCCTTTCTTAAAAAGTGGGATAACATTAGCTACCCTCCAATCTGCAGGAACTGATCCTGAATCTATAGAACATTGGAAAATGATTACCAATGCGTCCACGATTTCTAGAGCCACCTCCTTAAGTACCCTGGGATGCAGACCATCAGGTCTTGGGAATTTAGCAACTTTCAGTCCCATCAGTTTACCCAACACCAATTTGTGCCCGATGCGAATTTCCTTCAGTTCCTCTGTTACCTTAGGTCCTCTGGCCACTATTACATCTGGGAGATTGTTTGTGTGAAGACAGATCCAAAGTACCTGTTCAGCTCGTCTGCCATTTCCTTGTTCCCCATAATAATTTCACCTGTTTCTGTCTTCAAGGGCCCAACTTTGGTCTTAACTAATTTTTTCCTCTTCACATACCTAAAGAATCTTTTACTCTCCTCCTTTATATTCCTGGCTAGCTTACCTTCATACCTCATCTTTTGCCCCCGTATTGCCTTTTTAGTTATCTTCTGTTGCTCCTTAAAAGTCTCCCAATCCTTTGGCTTCCCACTCATCCTTGCTATGTTATACTTCCTCTCTTTTATTCTTATACTGTCCTTGACTTCCCTTGTCATCCACGGTCGCCCCTTACTTCCCTTAGAACCTTTTTCCTCTTTGGAATGATCTGATCCTGCACCTTCTGTATTATTCCCAGAAATACCTGCCATTGTTGTTCCACTCACTGTCATCCCTGCTAGGGTATCTTTCCAGTCAACTTTTGCCAGCTCCTCCCTCATGTGTCCGTAGTACCCTTTGTTCAACTGTAATACTGACACTTCCGATCTACCCTTAAAGAAAACAAGATTTGAAGATTTTGGATATGCTGAAGATTTCCTTTGATCGATAAACTATTCAAAGAAGAGGTGAACTTCTTGATTTGACTAATGAATGACTTTTTTGAGTTCTGTTTGGTATAAGGAGTAAAGTAACACAGTGGACAGATTACTAACTGGTTTGATTATTTGCTTTTTTTACTTGTATTAATTAAGTGATAGATTTTACAGTTCATATAGACTCATTCTTATACAGTGAAGAGTCCTTTGAACAGATAATTAGCTCTAGTTTCTTCTATTAAAGATGGGTTGTAAGCTAAAGGTATAATGGTGTCTTTTCCCTTGTTACAGATTGCACTGTTTAGGTTTAATAGCGTTGTTTTGACGCTTCTGGAGACTGTTTTTGCATTCTCTAGTTTATTTTTAGTGATAGAAACATAGAAAATAGGTGCAGGAATAGGCCATTCAGCCCTTCGAGCCTGCACCGCCATTCAGTATGATCATGGCTGATCATCCAACTCAGAACCCTGTACCTGCCTTTCCTCCATACCCCCTGATCCCTTTAGCCCCAAGGGCCATATCTAACTCGCTCTTAAATATAGCCAATGAACTGGCCTCAACTGTTTCCTGTGGCAGAGAATTCCACAGATTCACCACTCTCTGTGTGACGAAGTTTTTCCTAATCTCAGTCCTAAAAGGCTTCCCCTTTATCCTCAAACTGTGACCCCTCGTTCTGGACTTCCCCAACATCAGGAGCAATCTTCCTGCATCTAGCCTGTCCAATCCCTTTAGGATTTTATACGTTTCAATAAGATCTCCCCTCAATCTTCTAAATTCCAATGAGCATAATCCTAGTCGATCCAGTCTTTCATCATATGAAGGTCCTGCCATCCCAGGAAAGAAAAGAGGGAGGGGGAAAAACCCAGAGGATTGGCAAGGGGTATAGTGAGAGGGACAGAGGGAGAAAAAGGAGAGAGAGTGAAAGAATGTGTGTATATAAATAAATAACGGATGGGGTACGGGGGGGGCGAGGTGGGGCATTAGCGGAAGTGTGAGAAGTCAATGTTTATGCCATGTTCATAGGGATCATTTCGTTATCATAAATCTTTTGTTAATTTACAGTATACGTTATATCCCTAAATGCAAATATAGCAATAAGAAACCATTTATATTTTTTTGCATTGGACTTCAAACTATACAATAACACTCTGAAAACTTCCCATAACCGGAAAGCTGTAAAGACTGTATAAATTTGTCAACGTTTCAGGTTATTTCTATAAGTGTTTTTGTTTTGTGACTCCTTTTAGGTATAGTTCCTTCAGTGGAGCAGTATATGGAGTGGATTTTCTTTTTTGTTTGTATATTTAAAGTTAATAGTTATAGGAAATGGGGAACTTCTTTACTCAGAGAGAGGTAGCTGTGTGGAACGAGCTTCCAGCAGAAGTGGTTGAGGCAGGTTCGATGTTGTTTAAAGTTAAGTTGGATAGATATATGGACAGGAAAGGAATGGAGGGTTATGGGCTCAGTGCAGGTCGGTGGGACTAGGTGAGAGTAAGAGTTCGGCATGGACATGACCTCTTTCCGTGCTGTAATTGTTATATGGTTTATATTAGGGGTCGCCAACCGGTCGATCTTTCAGACTTTTCCCAGTAGATCCTGAAGAAAAATCAAAAATAAATACACAAATACTGTTGTAATGTGAGCATTATAGAAGTAAGTAATACTAATTAGGATAACGGTAATATAGCAATATTTTCGCTGAAAAGCTGTTTGTAAAGAGAGATTGTTTCCGGGTTGCGGGGGTTTAGTTCCGTTCTATCTGCCCAGTGCGCATGTGTATAGCTCCCCCGCCATGCACCTCATTTTCAGCGTAGCCTGTGCTGCATCAAAATGACCAATCAGATTAGGGATAAGCGTACTGACTGGCGCAAACATCAATATACGGCAGTGGTCCCCAACCTCCGGGCCGCGAAGCAGGCAGTGGTGCAGCGGTAGTCGGGATGCACACAGCATATTTTTAAGAAAAAAAGCCGAAGTAAACAAGCTAATTAATTAGGTGCTGCCCGGCACGTAAATGTCGGCTGAGATCAGAGGCGACGCAATCGGTAATCGCTCGTGATATCCTGATAGCGTAGTGGAGGCTCCACGAAAGAAGGCGAAAACATACAAATTCCATCCAGAATGGGAAGAGGAATTTCTATTTACCTTGGTGAAAGACAAGTGTGTATGTATGTTGTGCCACCAAACACAAGCACTGACTAAAAGAGGGAATCTGGAGCGGTACCGCAACACCAACCACCAGGAACTTAAAGACACTTACACCTCAAAGAGCGCAATTCGTGCCTGGAAAGTTGAGCTTAAATCGGAGTTGTAGGCCCAGCAATCGTTTTTCACAAAACATGTTGCTCAAAATAAGGCTGCTATTGAAGCATCATTTCGTGTAAGTCACCTTTTGGCTGAACACAAGAAGCCTTTTACAGATGGCGATTTATTCAAGGAAGCAATGGTCATTACCGCAGAGACTGTTTGTAATGACCTTGAAAACAAAAACGGTATCACAACCGCAATACGTAATATACTGCTTGGCCCTGCAACAGTGACAAGGAGGGTAGAGTCTCCGTCAGAGGACGTGAATATTTTTCACTATAGTTCGATGAATCCCTGGATGTAATGCAAACAGCTCAGCTTGTTGTATTTGTCAGAATGGCTTTCCAGGATTTTACAACAAAGGAGGACTTCCTCACTCTTTTAGAGGAAGAGCAATTAAAGGAAAGAACAAGAGGTGAGGATATCTACAATGAGTTTAAAAAATTATCCGTGAAAATGACATCCCCATTTATAAACTGGTGGCAATTATTACTGATGGGGCCGAGCATTTTCACAGATGAAAATGATTAAATCTAAGTACGGGAGCTGACTTGCTGACAGACACCTCACGAGGGTTGCCAACTTTCTCACTCCCAAATAACGGACAAAAGTAGCAGTCAAATCCCGGGACATTTGTGTTTACCCCGAAAAGACTACAATGAAGCCTTGCGCGGGCACCTGTGTGCGCATGCGCGTATGTGCCGATTTCTTTTCTTTATCCCACCAGTCAGTTTTGGCTTAACTTTCATTATTTCTACTTTATATAGGCTGTGTATTTATCATATCATTCCTGCTTTTTATATATATTAGTGTTATTTTAAGTTTTATGTGTTATTTGGTATGACTTCGTAGGTTTTTTTTGGGTCTGGGAACGCTCAATTTTTTTTTCCATATAAATTAATGGTAATTGCTTCTTCGGCGTAAAGCATTTCGGCACAAAAGGTTTCATAGGAACGTTCTACCTTAGCGGGGGGAATACAGGACAGTTGGCAACCCTACACCCTCACAGACTGTCTCAGACTGGCTGTCTGTAGTTATGAGCCAAATTTCAGGGAACTAGCAGAAAGTATTCAGCCCCAGTCATCACACTGGGTGCAACAGTCTTGTTACATACACCTGTTAGAGTGCATTCTCCAGTTACCTTATAAGGTAACCGTAGCCTTCAGCCAGGAGCAGATGTCATCAGGTGGTTCCCAACCTTCACCGAGTGTTTCGACCCTTAACCATGACACTCTGCAGTTGGTGGGCCGGCAGTGGTGGCCAGATCGCTGCCCGTCTGCTCCTGGCTTCCAGCTCCCCTCCTCTCGCCTACTCCAAATCCAACAAGAAGCCCATTCTGCCTCTTCCCCCCTCCTACGAGCTGCTTGTTTTTAGCTCCTTTCGTCCAGGCCCAGATCTGACAACAACCACCATGCTGATTTGGCTGGGAAACCTCTGCAGCCGATCTCCACAGGGAACAACCATGCCTGCCATCCCTTGTCTTGACACTCCTACAGTAAGGGCTGGTACTTCAAGGCCTTTCTGTCGTGGGCCTCTTCCCATCCCTCCTCCCACGGCACAGTCAACTCAACCAGAATTATTTTCTTGTCTTCCATTGACCACAGTACAATGTCCAGGCGTAGGGATGTGTGTACCACATCCGGGAACTCCAACCTCCTTCCCACATCGACCCTCATCTCCCAGGACCTGGCCGTTAGCAGCAGATTGGGCTTTGGTTGTTTGGTTATGAAAGGCCTAGCTCCCTCTTTGATGAAAGTGATGGCCTTCCTCAAATCTGTGCCAGCCGTCCTCTTCTTGCATCTCTCCCGCTCTAGTGTGTCAGCAAGAGCCAGAAGCACCTTATCATGGCGCCAGCTATACCGTCCTTGAGTTAGAGCTGTTTTACACCCGGACAGTATATGAGCCGATATCCCCTTTTGAGCACAGAGCTTACAGTTTGGGTCCTCTCTCATCCCCCATGTGTACAGATGTAATGGTGAAGGAAGGGTGTCATCCACGGATCGCAAGAGGAAGGAAACACGGAAGGGCTCCAGTCTCCATAACTCTGCCCATGAGATCTTGCGCTTAGGCAAATCCCATTTTGTCCAGGCACCCTGGGACCCTTGTTCCACTGCCTTTGAAATCCGCTTCTCTTCCTCACGGATTCGTACTTCTGCCTGTATCATGTCTCGCCCGTTCCTTATGCTTGCATTTCCCCACTTCTGGAAGTGAACTGAGCCGAGGACTTGCTGCCCGACGCAGGGTTTGCCGATGATATCTTGCAGCTTCAGAGAACACACTGCCTCCTCCACAGCTGCATTGGCTGCCCACTTGTGCCCAGATCTGGTTGTAACGCCTGTTTGCTTTACCAAGACGTCATTGGAATCTCTCAAGCTTAATAAAGCTCTGCATTTTGCCACCTTGAATTCTTCCACAACAGATGACAGGGGAAGCTGCAGTTGCCCAGAACGAATGTAGGGGCCCACTGAAGAGAAGCTTGGGGGAAATCCCAACCATCTCCGCAGGTGCTTGTTGGTTTTCCTCTCGATGTCCTTCTACGACAGTCATGGGGAACTCATAAAGTGTGAAGAGCCAGAGAAGCCTGGGCAGAATGCCGTACTGGTACAGCCAGGTCTTGAATTTACCCGGAAGTTCGGATTTGTCGATCTTCTTCAGCCATTCCTCTGTCTGCTTCACAGCATTGGTGACATTGGCCCCATCTGTCAGTGACACATTAAACCACTTCCCCAAGCATTTTATCAGGTTATCTTCGATGGAAGGGATGACCTCACCCTGAACCTGGAGGCTAAACTTGCTAGAAACTTTGCCCTTTCTGATCACCATGCACCTGGACTTCTTAGCCTTGAAGGACATCCTCGCCCAAGTGGCTACATTACCCAGGGTTTCCTATACCCATCTTGCTTGGACATGTGACACAGTTGTTATAGTGTTGTCGTCCATGAATCCTCGTAGAGCCGGCTGAGCAATGCCTGACTACAGCGTCGGGCCGCGGGTTACATGTTCTGCTGCTGATAATAGGAAGTTCATTCCCATAATAAATAGGATGGGGGAGATGATACACTCTGGTGGAATCCCCTTCTGGAGGTCCTGCCAACTAGTTGTGAAATGGGCTGTTGTAAATCTGAGTATGAATCCTCCTAGGTAGCTGGTGATCATGTCTCGAGTAGCCAATAGGATGTAGTAGTGGTCGCGTCCTTCTAGGATGAGGTCATGTGGAATAGACCCGTAGGCGTTCGCGAGGTCTAACCAGACAACTGTTAGGTTGATGGATCAAATGGCTAATCATTGAGGTACGCTCCAGACACCCCGAAAAGCCTGGAATACTGCCTTTCTGGATGGATGTGTTGATATGGCGGTTCTGCGTCATGTAAGAAGTCAGCTTTCATGCGAGCACAGAAAAGAAAATCTTACATTCCACATCCAGGAGAGAAATTGTCCTAAACTGGGCCATTGTGGAAGAAACCTCTTCCTTTGGAATTAAGCATCCCTCTGCCAATTTCCAACTTGTTGGGATAGTACCTCTGGTCCAGATCTTTCTCATGACCTTCCACAGCCTCCGAAGAAGCTTTGGGCATTTCTTATACACCTTATAAGGTATGCCGCTTGGGCCTGGGGCAGCTGATGCTTTAGGTTTCCGGATGATGTCCTGGATTTCCTGCTGTGTAGGCTCCTTCACATTCAGCTCAATTGATGGATTTTCCGGTCTACGCACAGCCCGATTGGTCCCTAGTCCCTGACCCCTCCGTGGGTGGCTGTGTGCCTCCCGCAGGAACTCCTCTACCTTTGGCTTCGAGCTGGATAGTATACCAGATCTTTGTTGGCCGAGAAGAGTCCTGGTGAAGCTGAATGGATCTCTCTCAAACTGCGCTCGCCTTTTCTCTTTCTTCCTTCTTTGCTGTCGCAGATGTTCCGCCCTCCGGAGTTTGCACAGCTTTTCCCACAGCTTACTGGTTAAGTCCTTGATACCTTCTTTTTCGGCCGGTGCGCTGGTTTTAAACCTCTTGTTGAGTGCCTTTAACTCGCCTCTCAAGTGACAAATCTCCGTTTCCCTCCTATTTGGCTGCCCCGCGGTAACTCCAGCTGGCTTTTCCGCTCCATTTCCTTAGCTAGATTGTACGCTATGGCCGTGAGTGAGTCGATCTTCCTGTGTACTGGACCTGCTAAGGCAACTTCCAGGATGCCGTCTAGATCATCATTGAACTGCATCCAGGCGACGTTGTCTGACTATCCAGGCCATTTGAACCTGTCTTTCCTTGACGAATGGATTGGGGTAGACAAAGAGGAACTCACTAGGTCTGTTGTTCGGTGCTGAGCCGACTCAAGTGCGGAGAGATCTTCAGCTCTGTGGAGTGCTTCCTGGCTGGAATTCTCCTTCATCTCACCGGAGACTAAGTCTGTGCGCTGCACTTGGGTTACCATTGATCCACATCTAGACTTGCTCTGGTGTAGTTTGAGCCCTCTGATGTTTTTGCAGACTTTCCCGCAATGACATCTTACCGCGAATTCCTCTCCGGTCAGTGTTGTTTGCTTTAGCTTCCTCGTAGTCGAGTTTCCTGTCCTGGCTGTTGCCAGTATGACCATCCTGTTGAGTCTCTCATCCTCCCCGCCACTCCGGAGACTCTGGGGCTATTGCTGTTCATGTTCAGTTGTAGCTTGAGTGGTGCCCTCTTGTGAGTACTGCCCAGAAGGTTGCTAGCCTTGTGAGCCCATGTCAGTCTTTCCTGGAGGTCAGCTGTCTCTCCAGCATCACTGACCTTCCTCGGTTGCCATCCAGTCTTTCCTGGAAGCTACTGGTGCAAGCCAGAAATTACTTGTTACATACACCTGTTAGGGTACATTCTCTAGTTACCTTATAAGGTAAATGTAGCCTTCAGCCAGGAGCAGATGTCATCAGGTGGTTCCCAACCTTCACCGAGTGTTTCGACCCTTAACCACGACACTCTCCAGTTGGTGGGCCGGCAGTGGTGGCCAAATCACTGCCTTCTGCTCCTGGCTTGCAGCTCCCCTCCTCTCACCTACTGCAAATCCAGCAAGAAGCTCGTTCTGCCTCTTCCCCCATCCTACGAGCTGCTGATTTTTTGCTCCTTTTGTCCAGGCCCAGATCTGAAAACAACCGCCATGCTGATTTCGTTGGGAAACCTCTGCAGCCGATCTCCACAGGGAACAACTATGCCTGCCATGCCTTGTCTTTACACTCCTGCAGTAAGGGCTGGTACTTCAAGGCCTTTCTCTCGTGGGCCTCTTCCCATCCCTCCTCCCACGGCACAGTCAACTCAACCAGAATTATTTTCTTGTCTTCATTTGACCACAGTACAATGTCCAGGCGTGGGGTTGTGTGCACCATATCTGGGAACTGCAACCTCCTTCCCACATTGACCCTCATCTCCCAGGACCTGGCCGTTAGCAGTAGATTGGCCTTTGGTTGTTTGGTTACGAAAGGCCCAGCTCCCTCTTTGATGAAAGTGATGGCCTTCCTGAAATCTTTGCCCGTCGTCCTCTTCTTGCATCTCTCCCACTCTAGTGTGAAATAAATTTAAATAATGAAACTTAGAATTAAAGGTATGGAGTATTGTAATATTCTTAAAGAAAGACAGCTATGGCCTATTTGATATACTAGTTACAGAGTTTTCTTGTTTGAATTAATTTGAAAGTTTGACAAATGTATTTTGTGTAATTCAAATACAATTCACCCAAATAAACGGCCTCAAATTGGAAGTACAATCTGAGTTGCTTTTTCTCTAAACGATTTAGTAGGTAGATCTTGCCCTTCACTGAGGTCGAGATAGGGGACTTTGGGCTTAAAAAGGTTAGTGACCATTAGTTTATATGGTTTATGTAACACTCACAACACGCTGGCAAGCTCGCAGGAGAAGCCATCTGTAATCCTGTTTGACTCAGTATCTCAGTCATCTGGTTCGACCGGTTTGAACCAGTCGGAGTTGAAAGCACAAGGCTGACGGCAAAGGCCACAGAACAATGCCAGTTGTAGCCCTGGACCAGAGCCAATAAGAAGGTGGCCCAGGTTGGTCAGGTAATCTCAATGAGACGGAAAGTTCACAAAATAATCTATGTTAAAGCAAACAAATGATTACATGACCGAACTGCCAATCAGAAAGAAATGTCTAATCAGAACTGGTCAAAGCTTAAGTTGACTGTGCATCTGTACTCTGTTCACTTTGTAAATAAACTACAGAGAGACACCAGAGAAGGCATAGACGTTAAACATCCCAGAGATTATTTTGGAAAATGTTTCTTTTTACAAACATTTTCGGGAATTCAGTCTTGGCGCTGATCGGGGCAATGACATGCCTCTATTATTTGGTGAAGTACACTTGGAAACTGCTGTTTGGCATCAGGATTTATATTCTCGCCAAATTTTGGAAGATAGACCTGACATATTTTGGAGAATGGGCTGGTAAGATTGTGCTTTGCTTTTGCTGAAGTTCTGTTGCCGTCTCTTGAGAACGCTATTTCTTTCCCGTGCCACAAAGTTGTAGATATAATCATTTGTAATTGTTTTGCGATGTTTGCCTACATATCTAATTTACAGTTATTTGCCCAACGCAAATGTAACCCAGGTTAATTAAATCCCCCAAAAATGTAATGTTAGAAAGGTCCACTTGTGGAGCGATGAAAACGAAGTTTACCGATTTTTTTTAGAAAAAGTGAAGTCGGGGGAAACGCGGAGCGTGAACGAAGTGTGGCTGGCGCAGGCGCGGGGAAGCGAGATAACCGCAGCAAACTATTAGAAAATAAAGACATAAACTGTTAGAAGTGGAATTAATAGTGAGTATCTCTACCCTTCTTACTTGAAAACATCAGGATGAAATCCCTGGAGGAGAGACGATAGCGATAAAAGATCTGTTGAAGCTGCGGCTATAACAAGCAGCAACTATAAGGAGACAATATCGGCAGAGACGAGTGTCCAAGATCTCTACCGTGTCACCGGGAATTAGTTCTGTTAAATCATACCAAGGGATCTAGTCAGTTTTTGTTGTGTAAATGTTGTGAATCGACTTTCCGTGGATGAACCACTATTTCATCCAACGAACTAAGACATAAGATGGCGAGCCACCCAACATCGAAGAACTAGCCGGGATCGATATGTGTCAGGACATAGAGTGATTTAATACGGTTGGATGTAAAAGTTCATCTTCATTCGAAGGATCTGAATTTGATTTTCTGAAATAACTGATTATTTTGGCAAAGACCTTGACAAGTTACTAAATGGATTTAATTTGTCTAAAAGTTGTAATGTTGGAGAATTGTGAAAGTTAAGCTGTATATATATATAATTTTTGAATTTGTTATTATACTGACTGAAACTGAAAACTGAAGCTGACTATAATACTTAAGAATAGGAATTCATCTGGTTTTCTAACTAACTAACTAAGGAAAGGTTGGTCTGTATATATAATTTTTGAATTTGTGATTATACTGACTGGAACTGAAAACTGAAGCTAACTATAATACTTAAGAATAGGAATTCATTTGGTTTTCTAACTGACTAAGGAAAGTTTAGTCTGTAAACATTTAAAGAGGGAATAACACTAGATCTAATTAGTTAGAGATATTGGAGTAATAAAGGTTATTCTAATGAATCTTACTGATTGTAGTTAAAGACGAATGTGGTAGATTTGAAACCTAAACTGAAGGTTAGAATTTTGAATTGTACTTACTCAAGTCAATAATTTGTATAGCTTTTCTTTTTGCAAACAAAATTTACCTCCAGGAGTGTGTGTTTTCTATTTACTGCCTCCTTATTGTACCCAGAGTTTCTGACGGCCGACTAGCACCTCGTGTAATTTGATTTTCTCATAAAGTGTATGGCGACCAGTTACACGAGATAAGACCAGCGCTACACAGCTGTTACTCACAGTTATCTAAAGCTTTTAATTGCATCACACTGATATGCTTGTACACCATCCTGTCTGATTTCCAGATAGTGGTCAAATGAGTGTTCATGCAAAGTGCAGGTTAGAAGAGATAGATACGGCCCTCCATTGATTGGGGTCGAGCATGGTTGTAGCGAGGTCCCCCTCTCCATGAATCTGATGAACTCAAAGGAATGGCAGAGGCCGATACAGTTTGGCACCAGCAATATGGCAGGAGTTGCCAGTCAGTGTTGAACTCAATGTAGGACTGCTTAGTGACTCCAACTCTGGATCTTTCCTCAGGGTTTACTCCCAAAGCCTTCCCCATGAGTGGGTATAGGCATAAGGCAGCCGAGATTTGAGACAAGAATTTTCCTTCTCCAAGACGAGCTGCCAACCATGGCTGACGAACCCCATCTGCCCGAAGCAACCGGGTTGAAGGTGCCAGTAACTTAGCTTTTCCCCTTCTCCTGTTAGTAGAAACAATCCTACTGGGCTTAGTAGCTAAGCTACCTGTGAAGGCCAGGAGCCGGACTTGGTTGTTAGAGGCTATTTGAGATGTACGCCATTGGGGGCACTTAATAAGTAGTGGGAGCTTGTCCCCATTAACACCTTCAGCTATAACAATCTTAAGGAACCAGAATTAAATGACCGACACATATTTCCTATATTAAATACACCATGTGTGATATTTGCTTGTGTAATATTTCTTCTTCAAAAATTGGTTGTGCAAAGAACATTCTGCTTCCAAAACATTGTGGGCGTACTATGTTGGCACCGGAATATGTGGTGACACTTGCGGGTGTGGTGGTTTGTTAATGCAAATGAGACATTTCACTGTATGTTTCAATAAATAAACCTGATGTTTGAATCTTAAAGTCAACTTTATTGGTAGTATGGCCAGATGGTCAAGACACTAGATAAAGGTTCCAGTCTGCACCGAGGTGTGCATTTAAATACTCCAGTGTGCGTCCCACCAGGGTAATGCTATTACAGTGCCAGCAACCCAGGTTCAATTCCACCACCATCTGTAAGCATTTGTATTTACTTCCCATGACTGTGTGGGTACTCCAGTTTTCTCTCTCGCTCCAAAATAGGTTAACTGGTCACACGAATGTGATTGGGTGGCACGGGCCTGTTGGGTTGGAAGGGCCCGTCACCATGTTGTATCTCTCAAAATAAAACCAGACCTCCTTACACCAGTGCACTTTGCTTGTGGTTACATTTGTGTTTGATCCGGGGTATATGATATATAATAACAGTGACGAATCTGACTTGTTACACCAAAGCTTTGTTTACTCATTACTAAGTGGTAGCAGTACACTGCAGTAAGTAATAATAAAAAGCTGAATTACAGTAAGTATATGTATTTATTGAGATACAGCATGGAACAGGCCTTTCCAGCCCTTCGAGCCCCAATACCCAACAACCCCTCATTTGTCTCTGGGCTAATCACAGGACAATTAACTTACAGACTGGTAAGTCTGTGGACTGCAGGAGGAAACCAGAGCACCTGGAGGAAGCCCACATGTTCACAGAGAGAACGTACCGCAGAGGAACTGAACCTGAGTCACTGGCACTGTACAGCATTGTGCTACCTGTGGTGATATCACGTGTCACGTATAAGAACGTGATTGGACAGAGTAGGGAGCATGCGCAGAAATGACAATGATCTAGAAACTGTATGTTAAAGACATGCTTGCTGTTTGCTGTTGTAAATGAACGTTCTAGTTTTAATTCTTCCAGAATATGGTTTGTTCTTAGTACCCCACGGTGTGTGTAAAGAACACAACATGGTGGCAGAAGTCGGTCTGGAAGAATAATTCATTTTGTTAACACGGGAGAAGGGAAGATAATGGAGAAAAAGAGCACTGGTGGTGGTTATCATTGAGGTGGAGATGTTACTTCCCATCCGCATAGACTATGGACTTCTGGTGAGGAAGCCAAGGATCCATTTGCAGAGGGAGGTACAAAGGCTCTGGTCATGGAGGTTTTTGATTAGAACTGCAGGAATGATTGTGTTAAACGCTGAGCTGAAGTCAGTAAACAGCACCCTGACGTGAGCATTAGTAATTATCCAGGTGATCCAAGGGCGTGTGAAGAGCCAATGAGATCACAAGCTCTGTTGACCTATCGTGGCGACACGTAAATTTCAGTGGATCCAGGCAGGAACTGATTCCAGTCATAATCATTCTCTCAAACTTCATCACCGTAGATGTGAGTGTTACTGGATGATAGTCGTTCAGGCAGTTCACTCTGTTTTTCTTGGGCTCTGGTATGATTGTTGCCCTTTTGAAGCAGGTGGGAAGTTCCAACTTTAGCAATAAGAGATTGAAAAAAATCTTTGAACATGTCCACCGTTTGGTCAGCACAGGTTTTCAGAGCCTTAGCAGGTACTCAATTGGAGCCTGTCGCCTTGTGAGGGTTCACCCTCTTGAAATTGGCCTGACATTGGCCTCAGAGACAGAGATCACAGGGTCACTGGGTGCTGCAGAAATCCTCAGAGCTGCAGCTATATTCTCGCTTTCAAGACGGACATAGAAGGAATTGAGTTTATGTGGTAGTGAAGCATCGCTGCTCTTCATGATGTTGGGTTTTGCTTTGTAGGAAGGAATGGCCAGCAAACCCTGCCAGGATTGACATGCATCTGATTCCATCTCCAACCTCAATCAGAATTGTTCTTTTGCTCTTGAGATACCCCTCCATAAGTTGTACCTGGCCTTCTTGAAAAGTCCGGCATCATCAGACTGAATGCCACTGATCTAGGTTTCAGCAGACCATGGATCTCTTGGTTCATTTATGGATTTTGATTCGGGTATGTGCAGTATATTCTTGTGGGCATAGTCATCCACACAGGTTCTAATGAAGTCAGTGACAACTGTGGCATATTCATTCATGGCAAGATGAATCTCTGAATACTGCCTCAAAGCAGTCCTGTAACGGTTCCTCCACCTCCTTTGTCCATACCTTCTTGGTCCTCTCTACCAGTGCTGCAGTCTTCAGTCTCTGCCTACACTCAGGAAGTAGAAGTAAAGTAAGTATCCTTGATGGTAGTATGACTGTAGTCCAGTGTGTTGGCTCCTCTGGCCCTACAGGTGATATGTTGGTGATAGTTATTTATGGATTTTTTCAAGCTGGCTTGGTTGAAATCTTTCAAAATGATGGGGAAGGCATCCACCGATTACTCACCCGTCCCTCTCAGCTCTTCATACTGCCTACATTCTCTCCGGAAACTCAGTTCTGATGCACGGTGTCGAGAATGTTGACTATCCTTTTGCTTCTACAGAAGCTGCTTGACCTGCTAAGTTCATCCAGCGGCTGGTTTTGATTTTCATTAGTTCTTTATTGCTTTTCTAATCATTCATCTTTGTTGCTCGTCTTTGCTGGTTTTGTAATAAAGTCTGTGACTTAGAACTCAGTTATTTAGAAGTGCATCAAGCAGTATAAATTCCCTCACTCAGTCTCTCCACGGTTCTGATTTGCTTTTCAAGTAACCGCTACAAGCCTAATGATTATCTCCAATGTTCTATTTTTATGTCTTGTTTTTATCAGAGTGCTTTGAGAAAGCATTTTTAAAAATGTGCTGTTTTCAGTAAAATACATCCTAAATCCATTTTTTCTAGTTGTTACAGGTGCCACCAACGGGATTGGGAAAGCCTATGCTCACGAGGTAATGTCAGTCTCCGATTCTGTCTGTCTTCATAAACTGATTCTGTAAAGGAGGTAGCTTCAACTTTCTTGGGACCATGTTAGATCTCCAGCAGAAGAAGGAAACGAATCCCAATAGCACTGCTCTTATAATTGAACCACTACAGAAATGCATTTTTATCTATATTTACATGTGTGCTTTTGTTCACTGCAGACTCGTGCTTTCCAATACGCTCCCTCTTCCTTCTGATTAAACTTTATCAAACTCCAAAGGCCATGGTTACCTCATCAGGTAACTGTAGAGAACAGCCCAGTGTGTGATGGAAGCATCCTATCCATTTCAACTACTGCTCCTGTACTTTCAGACTTGTACCAGCTCACTCAGGCAACACCACTATTTTAAGATTCTCATCCTTATTTTCAGTCCTTCCAAGACCTCATCTATTCTATTTCTGTAAACTACACTGTTGTTTGTCTCCCTGAACTCCACCACCGCTCCAGTTTTCCCAAGCCTTCAGTCTGGAACCCAATTGTAAACATATCTATCTTTGTTCCTTTCAGCTTGTCCTTAAAACTTATTTGTTTTACCTAGGTTTTGGTGACCCATCTTAAATTATTTTTCCTATATTTTCATTACCAATTTTCATTCCTCCTTCGTTGTCATACCATGGTCACAATATACATCATCTACAAAGTCCACTGTGACAATTCATCAGTTCATTCATTATGTGCCGTGTCTGTGGCCATGACTGTTCTTGGCAAATTTTTCTACTGAAGTGGTTTCTCATTGCCTTTTTCTAATGATCGCAGCCATTATCAATATTCCAGAGACTGTCTGCCTGGTGTCAGTGGTTGCATAACCAGGACTTGTGATATGCACCAGCTGCTCATATGGCCTTCCACCGCCTGCTCCCTTGGCTTCACATGACCCTGACGGGAGGGGGTTAAGGAGGTACTACACTTTGACCTGTAGGCTAGTGGAGGAAGGAGCACCTTACACCTCTTTTGGTAGAGACGTATCTCCACACCATATTCACCAGTAACACCCTCTAAATCTGAGTCTTATCAGTTAGGACACGGGATTAATACCTGCTGTTTCCCCTTCAAATCACATATCACTTTGACTTAGAAATCTGTTGTACCTTTAAATACTAGTCTCGTGGCTGGAAGAGGAAAGCCAAGCTCAGTTCCCTTTCTTTCCCACAAGTAGACAGTGATGGTGGCCCAAGTAATGTCCTGAGATCAGTTAAGCAACAGAAGAGGGAGATGGTTACTGCTGGTCCACCTCAGGGGAATATGATCAGAAACTGAAGTATCTTTCTTGCTAATCAAGATTTGTTAACAACACAGCTGCAAGCATCTTGAAAGAAAAATCGAGGGCTATGTGGGAGGGAAGGGCTAGGATGAGAGGTGACTTAACAGAGGTGTACAAGATGATAAGTGGTATATATTGAGTAGACAGCAAGAGACTTTTCCCCAGGGCAGAAATGGCTAATACAAGGGGGCAGAGTTTTAAGTGATTTTTGAGGAAAGCATATGGGAGATGTCAGCTTAAGTTCTCTACACAGATAGTGATGGAACACCCTGCCAGGTTGGTGGCAGAGACAGATACATAGAGGCATTTAAGAAACTCGTAGGTAGGTACATGGATGGCAGAAAATCAGAGGGTTATATAGATGGAAGGGTTAGATTGATCTTTGAGTAGTTTAAGGGGTCAGCACAACATTGTGAGCTGAAGGGCCTGTACTATGCTGTACTGTGAGTTGTGATGTTCTATGTTCTATAACCATTTTCACTTTGCTGTTTTTTTCCCAGAGACATTGTCCCATCTTTAATGGGGAAAGTTGCTGTAGTCTCTGCTTCCTCTGCTCTGCTCTTTGCTTTTTGATTAAATGTCTGCTGTACCATGTACTGTTTACCATGGCCTCTCTTTGATTCATCGGCAGATGCAGTGATGTTCATACATCAATGTATTGAGTTGTCTTTTTACTTTACTCCAGTATCTTTGAGCTCTTTTCTCTGCTTAGAGTTTGAAGGGACGTGGATGGCATTAGCAATCATTTACGGTCTATCCCTAGGATTAGTGGGTCTGGAATCATGTATGTATCCCAGGGTTTAGTCCCCTTTATGGGCATTAGATGGATTTTCATGATGTTGAGGTTAGTTAGCTTCATGGTTTTCCGTTAAGGATGCTGAGGCTTTGGAGTATCATGAGCAGTTTTGGGCCCTTTGTCTAAGAAAGGATGTGCTAGCATTGGAGAGGGTCCAGAGGAGATTCACAAGAATGATCCTGGGAATGTAAGAGTTAAAACATGAGCATTTGCTGGAGTTTAGAAGAATGAAGAGGATTCTTTTTTTAAAGTGGACTGAATATTGAAAGGCCCGGTGGACGTAGAGCAGATGTTTCCAATAGCGGAAGAGTCTAGGACCAGAGGACACAAACTCAAAATAGAAAGATGTCCCATTAGAACAGTGATAAGGAGGAATTTATTTAGCCAGATGGTGGTGAATCTGTGGAATTCAATGCCACTGATGACTCATTGGGTATATTTAAAGCAGAGGTTGATTGGTTCTTGATTAGTAAGGATGTCAAAGGTTACGTGGAGAAGGAAGGAGAATGAGGTTGAGTGGGATAATAAATCAGCCATGATGTTGGAGCAGACTCAAAGGGCCAAATGGCTTAATTCTGCTCTTATGTCTTGTGGTGTTATAGTGTTGGTGAAATCTTGTGTTTATATAGTTAGACAGTTCAATTCCTGCTTGCCACCATTGTTGTAATTCCAATTCATGTCTCTTGGTCAATCAGCTAGATTCCTGGATTCTAATCCAACAATTTAAACACATTGCTCCTCGTACCTTTTGGCATGTTTTCAGAGCAGTGATTAATGGCTTGGGCATTTGGTCTTTACCACAACATTGGATTAGTACAGTTCTTTCTTTTCCTGATTCCCAGCTGGCAAGAAGAGGCCTTAATATTGTGCTGATCAGCCGGTCACTGGAGAAGCTGAAAACCACAGCAGGAGAGATAGGTAAGAAACAAAATGATTTCCAAAGAGGTAGGTCATTCAGCCCTTCATGCCTGCGATAGATATTTGCTATTAAAATTTGGCATGACATCTAAAACAGAAGGCTGGGTCCAGTGGTTCGAACAAGTGTCACAAGCTGGGGTCTACCGTGGCTGCAGTGGATGACCATGAAGTTTTCTGTGCCTTGTCATGCCCTATGCTCTCCATGGTATGTTGAAGAACTGCCTTCCTGGCTGCTGGATCTCAATGTGGATCTCATCTGCTCAGTCTGCTGGTCTGCTCAGTCTGCTGGAGATGAGTTCACATGCTACGACAGGCCTGTGGGCTGCCCTCACCTGGTTTAGCTTTCCTGTTGAAGTGGTGTATCAGGGTGTGACCGCTGTCGTACGCAGACAGTTTCTTGGAGCCACAGGTTAGAGCTGAGAGTCCAGTGGGGACCAGATGCGAGTGAGCTGTCCCAGAATGGGCACGACAGGCTCCTTATACCCCTCCCTGGATGCCCCATATACCCCAAATAGGCCTCATAAATTGGGCTGAATGACATAGACGCATAAACCTTTGTTGGGGGATTGTGACTAATTATGAGCGCAGTGCTTTAGGACATTTACTGAGGATGAGAGGATTTCTACAAACATATGAATGGGGGTGGGAGTGAGGAGGCAACTAGGTCACTTAAGCCTACTGCAACATTAATATCATGATTGAACTGATTATATCCTCAACTCAAAGTCAAAGCAAAATCTATTATCAATGTACGTATATGCTAACATACACTACCTTGAGATTCATTTCCTTGCAGGCCTTCAGAGAAAAAAAATCAAGAAATACAATTGTATTTACAGAAAATATACATGAACAAAGACTGAGAAACCACTACTGTACAGAAGAAATCAAATTCCTCGAATAAAAATATACTGAGAATATGAGTTTGTTCAAACAACGTATTCCCCTCTCCAGTAATAATATTTTAATCTCTTTTTATCTAGCATGTATCTAGCTCTACCTTAAAAATATTAAAGCATCCTGTTTCCACCACCCTTGATTGAATTCCAAAGGCTCATGATCCTCTTTGAGAGAGAAAAAATTCCTCTCTCATCTTGTGACCACCCCCACCTTTTTTTGGAAATGACACTGGTTCCAGGTTCTCCTACAGGAGGAATCCTCTGCTCTTCGACTCTGCCAAGATCCCCCAGAATATTATAAAGTCCCTGCTCACCCTTCTAATCTCCAGTGGATAATCCTGCTTTAGAAGACAATGTATCCACTCCAGGTATTTAGTTTAGTAAATAATAACTTCCAGGAATGTTCTTTGAATGTCCTGGATAGAGTAGATGTGGAGAGAGAATGTTTCCAGTTGTGGAAAAGTCTCAGGTCTGAAGGCACAACTTCAGAATAAAAGGATGTCTCTTTAGAACAGAGATGAAGAGGAATTTCTTTAGCCCAGGGGTTCCCAACCTGCCATGGACCCCTACCTTAACTAATGGACCCCAGGTTAGGAACCCTTGCTTTAGCCAGAGGGTGGTACATCTATGGAATTCAACGTCACAGATGGCTGTGGAAGCTAAGCCATTTGGTACAGTATATCTAAACTGGGGGTCAATAGGCTCTTGATTAGTAAGACTATGGTAGAAGACAGAAGAATGGGGTTGAGAGGGATAATAAATCAGGTATGATTGAATGATCAAATTCAGTTCCTATGTCTTATGATTCTAAAGTGGACTTTGCTACAAGGTGAGATAGGCCAGGGAAGTTCACCATGGAATAGGGGAAAATCAGGAAAGATTTAATGAATTGTAAAGGGTTCTGAACAGACAATGTCAGTCAATATTAGTATAACGAGTGGCTATTACAAAGGAACTAGGTAAGTAGAGGAGCAGAATATATTTTACTTAGTGAGTTATAATCTATCCCAGGGTTTTTTATGCCACTGAGCAATGCCATTAAGCAAGCTGCCTGTGGACCCAAGTTTAGGAACTCATGGGGTAGATTCTACCCCAAGAGAGGCAATAAACTAGAAATGAGTTGGATAAGTGATTGAAGAGATATCTTTCCAGGGGAAGCTGAGAAGAGTGAGACTAAATGGGTGGAACTACACTTTCAAAGATGCTGTGCAGACACAATGGCCTTCTACGTTGAATGATTGTACAAGAAGATGGAAGTGCATGGGGTGGAACTCTGTGGATTGATGCTTGCTTTTTTTGTGGTTAATTACAGAACAAAAACACGGCAAAAAGACCAAGATTATTCAGGCTGACTTCACCGCTGGAACTGACATCTACGGGCCTATTCAGGATGTACTGAATGACATGAACATTGGAATCCTTGGTAATTCTCTGGACTTTAAGCCCACTTTTTCATTTCTACAGATGGCAGATAAAATGCATCCTCACAGCTATAAAACGAGGAACAGCTCTTTTCCTGAGTTGTCAGTATTGTGTGATAAAGCAAGATAAAGAAATGTGAAAAAAAATCATAGGAAATATTTTAAAAAATTAAAATATTGGATTATCTGTTTATTGTTTGTGTACTATTTATGTATTATTGAAATTCATCATGATATTTGTTTAATATTTTGCACTGTACTACTTCTAGAAAGCAATAAGCATTACATTTGTCAGTGAAAAAGAAGTTCTAATTCTAATCTTCCTTGTTTCAGTGAACAATGTTGGGAAAACATATGATATACATCCATGTTGTTTTCTGGATGTGCCAGATGTCAAAAAGGTATAGCACATTCAAGATTGTTTAATGTCATTCCCAGCACACAATTATAAGGGAGAACAAAGTAATTGTTACTGCAGATCTAATAGAGGGCAATAAAAAACCACAATAAGATAAAGAACACAATAAATATAGATACATAAGATAGCTTATACTGTACGCATAGGGAATGGATGGCTAGGTAGCATAGCGGTAGCACAATGCTTTACATTACCAGTGACCCAGGTTGAATTCCCACTGCTGCCTGCAAGCAGTTTGTACGTTTTCTCGTGGTCGTGCGGGTTTGCTCCCACGGTCCAAAGATGTAGTGGTTGGGATTATTAATTGGCATTTGAATGTGAGGAAAATGGAGGGACATGGACATTGTGTAGTTAGGAGGGATTAGTGTTTTTATAATTTGGTTTTTAGCTGGTCTGGCACAACATTGTGGGCCAAATGGCGGTTCGTGTGCTGTACTGTTTTATGAACTATGTGTTCCATTGCAAACTGTGCCATGATTAGGCGAGGGTTAAATCGAGGGTTGTTGAGTGGCTCAGTTTGAAGGTCTGGAAGGGCCTATTTTGCACTGTTATCTCAATAAAGAAATAAATTCCACATGCTTGAAAGAAAAATGGAGATCCATGTGGGTGGGAAGGGTTAGATTGATCTTGGTGTCGGCACAACATCATGGACTGAAGGGCCTGTACTGTGCTGTAATGTTCTATTTTCTAAATTAAATTTTTTAATATTTCAGGCAGTTACTGATATCATCTTCTGCAATGCCTTTTCTGTGCCAATGGTGAGTAACCCCATACTGAAGAACACAGTATTGATTAAAGAGGCTATTACCAAGTTCTTAGACCATAAGTCATAGGAGCAGGTATAAAGTCCACCTGGTCAATCGGGTCTGCTGTGTCATTCCATCATGGCTGATTTATTATTCCTCTCAACTTTGATGTGTGTTGCTTGAATTTCCAGCATCTGCAGAATTCCTGTTGTTTGCTGTGTTGCCAGATGAGATTGGAAAGCCTTTCAACTGTTTCAGAGTGGAAAGTTTATCAAATGAATCTGTGAAGCAGGTGATATGAGTTATGTTTCTGTGTGGCATGAATGACAATGAAGTAGATGATTAAACATTATACTGTGTCATGTTAGCATTTTTATACACTGGGCAATCTACAGTGTGGGAGCTATGAAACAGGCAATGAGACATTTCAACACTCTGCGCAGCCTGAGTAATCGTACACTCTGGGCAGCCTGACTAATCGTACACTCTGGGCAGCCTGTGTAATTGTACACAGTGGCCAGCCTGAGTAATTGTACACTCTGGGCAGCCTGAGTAATCGTACACTCTGGGCAGCCTGAGTAATCGTACACTCTGGGCAGCCTGAGTAATTGTACACAGTGGGCAGCCTGAGTAATCGTACACTCTGGGCAACCTGAGTAATCGTACACTCTGGGCAGCCTGAGTAATCGTACACTCTGGGCAGCCTGAGTTATTGTACACTCTGGGCAGCCTGAGTAATTGTACACACTGGGCAGCCTGAGTGATTGCACACACTGGGCAGCCTGAGTAATCGTACACTCTGTGCAGCCTGAGTAATTGTACACAGTGGACAGCCTGAGTAATTGTACACTCTGGGCAGCCTGAGTAATTGCACACACTGGGCAGCCTGAGTAATTGTACACTCTGGGAAACCTGCAGTTTGGGAGCTATGAACCAGACCTGTTGAGAAGTAAAAACGTTTGCACTCAAAAGCCTGTGTCAAAAGAGAGAACTCTCCAAACTTAGGAGGCCCAATGGATTAACCGCATGTTCACACAGCCACATGCGCTCCCATCACATTTTTCAATCGACCCCATACGGTTCAGAAATATTTTCCCTTCAGTAAATGTATTGTGCCTAACACGTCCCTCTTTCCTCTTTGATAGATGACTGCTGTTGTCCTGCCGCAAATGGTTGAAAGGTACAGTAGCAGCTTGTAATTTGGGAGGTTAGTGTTAATTATAATCAAGTGTAACTTTGGAGAGAGTAGGAGAGGCAGAGGTTGAGCGGACAGCTGAAATAGTAAAAGAGATTTTATTTGACATCTGATTATTAAAAGCTAGCATAGTGCTTAGCGACACACATCAAAGTTGCTGGTGAACGCAGCAGGCCAGGCAGCATCTCTAGGAAGAGGTACAGTCGACGTTTCGGGCCAAGACCCGAGAGATGCTGCCTGGCCTGCTGCATTCACCAGCAACTTTGATGTGTGTTGCTTGAATTTCCAGCATCTGCAGAATTCCTCGTGTTTACATCGTGCTTAGCAAAATTGCTTTACAGCGCCGGATGTATGATCAGGGTTCGGGTCCTGCCACTGTCTGGAAGGAGTTTGTATACTCTCCACACAATTATGTGGGTTTCCTCCAAGTGCTCTGGTTTCCTACCACATTCCAAACATGTAGGGATTAGGATGAGTAAGTCGTGGGCATGTTACATTGGCGCTGGAAGTGCGGCGATGCTTGCGGTTGGCTACAGCACATCCTCGATTTGATGAAAGATGAATCATTTTACTTATGGTTTGTGCAGTTACAGCAGAACAGCACAGAGCAAAAATATCACCATTACATGTTAAACTCACACCTCTGTCCTATCTCATATTTTACCTTGAGTTGTTTTTCCCAAATCTTTCCGTTCTTGATGATCTCTGCCTTGGAAGTAAAATGATTTCAGTCGTTCTCCCTGTTCTAATGTTTGGTGTTTTGTTTTGAAACTTGCCAGGAAGAAAGGGGTCATTATCAACATTTCTTCAGAAGCTGGAGCTTTTCCACATCCAATGCTTACCATGTATTCAGCGACTAAGGTAAGCATTTATCAGGCTAGCTGACTGGATAAGTAGTGCTCTCACCTCTGAAGCTTTGACACAACATTACAGTACAGGAAACACACATCAAAGTTGCTGGTGAACGCAGCAGGCCAGGCAGCATCTCTAGGAAGAGATACAGTCGATGTTTCGGGCCGAGACCCTTCTCAAGGACTAACTGAAGGAAGAGCTAGTAAGATATTTGAAAGTGGGAGGGGGAGGGGGAGATCCAAAATGATAGGAGAAGACAGGAGGGGGAGGGATGGAGCCAAGAGCTGGACAGGTGATTGGCAAAAGGGATATGAGAGGAGCATGGGACAGGAGGCCCAGGGAGAAGGAAAAGGGGGAGGGGAAGAAAACCCAGAGGATGGGGAAGGGATATAGTCGGAGGAACAGAGGGAGAAAAAGGAGAGTGAGAGAAGGAATGTGTGTATATAAATAACGGATGGGGTACGAGGGAGAGGTGGGGCATTAGCGGAAGTTAGAGAAGTCAATGTTCAAGCCATCAGGTTGAAGGCTACCCAGACAGAATATAAGGTGTTGTTCCTCCAACCTGATTGTGGCTTCATCTTTACAGTAGAGGAGGCCGTGGATAGACATGTCAGAATGGGAATGGGATGTGGAATTAAAATGTGTGGCCTCTGCGAGATCCTGCTTTCTTTGGCGGACAGAGCGTAATTGTTCAGCAAAATGATCTCCCAGTCTGCGTCGGGTCTCGCCAATATATAGAAGGCCACATCAGGAGCACCGGTCGCAGTATATCACCCCAGCCGACTCACAGGTGAAGTGTCACCTCACCTGGAAGGACTGTCTGGGGCCCTGAATGGTGGTAAGGGAGGAAGTGTAATGGCATGTGTAGCACTTGTTCCGCTTACAAGGGTAAGTGCCAGGAGGGAGATCAGTGGGGAGGGATGCGGGGGACGAATGGACAAGGGAGTTGCGTAGGGAGCGATCCCTGCGGAAAGCGGCGGGGGTGGGGGGAGGGAAAGATGTGCTTAGTGGTGGGATCCCGTTGGAGGTGGCAGAAGTTACGGAGAATAATATGTTGGACCCGGAGGCTGGTGGGGTGGTAGGTGAGGACCAGGGGAACCCTGTTCCTAGTGTGGTGGCGGGAGGATGGACTGAGAGCAGATGTGCGTGAAATGGGGGAGATGCATTTGAGAGCAGTGTTGATGGTGAAGGGAGGGAAGCCCCTTTCTTTAAAAAAGGAGGGCATCTCCCTTGTCCTGGAATGAAAAGCCTCATCCTGAGAGCAGATGCGGCGGAGACGGAGGAATTGCGAGAAGGGGATGGCATGTTTGCAAGTGGTAATCCAATTTGCCAAGACCTTATTATGCCCTCTTCTATCTCTCCAGAATTTACACGTCAACTCCTTCCTGGTTCCCCCGTTACTATGAAGAGCCCTGTCTGATCCTTGCTTCCTAAGCCCCTATATCACTGATCCTTAATATACCTTTTGAGGATTGATTCCTGCTCCTTGAACTCACCTTTTCCAGTCCTGGGATAGCTTTCAAATAGACCCTCCTGCATGTTCCAACAGTCTTGTAGTTTTCTCTCCTGCATCCAGTTCCCTTCTGAAAACCATGATTGTATGTTCCCCACTCTTTCAGGCGGAGCACTCCAGATCATAACTATTGGTTCTTCTTTGGCCGATGGCTTCATGAGCTGGTAAATTGATTTACCATTTCCACATACACTGAGGTGCAGCGAAAGGCTTTGTTTTGCATGCCATCCATATAGATTGGGTGGCATGGTAGCATAGAAGTCAGCACAATCCTTTACAGTACAGGTGACCTGGGTTCAGTTTCTGCCGCTGCCTGTAAGGAGTTTGTACATTTTCCCATGAGTGCGTGGGTTTCCTCTGGGTGCTCTGGTTTCCTCCTACAGTCCAAAGACATACTGGTTGGTAGGTTAATTGGTCATTGTAAATTGTCCCGTGATTAGGCTGGTGTTAAATTTGGTGTTTGCTGGGCGGTGCGGCTCAAAGGGCCAGAAGGGCCTATTGTATGCTGTATCGCAATATATAAATAGATCATTTCATGGCAACAGTGCATTGAGGCAGTACAGGGGAAAACTATAATAGAATAATGTGTTACAGTTACAGAGGAAGTGCAGTGCAGACAGACAATAAGCCCTAACAAGGGAGACTGTGAGATTAAGAGTCCATCTTATTGTACGAGGAGACCATTCAGTCATTTAATAACAGGCAGGTAGATACTGTTCTTGAGCCTGGTGGTATGAGCTGTGGACTTTCATTTCTTCTGTGGAATGGGAAGAACAGTTATGACCACCCCACCATTCCAGCTGAAAAATACCTTCATTAAGATAACCCACTAATTATACAAACACATGAACAAGGAACAGGACATTCAGCTACACAAGTCTGAGATTTAGGAAGATTAGCTTTATCTGTTACGTTCATCAAAATATACAATGAAATGAGTAGTTGGCATCAACAACCAACACAGTCTGAGGTTGTGCTGGGGGAAGTGCAGAGGTATTACCATGCTTCCTTCCAGTGCCAACATAGCACGCCCACAACTTACTGACACTAACCTGTATGCCTTTACGATAAAGGAGGAAACTGGAGCACCCGGGGAAAACTGACACAGTCACAGGGTGAACGTATAAATTCCTCACAGACAAAGGCAGGGATTGAACCCGTCCCTGGCAGTGTAAAGCATTATGCCATCAATCATCTGTTGCATCATTCAACAAGATAGTGGCCAAGCTACCTGTAACTGCAACTCCACTTTCCATCCTAGGTATGGTAAACTGTCGCTATCCTCTCACACACACTTTCCCATTGTATTTGTTTACACCATACTTTGAGGAATAGATTTCCAAATCTTGATCTCTGGAGAGCACTTTCTTTTGCTTCATTGCTTTCTCAAAGGGGCAACATCTTATTTTGGACAGTTTTTCAATACTCCTATATTAAATCTCATGCTGTTCTCTGTACAAAACACAGAAACCCCGACTCCTTCAGGTTCCTGCAGTCCATCGTCACTGATATCATTCTGATGGATTTCTCTGTTGCCTGCTCAATACTGAGATTTACAAAGTAGTCCTAAGGTCTGCAGATGAAGCTGTACCATATTACACAATTGTGGCCCAGTCTATCACAGGCAAAACCCTCTCCACCATTGAGCACATCTACATAAAACACTGTCACAGGAAATCAGCATCCACGATCAAGGTTCCCCATCACCCAAGTCATGCTTACTTCTCTTTCTGCCGTCAGAAAGGACCTAAAGGAGCCTCAGGACTCACACCACCAGGTTCAGGAACAGTTATTTCTCCTCAACTATCAGGCTCTTGAACCAAAGGGAATAACTTCACTCAACTTCACTTGCCCCATCACTGAAATGTTCCCACAACCAATGGACTCTTCTTCTCACGTTCTTGATATTTATTGCTTATTTATTTATTAATATTATTTCTTTCTCTTTGTATTTGCACATTTGTTGTCTTTTGCACACTGATGCGGGATTCCTTGATTCTGTTATGGTTATTATCCAATTATCAATTTATTGAGTATCATCATAATCATAATGTGTCATGCCGCATGACATGGGCAATCATGGGTCCACAAGAAAATGAATCTCAGGGTTGTGTCGGGTGACATATATGTACTTTAGTAATAAATTTACTTTGAACATCCCAAGCCCACTGCTCTCATCCTTAGCTGGTTGTACAGCTACAAATTTTTTTAAACTTATCTGTTCATATTATTGTGTCAATATTATTTTATGTGCTGCATTTGATACATGTACTGCTTATTGCACCTATGTCCCAGTGGAATATTGCTTCATTTATCTGTGTACATGTGGATAGTTGAATAATGATAAACTCCAACTCTTTACACATGTACTGCAACAAACCCTGCCCAGGCTCAAAAACCTGACATTCTCTTCTGCACCCCACTTCACATATTCTGACCTCTCAGCACACTCATCTTTCATCCCTGCCCTCACCAGCTGTAACCTGTCTGACTATCATGTACCTGCAATGACTCATTCCTTTTATTTGATGACCCCAAACTGGGGATTGGGTATCAACCAGTGAATGAGTTTGAAATTTTTGAATCTTGTTCGGTGGTCTTCAATTAAGGATCTTCACCTTTCACAGGTCTTCATTGACTTCTTCTCTCGAGCACTGAATGTGGAATACAAATCACAGGGAGTTATCACACAGGTATGGAAAAACAAATGAGTAGCATTGTTCCTTCTTACTGAAGTACATATATTATTTTTATTTAAACTTGGCAACCACTTTGTTAGGTACACCTGTTTGTTAATGCAGATATCTAATCAGCCAATCATGTGGCAGCAACTCGGTGCATAAAAGCATGCTGACATGGTCAAGAGGTTCACTTGTTGTTCGGAACAAACACCAGAATGGGGAAGACATGTGATCTAAGTAACAATCTTTAATGATTGCTGGTGCCAGATAGGGTAGTTTGAGTATCTCAGAAATTCCTGATCTCCAGGGATTTTCGTTCATGTGTCCCTAGAGTTTAGATGAAATCATCTAATGGATGGGAGATCTGTGGGCAGGAACAGTTTGTTAATGAAAGAGGTCAGAGGTAAATGGCCAGACTGGTTCATGTGACAGGAAGAGTAATTCTGGTGTGCAGAAGAACATCTCTGAATGCACAACATGTTGAATCTTGAAGTGAATGGGCTACAGCAGCAGAAGACCACAAACATGAGCCTCTTTATTAGGTATAGGATTTACATTCCAGAACTTTGGAAGAAACTCAGCAATACATTCATGATGAGGTGTTAGGGAAGGATGAGCATATAAACATTACCCCCCGCTTCATCAGCCAGTGGAGCTGCGAAACTGGGGCAGGAATGTTTACTGTCAGGATTCCCAGAGGTTAAGAAGGAATGTTGCTAAACTTCTTATCAGTGGCCGAGACAAAGGAGGATCATTCCTGGGACTGGAATTGTTCACACTATACCTTCCAACTATTATTAATGTTTTCATAAATCACTCTTACCAAGTCATTCTGCTGTTTCCTACTTCTGAACTCAACCCAGATTAACTCTAATTCGATCTCACAATATGTCAAGCAAAATTAATTTTTCCCACGTCCCATGATATTTGCCCTATTTATAGTCCTTGTTTTGGATATCTCTACCAAATCTGCCCTCTTACTCCTACTGTCCTATTCAACCCCACCCTATAACTCAGGTCCATAAATCCCGTCAACATCTTTGTGATGTTGAAGTGTTGGGTTAGTTTGTGGCTTTCAAGCCCCATGCTGGACTCTCACTGGTGTCATCTTACCTGTGAAACTTTAGAGCAGGGGTTCCAACCTGGGGTCCATGGAGATCTCTGTTAATGATAGGGGTTCAAGGCATAAAAAAAGGTTCAGAACCCCTGCTTGAGAGCAATTTTCTTTTTTTTTTAAATTTTATTTTTATTTGGATAAGGAATTCACAAATATCATGTACTTTTTTCACACATATAACCTTTTCCATTTTTTTATATGTATAAAACTACAATTATTTATACATTCTTAAGTACACATTGAGATGATATAAAAGGAAAATAAACATTTAAATAGATAATTATGTACTGTGGTAAATCTAACCTATTAGGCTAAGTAATGGAATTAGTTGTTAAGAAAAATGGTAATAATAGTTTCCATATAACCCTTCTGGACCATTTCCACTGGTCCAAAATGTTGTATATAAGCCTATGTATCAACCATTGTAGGTGTTTATATCCTAATTTGTTCATGCTTGCTCCTGCCCGCAGACATAATTATCCAATCCCTATGTACTTATTTACTTAATTTATTCATTTTTTTTATCCCTTTCCCAAATCTTTCCCTTTACTGTTTCTGGGCAGGGTCTGGTAGACCAGCTCAGTATTTCCAGTTCTTCTGTTTTTATTTCAGATTTCTTATACCTGTTCCTCTTTGATTTTTGGAAAGACCATGAGATCATAAGACATAAGAGCTGAATTGGGCCATTTATCCCATTGATTCTGTTCCGCTATTTCATCATGCTGATTTGTTATCCCTCCCAAACCCATTTTCCTGCCTTCTCCCTATTACTTTTGACTTCCTTACAATATCAAGAACCTATCAACCTCTACTTTAAATATACCCAATGACTTGGCCCTCACAGCCGTATGTGGCCATGGATCCACGAATTTATCACCCTCTGGCTAAAGAAAACCCTCATCACCTCTGCTCTAAAGGGATGTTCTTCAATTCTGAGCCATGCCCGCTGGTTATGGATTCCCCCGCTGTTAGAAATATACCCTCCATGTCCACTCATTTCATTGGCTCTTCACTCAACCTGGAACACCTGGATGATAAAGATGCATACATCAGGATGCTCGTCATTGATTAGAGCTCAGCATTCAATACTATCATCCCCTCAGAACTAATCAAAAGGCTTCAAGAGCTTGGTCTCAATAACTCTCTGTGCAACTGAATACTTGATTTCCGCACTTGCAAACCCCAGTTAGTTTGGATTGGCAAAAGCATCTACTCCATCATTTCCATGAGCACAGATGCACCACATGTCTGTGTGCTTAGGCCCTGCTCTGTTTGCTTTCTATTTATGACTGAGTGGCTAAGCACAGCTCCAATGCCATATTTAACTTTGCTGATGACACCACTGTCACTGGCTGAATCAAAGGTGATGATGAATCACCTGGCTGAAAATCTGACTGGGTAGTATCACGATAATAACCCATCACTCAATGTCAGCCAGACCAAGGAGTTGATTATTGACTTCAGAAAGAGGAAACTGGAGGGCCATGAACCATTCCTCACTGGGGGATTAGAGGTGGAGAGGGTCAGCAACTTCAAATTCCTCAGTGTTATCACTTCAGAGGTTCTCTCCTGGCTCCAGATTTTAAGTGGCAGTACGAGTAAGCATGGCAGTGCCTCCACTTTATTGGAAGTTTGTGAAGGTTCGGCATGTCATCTAAAACTTTGTAAACCTCTGCAGATGTGCAGTGGACAGTATATTGTCCGGCTGCGTCATGGCCTGGTGTGGGAACACCAATGGCCTTGCACAGAAAATAATGGATAGGACCCAGTACATCACGGTTAAAACCCTCCCCACTATTGAGTACATCTACATGGAGCACTGTCACAAGAAAACATCATCCATCATCAGGGATCCCACCGCCCAGGCCATGTTCTCGTCTCACTGCTACCATTAGGAAGAAGGTACAGGAGACTCAGGCCTCACCACCAGGTTCAGGAACAGTTATTACCCCTCAATCATCAGGCTCTTCAACGGAAGGGATAATCTCACTTGCCCATCACTGAACTGTTCCCACAACCTATGGACTCACTTTCAAGGATTCTTCATCTCATGTTCTCAATATTGATTGTTTATTTATTTATTATTATTATCATCAGATTTTTCTTTTGTCTTTCCACAGTTTGTTGCATTTTGTACACTGGTTATTTGTCCATTCTGTTGGGTGCAGTCTTTCATTGATTCTATTGTGTTTCTCTGATTTCCTGTGTATGCCTGCAAGAAAATCATACTCAGTTTTGTATATGGTGAGATTTGAGTACTTTGATAATAAATTTGCTTTGAACTTTGAACTCTATCTAGGTCTTCCAGTATTCGACATCTCAATTTGGGAAGCAGATTAACGGGCTGTATTGTGGGACTTGGCTCATCTATTCTTGTCATTCAACAAGGACTAATCTCCAGAAGTTATTTGTTCTTACTTGCCCGTGACCAAGAACATTAGACCATATGCTCTCTGATATATTTAATATTCAGGTGCTCCACTTTCCTCCCATACTCTAAAAAGATTTCCAGGTTAAGGTTAGTAACTTGTGGGCACGTTGTGAAGCATGGTGACAATTGCAGGCTGTGCAGCATAACGCTCAGCGATTTGATTTGACACAAGTGATGCATTTCACTATATGCTTCGATGTACATGTGACAAATAAGATAATGTTTATCTATTGTTATTTTCAACTGTATAAGAAACATACATTAGCAATTTAACAATCATGCAACACCACTGAAATAAATTTTGTTTTCCAGTGTGTAATGCCTCTATTGGTTTCCACCCATTTAATACATGACATGGATACTAATCTATTGGTGAGGCAGGCAGATGACTACGTCCAAGAAGCATTGAACACTGTTGGAATAACAGATCAGACAAGAGGATGCATCTCCCATGCACTTCAGGTAAGTGTCAAAGAATGTGGGGGAATGCTGGACCATTACTATGGCTTGGAGTCAAATTGAACATGGCAAATGAACTCCTATATTCTGTATTAACTGGAATAAATCTTAAGGTGCTCAGTGACCACCCTCACACCCCCTGCCCCCAGTTGAGTGTAGAAACTCTATGTGAGGAATGAACACAACACACATCTTTTCAGCTGACTGTCTGGACACTTCATGTGAAAGGTGAACACCTAGTGAATAAAGGATTAGACTTGGTCACGTCAACTGTAGTCACATATACTTCACCGTAACACACACAAAAAAAAGCTGGAGGATCTCAGCAGGCCAGGCAGAGTCCCTTCTTGGCCTGAAACATCGACTGTTTACTCTTTTCCATAGGTGCCACCTGGCGTGCTGAGTTCCTCCAGCATTTTGTGTGTGTTGCTTGGATTTCCTGCATTTGCCGATTTTCTCTTGTTTGTGGTTATACTTCACTGTGCCGAGATTCGTATTTAAATTCTTTTATTTATCACGTACAACAGAACATTCAGTGGAATGTGTTGTTTGTGTTAGCACTGAACATGACCTTGGGAAGTGCTGGGGGCAGCCCACAAGTGTCACCAGACATTCTGGCGCCAATGTAGCATACCCACAATGTTCTGCAGAACAACACAAGCAACAACAATAACAGCAACAATAAACCCCCTTCCTCCCTCCCAGCCACCCATGCACAGACACAATCCTCTATGATACTGTGCACTATGAGTATATGATGTTGAGGAAGAGGCTGTAGAGCAGGACCCTCAAGGTAGTAATCCCTGGATTACTCCCAGTACCACATGCTAGTCAGGGCAGGAATAGGATGATAGTGCAGATGAATGAGTGGCTGACAGAATGGTGCAGGGGGCAGGGTTTCAGAATTCTGGTTCATTGGGATCCCTTCTGGGAAAGGTATGGCTTGTACAAAAAGGACAGATTACACCTGACCCTGAGGGGGACCAATGTTCTGTGACAATGAATTCCACAGATTCACCACCATCTGGCTAAATAAATTCCTCAACTCCGTGCTAAAAGAGTGTCCTTTTCATTCTGAGCTGTGTTCCCTGGTCCTAGACAGTCCCACTAGTGGAAACATCTTCTCCACATCCATTCCATCTTGGCCTTTCAACAGAACAGTACAATACAGGAACAGGCTCTTTGGCCCACAATGTTTACTGATCCAGCTAAAAAGGAAATTGAAAAAGAACAAATTCATCCCTCCCACCTACACAACCTCCATATCCCTCCATCTTCCTTACAGCGGACTGAAAAGCTTGAGCATACAGACATTAAGAAAGAGGATGTGCTGGAGGTTTTGGAAAGCATCAAGTTGGATAAGTCACCGGGACCAGACAAGATGTACCCCAGGCAACTGTGGGAAGCGAGGGAGGAGATTGCTGAGCCTCTGGCAATGATCTTTGTATCATCAGTGGGGACGGGAGAGGTTCTGGAAGACTGGAGGGTTTCAGATTGGAGGTTATTCAAGAAAGGGAGTGGAGATAGTCCAGGAAATTATAGACCAGTGAGTCTTAATTCAGTGGTTGTTAAGCTGGTGGAGAAGATCCTGAGCTGCAGGATTTAAGAACATTTGGAGAGGCATAATATGATTAAGAATAGTTAGCATGGTTTTGTCAAAGGCGGGTCATGCCTTACAAGCCTGACTGAATTTTTTGAGGATCTGACTAAACACATTGATGTAGGTAGAGCAGTGGATGTAGTGTATGTTGATTTCAGCAAGGCATTTGATAATGTTACCCCATGCAAGGCTTATTGAGAAAGTAAGGAGGCATGGAATCTAAGGGGACCTTGCTTTGTGTATTCAGAATTGGCTTGCCCACAGAGGGCAAAGAGCGGTTGTAGTCCGGTCATATTCTGCATGGAGGTCGGTGACCAGTGGTGTGCTTCAGGGATCTGTTCTGGGACCCCTTCTCTTTATGATTTTTATAAATGACCTAGATGAGGAAGTGGTGGGATGGTTAGTAAATTTGGCGATGACACAAAGGTTGGGGGTGTTGTGGACAGTGCGGAGGGCTGTCACAGGTTACACTGGGACATCAATAGGATGCAAAACTGATAGCAGAATATAGTATTAATGGCAAGACTCTTGGCAGTGTGGAGGATCAGAAGGATCTTGGGATCTGAGTCCAAAGGACACTCAAATCTGCTACGCAGGTTGACTGTGTGTTTAAGAGGCATACAGTGTTTTGGCCTTCATCAACCATGAGATTGAGCTTAAGAGCTGAGAGGAAATGTTACAGCTATATAGGACCCTGGTCAGACCCCACTTGGAGTACTGTTCTCTGTTCTGGTCACCTCACTACAGGAAGAATTTGGAAACTATAGAAAGGGTGCAGAGGAGATTTACAAGGATGTTGCCTGAATTCGGGAGCATGCCTTATGAGAATAGATTGAGTGAACTCAGCCTTTTCTCTTTGGAGTGACGGAGGATGAGCGGTGACCAGATAGAAGTGTATAAGATGATGAGAGGTATTGATCATATGGATCTTCAGAGGCTTTTCCCCAGGGCTGAAATGGCTAACATGAGAGGGCACAGTTTTAAGGTGCTTAGAAGTAGGTACAGAGGAGATATCAGGGTTAAGTTCTTTATGCAGAGAGTGGTGAGTGCATGGAAAGGGCTCCCAGCAACAGTGGTGGAGGTGGATAGAATAGGGTCTTTTAAGAGACTCTTGGATAGGTACATGGAGCTTAGAAAAACAGAGCGTTATGGGTAACCCTAGGTAATTTCTAAAGGAAATACATGTTTGGCACAGCACTGTGAGCTGAAGGGCCTGTATTGTGCTGTAGGTTTTTTATGTTTCTATCCATGTGCCTATCGAAATGTCTTTTAAAAGCTGCTAATGCATTTGCCTCTACTACCATACCAGGCAGCACATTCTAGGCATCAACCACCCTCTGAGTAAAAAGAAAACTTACCCCTTACATCCTCTTTGAACCTATTCTCCTCACCTTTAATATTCGATAGGTTTCAATGAGATCCCTCTCATTCTTCTAAACTCCATCGAGTACAGTCCCAGAGCCATCAAACGCTCATGTTAACCCTCTCATTCCTGGGATTATTCTCATGAACTTCTGTGACCTTCTCCAATGCCTGCACTTCCTTTCTTAGATAAAGAGCCCAAGAGGGCACTGCGAGTGCACTCTGACCAATGCCTTATAAAGCCTCAGCATTACATTCTAGTCCTCCCAAAATTAGTGCTACCATTGCATTTGTCTTCCTTACAAGTGACTGGACCTTTCAAAATTCTATCTAGGCCTGAAACTATTTTGTGGGTTTCCATGGAATTCCCCCCTCATCCTTCTGAATTCTGAATCACACTTCAGCTTTGCAAAGAAACTGCAGAACTATAAAAGCAAATGTTAATAAAACTTCACAAAACAGGTAAGTATACAAACATAAGGAAGTTTAAAGAAAGCTGAAGCCACAAGGAAGAGCACACTAAAAACAACAGTCTGTGTTGTTTGGCTGAGAAGATTTGCTGCTAGTCAGAGTAATCCACTCAGTGACCATTTTATTAGGTGCAGGAGAGGAGCCCAGTACGGTCTTCTGCTGCAGCCCATCCACTCCGTTCTATATTGCACCATTCTATATAAACTCTAGAGAATGAAAATCCCAGGAGATCAGCTGTTTCCGAGATACCCAATCACTCTGTCCAATCATTCCACAGTCAAGGTGACAAAGACCAATATTTTGATGTTTGGTCTGAACAACAGCCGAACCTCTTGACCATGCCTACATGCTTTTAAGCACTGAATTGCTGCCACATGATAGGCTGGTTAGATATTTGCGTTAACAAGCAGGTGTACAGGTGTACTTAATAAAGTAGCCACTGAGTGTACATGCAATAGTTAAAATAAATTAGGTGCTGAATTATTCTGACAAAACTTTTTCTCCTATCTGTTTCTCCAGCATTGGTTTATTGATAGTTTGTTTCCGGGTTGTTACCGACTCTCCCAGTTTGGATTAACTGCTATGAAGAAATTCACTGAGGGAAGAAAGACACAGTTGGAAAAACGGAAGAAGAGCAAAATAAATTAGTTGTAACACAGTGGTTAGAGGAAATACCTCTAATATTTGTCTGATGTTATATTATTGGCTGATTCTTTTGACATCTGTTGTTAATTCAAGAAGATACATTATCCATGTAGTTGAAACAGCGACACTGAGATTAAAAAAATAAACTGTGACCTGATTGAAAGAGCACTCGGCTGTTGTCTCCCACACAATCACTGACCTTATTAGCTCTGCGGATCTCCTATGCACTGCCACCAACCTCACAGTTCCCATACCCCACACCTCCTCTTTATACCTCCTACCCAAGATCCACAACCCGCTTGTCCAGTAGACCCATTTTTTCCAGCTTGTTCCTGCCACATTGATCTCATATCTGCACACCTCAACTCTGTCTTATCAACCATAGTTGAATCCCTTCCTACCTACATCCATGACACTTCACACACTTTGGATCTTTTCAATGATTTCAAGTTCTCTAGCCTCCATCATCTTATTTTCACTATGGATGTTCAGTCCCTCTACAACTCCATCCCCTACCAAAAAGGCCTCAAAGCTCTTCGTTTCTTTCTAGATACCAGACCCACTCTCCTCCGTCTAGTGAATCTTGTCCTCACTCTTAATAATTTCTCCTTTGGCTCCTCCCACTTTCTTCAAATACAAGGGGTAGCCATGGGCACTCACATGGGTCCCAGCTACGCCTGCCTTTTTGTCGGCTGTCTATATTCCAAGCATACATTGGTGTCCGTCTCCCATTCTTCCTACGCTATATTGATGCTGCCAGTTGACTTCATCAACTTTGCCTCCAACTTCCACCCAGCCCTCAAATTACCTGGTCCATTTAGATTAGATTAGATTATGAGGACACTCAGTCCTGGTTTATTATCATTTAGAAATGCATGCATTAAGAAATGATACAATGTTCCTCCAGTATGATATCACAGAAACACAGGACAGACCAAGACTAAAACTGACAAAAACCACATAATTATAACATATAGTTACAACAGTGCAAAGCAATACCGTAATTTGATAAAGAGCAGACCATGGGCACGGAAAAAAAAGTCTTAAAGTCCCGATAGCCCATCATCTGATGCAGGCGGTAGAAGGGAGAAACACTCCCTGCCATGAACCTCCAGCGCTGCAAACTTGCTGATGCAGCACCCGACCAGAGCTGACTCTGAGTCCGTCCGAAAACTTAGAGCCTCCGACCAGCCCTCTGACACCGAGCATCATCTCTGCCGAGCGCTTCGACCCTGCCCCGGCCGCCGAGCTACGAACAAAGCTTATCTACTGATGTCTGTTATAAACCCACAGACTCTCACAGCTAGCTGGATATTACCTCTTCCCATTATTACCTGTATAAACACCATACCCTTCTTCTCATTTCCAACGTCTCCACTGCATCTGCTCTCAGGATGAGGCTTTTCATTCCAGAACAAAGGAGATATCATCCTTCAAAGAAAGGGGCTTTCCTTCCTCCACCATTAATGCTTCTCTCAACTGGATCTCTTCTATTTCACGCACGTCTGCTCTTACCCCATTCTCCTGCCATCCTACTAGGGAAAGGGTTTCTCTTGTCCTCACCTACCATCCCACCAGCCTCCGGGTCCAGCACATAATTTTCCGTAACTTCTGCCATCTCCAACAGGATTCCACCACCAAGCACGTCTTTCCCACCCCACCACTTTCTGCTTTCCATAGGGATTGCTCCCTAAATGACTCCCTTATCCACTCATCCTTCCCCACTGATCTCCCTCACACTTATCCTTACAAGTGGAACAAGTGCTACACTTGCCCCTACCCCTCCTCCCTCACTACCATTCAGGGTCCCAAATAGTCCTTCCAGTTGAGGCAATACTTCCCCTGTGAGTCTGGTGGGGTCATATACTGTGTCCGGTGCTCCTGTTGTGGCCTCCTGTACATTGGTGAGACCTGACGGAGATTGGGAGACTGTTTCGCTGAGCACCTACGCTCTATATGCCAGAAGAAGTGGCATCTGCCAGTGGCCACCCATTTTATTTCCATTTCCCATTCCGATATGTCAATCCATGGCCCCCATTACTGTCGCGACGAGACCACAACAATTGGAGAAACAACATCCTATGTTCCGTCTGGGTAGTCTCCAAATTGATGGCATGAACATCGATTTCTCGTACTTACAGAAATTGCCCCCTACCCCGCCTTCACCATTCCCCATCCCCTTTTCCCGCTCTCACCTTATCTCATTGCCTGCCCAGCGCTTCCCTCTGATGTTCCTCCCCCTTTTTCTTTCTCCCATGGCCTTCTGTCTTCTCCTATCATATTCCCCCTTCTGCAGCCCTGTATCTCTTTCACCAATCAACTTCCCAGCTCCTTACTTCATCTCTCCCCCTCCCGGTTTCATCTATCACTTTGAGTTTCTCTCTCCTCTCCCACTCCTTTTAAATCTATTCCTCATCTTCTTTTCTCCAGCCCTGCCAAAGGGTCTCAGCCTGAAACATCAACTGTATTTTTTTCCATAGACGCTACCTGGCCCACTGAGTTCCACCGGCATTTTGTGTGTGTTGCTTGCACACTGTTCATACAGATCAGATCATTACACAGTGCATTGAGATAGATCAAGGTAAGACAATAGCTAACAGAATGCAGAATAAAAAGTGTAACAGCTACCAAAGTAGTGCAGCACTGGTAAACAATAAAGGGCAAGATGATAATGAGGTAGATTATGAGGCCAAGAGTCTATCTTATCATCCATCAGGTCCATTCAACGCTGGTTTAGAAGCTGTCCTTGAGCCTGTTGGTAGGTGCTTTCAGGCTTTTGTATCTTCTGTCCGATTGGAGGGAGAGTAGAGAGGACGTCCAGGGTGGGTGGGGTCTTTGATTATGCTGGCTGCTTCACTGAGGCAGCATGAACTGCAGGCAGACTGCATTGAGGGGAGGCTGGTTTTGTGATGTGCTGAGCTGTGTCCACAACTGTCTACAGTTTCTTGAAGCCATGTGCAGAGCAGTTGCCATTTCAACAGCTTACATCTTTACAATTAGATTTCTGTCTCAGATTAATATGTGTTGTATTCTATTTGTCATTTAAAAACTAGCTCTTTGATTGTAATTGCCGATCATCGCCAAATCTAACATTTAGAAGTTAGGAAAACTTAAGACTGTGCTGCTCAAAGCCCCAGGTTTTGGAAGATTCTCACTGAAGTTTGTAATGCAATACCCCCATTGCCCATCTTAGATTTAATAGCAGCACACAAAAAGTTTGCTGAGTAAACTTGGTCTAAACATATTCAGGAGGGAATATATACCAGAGGGAGAAGCAGCACCTTGAGAGAGAGGGAGGCGAAGTACCTAACATGTTAAAAGTTCTAGACAAACAGAGAGGCAAAATTTGACAGTGCACTTTGAAGCATAGTCATTGATTTCATTTTTGAAACATGACAGCCAAACATGACAGAAAACACCCACAACAGGATATTGTCCTGATATAATTTGATAGTTTTGATTGAGGTATAATTATTGTCCTGTTACGTCCTTGTTGGATAAGTTGAGTTAAAATTGCAACACAGTTTTCCCCGTTTTCTTCCCCACCCATTTGCAGGCTTTCTATCAGGTTGATTATCACTGACATATGTCATTAACTTGTCAGTACAGTGCAAGGCTCAAAGATTACTATAAATTACAAACATAAATAATTAGTGCAAAATATAAATAATGAGGTAGCATTCATGGGTTCATGGACTGTTCAGAAATCTGTTGACAGAGAGGAAAAAGCTGTTGCTAAAATATTTGTGTGTGGGTCTTCAGGCTTCTGAATCTCCTCCTAGATTCGTCTCCGAAATGAGGAAGATTTTTCAAAAGCCCATTTGTGGTAAGGACGCCGCTAGGCGCCTACTGACTCTGTCAGGGCTCGCGAAGCGTAGCTGAATACTTTACCGAGTTCCGAACATGGACATGTCCAAGTCTTGAAAGATATTGGAAGAAGGTATTCCAAATTTCTCGGTACTTTTTAATGTAAATTTTAAGCCTGACCCTTTGACTGCCCTATTCCGTGTTTTTGGAGGAAAAGATATTATTATGGAGACATCTGATTTGCACATTTTGGCATTTACTTCTCATACAGCTAGGAGGGCAAACTTGTTTAAATGGAAGGATGTCGTTCTGCCTACTCACGCTCAATGGTTACGTGATGTTATGTCATACTTCAATTTAGAGAAGATCCATTGTTCAATTTCTGAATCTAGCCATGACTTTCACACATTGTAGGGACCATTTTTGAACTATTTTCAAAATCTTTGATTTGTTGTTAAAGTACAGATGTTGGCTAATAACATATTTCACCATATGGTAAGGATTTTTTTTTCCTTCTTTCTTTCTTTACCAAGCAGCTTTGATCTTGGTAGTGGGTTTAGATTTTTTTCTGTATAATAATAAAATTATCATATTTAATAGCAAGTAAACATTCAAAAATAGCGAGCAACTTAATTTAAATAGTGATATTCACTGAAAAAACCATATTGTGACGCTCGGTGGAGGGGGGGCGGGTTGTGGAGGGGACCTGGTCTACAGCCCGCCCTTGCATTTCTAATGACCAGTACTGTTTATTGTTCTTGTGTTAAAATGCTTTTGTGGGATTATGTTGGAAAATTCCAGTTCATTTATTGTTACATTTTAGCTTGGGTTTTACAGTTATTTGCTTCTGTATTTGTGGGTCACCCTAACTGTAACCGGGGTGTCTGATGATCACCTTTCCCTGTTTGTATGAGACTGGTTGGGTTCAGTCTCCAGGTCATGGTGCCCAGCCTGTTTTGTGGTTATCACAATACAACGGTTGGTGAATTAAAGAGTATCCTCGTCTGTCATTATGGACCAAATGCTCACCACGTTGGTGTCAGGAGTGGGATGTGAGATTAAAGAGCTACGATGTCGGATAGAGTGCCTGAAGGCCTGGGGAGTAAGACGAGGGACCGAGCAGTATGCCTCCTCCGCACCCATGAGCAGGAGTCACGAAGACGAGACCCGGAGGGAGAACCTGGGAAGTGAGCATTGTGCCTTCCCAGGGAGCCGCGATGGAACGAGCGTACCCAGGCACCCCAACCCGAGGGAAGAGAGCGGAGTGCATCACTCCCCTCCATAGCAAACCACACCAGAGAACCCAAGACGCCGTAGACATGGGAGGATGGGCACCATGGCAGACGCCAGTACGGCAGGAGGAAGATCAAAGGGCCTTGATGATTTGTGCCTCAAGGTCTACTCTGAAACTCCCCAGATACAATGGCAGCAACCGCCTGGAGCCTCATCTGGCGCAAGTCAAACTTGCCACATGGCACAATGGGTTGAGCCCCACCGAGATGTCAATATACCTTGCTTTGTCACTGCAGGGAGATGCTCTGTGGGCCCTCTTCAACCTAACGCCGGTGGAGCAGCATGACTACAGTGCTCTCATCGTGGCGCTGGAGCAGCATTTCGAGCAGAGGCCATTGGCGGGAGCAATGAGGGAAGAGCTGTGCAGCAGGGAGCGCTGTATGGTAGAAAACCTGGGGGCAATTGCAGCAAATCTCCACTACTGTGCTCGGCGTGGCTACCCGAGCTCCCTCCTATGGCCCAGGAAGAGCTTGCCCTCCACACCTTTGTAAAGGCGATGATGTTGGAGCACCTTTGGCAGGATGTTCGGCTAATGTCGCCGTCATTGCTGGACGAGGTGGAGAGGGCAGAAGCAATTTTAGCCCCCAAGGTATTGCAATGTTGCCCCTCATGCAACGAGGGTGAGGAAGAAACTGACGAGGAGAAGCTCGTGAGGCAGGTCCAACCAGCGCTGTGCCAACCCTGCCGCAGGCAATGAAACGATATTTGCTGCCGGTGCAGTGAGGCAGGTCATTTGGCCTGGGACTGCCCCATACCAGTACCATGCCATAGCTCAGAGCAGCCATTGGGAAATGCCTTGTGGAGAGCGCCGCCCGAATCCTCCAGTAGAATCCCTCTATTGTTGCCCCTCCGGGTGGGTCAGCTCCAGGAAGCAGACACAGCAGGGGCAACATCCACCACTGGTTTCACAGCGGCCCGCGGCAGTGCAGCATACCAGGCAGCGGCCCAACGCAACACAGCTGAACCAGGGACAAGATGCAGTGACAGCGCTTCAGGTGACAGCCAGCGAGCACCTCCCCACCAGGGAGCAGCAGCTGTGCAGCCGACAGCTGAGCGATCCCGTGCTGGCCAGGGTGAGGGAATGGCTGAGTGTGAGACGACGGCCGGAGAGGGCAGAAGTCTGCCCTCTGATCCCAGAGACCAAAGCCCTATACTCTCAGTAGGGAATGTTGAGGTGCGTGACGGGTTGGTGTTCCGGCGGTGACAGTTGTCCGATGATGGCAGACATCTCTTACAGCTGGTCGTCCCTTGGGGGCTCGAAGCCATGGTGCTGCAGTCGGTGCACGGGCTGGTGGGGGTCGGCCATTTCGCAGTTGCAAAGACGTTGGGCAGGCTGCGTGAACACTTCTACTGGCCCGGGTGCAGGCAGGACCTGGAGATGTTCGTGCACTGTTGCGACACTTGCACGTCCCAGAAGGAGCCAAGCCGCCAGCTGAGGGTGCCAGTGCAGCAGTACATGGTCGGGGCCCCAGTATGCGTCTACTGCTCTTCACGGAAGAAAGGACCATCTCCCAGGCACTGGAAGGGCTGGGAGAGGTGCTCAAACTCAGCTCTGATGTGTTATATCGGGTACGGTTGCCTGAGCGGCAGAAGGCAGTGGTGCTACACCAGGACCTGCTGACACCGTGTCAGCCCTTGGCTACCACTAACCTATTGAGGCTAAGGGAAGGAATTGACACTGGGTGCCTGCCTCATACAAACAGGTGTCAGTGTCCACACCCACCAGAGCTTTTGGACTTTGTTATGGATTCCGGGGTTGCCAGGGATGGCTGACCTGACCCCTCGGGTAGGGACAGTGTGATGATCGGGGGGGGGGGAGAATGAGGGTGTGGTCGACAGCCCACCCCTGCATTTCTGATGACCAGTACTGTTTATTGTTCTTATTTATTTATTCTCTGGTGTGTCCATGCGTGCGTCCGTGATGAAGTGTTTTTCATGGCTTTTACAAGGCGCAGAGCGGGAGAGACTGTGTGGTGTGCCACTCTTCACACAGACATTTTCGCAGGGGTGGGCAGAACCATGAAACAAGGTTGAAGCCGACTAGAACCAGGAAGAAGGTGACCCAAACACGAGGAAATCTGCAGATGCTGGAAATTCAAGCAACACACACAAAATGCTGGTGGAATGCAGCAGGCCAGGCAGCATCTATAAGAAGAAGTGCATTTTGGGCCCAGACCCTTCGTCAGGACTAACTGAAAGAAGAAATAGTAAGAGATTTGAAAGTGGGAGGGGGAGGGGGAGGGGGAGATCCAAAATGATAGGAGAAGACACGAGGGGGAGTGATGAAGCTAAGAGCTGGAAAGTTGACTGGCAAGGGGGACACAGAGCTGGAGAAGGGAGAGGATCATGGGACGGGAGGCCTGGGGAGAAAATGGGGGAAGGGAAAAATAGTAAATAAGTAAATAAATAAGGGATGGGCTAAGAAGGGAAGGAGGGGCATTAACGGAAGTTAGAGAAATCAATGTTCAAAAGAAGGTGACCCAGGTAGGTCAGGTGAATTTGAGCCAATGGGATGCAGATTTATCACTTCAACTGATGAGGAACATCAAAAGTCAGGAGCTCCAAGTACATGGGGATGAAAACTCTCCAGCAACCAGAGACACTGCAGATGAGGACTTCACAGATACAAGAAGATTGGGATCACGAGGTATGCCTGGCCAGCGTAGACTCCTTTCCTGGGAAATACCTTTTCTCATCATTGACTATTCATTGAAGATCAAAGATTGTAAAGGAGTGCACACAGGCAGTTAGCTTGTGAACACGTGTTTTTAGTTGAGACAATAAAAAGTTACTTGTTGGTAAATACATATTCTCTCTGCCTCTCTAATCATTATGACAAGGAGTGATTCTTGTAACGCAGTTAATAAAAATTGCAGCACACATTTTTTCTTAGCAAGAATGAATGGTTCAGTTTAAGCAAAAAGGCAGTAAAAGAACAAATTCATAGGTTCATAAACATCGAGTACCAGATGATAATGATCATAAATTTTTAAAAAATGGCTACCTATATCAGAAAGATACTGTAGACACATTCGATTCCACAACAGATAACAGGAATATGTATACTGAGTGAATTGAGACGTATTGAAAGCACATGAGACAGCCAATGAGAAAAAAAACTACCAGTTTTGCTAAGTGAATTGGGTGGAAAAGCATACAGTTTGCTTAGAAGTTTAACTGCTCCAAACAAAACAGGCAAAATGAGCTTTATTGATATCATGAAAGTAATGCAGGAATATTTAGAACCAAAGCCATTGTTGATTTCAGGATGCTTTAGGTTTCATAAGCGGGAGTCCCATCTCAGCTTAAGTGGCTGAATTGAAAAGATTGTTTGAGCATTGTCAGTTCAGTCATGGGCTTAATGGTGCATAGAGAGATCATTTAGTTTGCGGAATCTTACAAAAAGCATTCCAAAACTGCTCCTAACTGAAACATAACCTACATTTAAAAGAGCAGTTAAAATTGCTGTATCAATGGATGAAATTGAGGTGCAGTCAGGAATGAAAGTGAATGTGAACAAAACAGCAACATCTAAACAGAAACCAGCCTGCCGAACAAATTGTGTTTAAGGTGGAACTTGAATAAATTGCAACAAAGTAGGACACATATAAAGAGAACGTCAGACAGACAAAAATAATTGGACTGCACAGGGAAGAATAAAAGATAAAAAGTCAAGTTGCAGTTTCAAAAAGAGTTTTAAACTGCATGTTATTGATGAAAAATAAATAATGTACGACAGGACTGAAGCCTTGAGATTTACCATGTGAAGGCTAACAAGAAGTAGACAACCCAGGATGTGAATTGGTAGAAAGGCTCTGACAAGGAAAAAGGAATTGGCATGGAGAGGTACAGACAGTTGAGATTGTGTATCCCTAAAGGAGCATAGGGAACGCAGGAGTACACTGAAGAATTAGAAAGGCAATAGATGTGGTCTGCATGGTAGGCTGCTCTGGAAGATTATATTGCCTGGGAGAGTTGGCTAAAATGATACACAACTGGTTTGATGGTAGCAAGCAGAGCATTATGGTGGAAGGTTGTTTCTTACACTGAAGTATTTGACTACTGGTATGCAAGAGGGATGAGACCATTATTATTTGTTATCTATATCACTGATTTGGATTAGAATGTATAAAGCATGGTTTATAAGTTTGCCAATGAAACTAATAAAGGTGGCATTGCAGAGAGTGAAGAAGGTTATCAAGAATTGCAGGAGTTTCTTGATTAGCTGGGTAACTGGGCTGAGGAATGCCAAATGGATTTCATTCAGTTAAGTGCGAGATGCTGTAGTTTTGAAAGGCAAATCGTGGTAGGTCTTTCACATTAAACTGTCAGGGCCCCGGACGATTTTGAGGACAGAGAGATTTTGGAGTTCACATTAAGACCCCCATCAGGACCACAAGTGCGCAGTAGAAGTAGTCAGTATAAAGATGTGAGGGGGGAATGGGTGAGTGAGGCAGCAGCTGGCAGACAATAGGTGAACCAGGAAGAGGAGATGGTGGAAAGACTAGAATGGAAAACCAATCCCCAGGAACGGATACAACTACAGAAAGTTGTGGATACAGCCCAGTCCATGACAGGCAAAGCCCTCCCCACCATTGTGCACATTGACATGGAGTGCGACCATAAGAAAACAGCAACCATTATCAAAGAACCCCACAATCCAGGCCATGCTGTCTTCGCACTACTACTATTGTTGGGCAAGAGGAGGAGAAACCATAGGTCTGCACGACCAGGTTCAGGAAGTTATTACCTGACTACCATTAGGCTCCTGAACCAACACGGATAATTTCATTCACACACGCTGAACTGTTTCTACACCCTGGACTCAATTACGAGCACTCTTTACAACTGATGTTCTCAGCATTATTTACTGCCTCTTTGCACAATTTTTCTTCTTTTCCACTTTGGTTGTTCGGCAGTCTTTGCTTTTATAGTTGATTCTGGTGAATTGGATCATCAGTTAATCAGGACAGCTGCATATTTGGGACAACTCTTAAAGAACAAAGACTAATCGAGAAAGTAGCTGGATCCCCTTCATTTATTTGGGACACTTTGCCACTTAATTGGGATAGGAGACTAGTGTCAGTCGCGTGCACTTGTGAGGCTGTTAAACACTACACTATGCCTAGAGCAAACAGTTTTTAAATAGTGTCAGTTACGTGTGTTGGTGTTCAAAAAGCATTGATTTTTGTCATTGATATTTGGCAAGAAATAAGCAATAAGAAAATTCAGAACTGTTTTGCTCACTGGTTTCAAGCCAGATATGACAATTTCACTACTGTTTTGCTCACTGGTTTCAAGCCAGATATGACAATTTCACTACTTCAACAAGTTAGGCACTATAAAGAATTTCACTGTATCAACAATCATTTTCAATGTTACAATGAAAATGAAGATTTGGAGGATGCAATCATCCAAAGAACTGTTTGAAGGCAGTCCATTATCAACACTGGGTATCTGCATTGATTTTGCTCATTTACAGTCAATCAAAAGACCAAGCTCAGGGAGATAGATGCTAAGTTAAACAGCAGGATCTCCAGGGTTGTAATCTCAGGACTGCTACCTGTGTCACGTGCTAGTGAGGCCAGAAATAGGAAGATTATACAGTTTAATACGTGGCTAAGGAGTTTGTGTAGGAGGGACAGCATAAGACTTTTGGATCATTGGGCTCTCTACCAAGGAAGGTGGGACCTGTACAGATGGGAAGGTTTGCACCTGAACTGGAGAGAGGCTAATATCCTTGCAGTAAGGTTTGTTAATGCTGCATGGTGGGTTTTAAACTATAGTTGCAGGGTGATGGGAACCAGAGTGCCAGAATGGTTAGATGAGAGGTTGTTGAGACAGATGTTGATAAGACTTCAGACAAAGCCAGGAATCAAAAGGTTGAGCATCGTGTGACTAGTGTCCTGCGCTGCATATATTCGAATACAAGAAGTAATGTAGGAAAGGCAGAGGAGCTCAGGGCCTGGATCAACATATGGAAATATGATATTGTAACCATTTGTGAGACATGCTTTCAGGAGGGTCATAACTGACACTAATATTCCCGGGTTCCTTTGTTTTAGATGCAACAGAGTGGGAGGGATAAAAGCAGGAGGGGTGGTTACCATTCGGGGAAAAAGTGACAGCAGTGCTCAGTCAGGACAGACTGGCGAACTTGTCTGGTGTAGCATTATGAGTGGAACTGAGAAGAGAGGTATGACCTTGTTAATGGGGCTATATAAGAGACCACCTAATAGTCCGAGGGATTGAGAGGAACAGATTTGTAGAGAGATCGCAGACAGTTGCAAGAAAAATAAGGTTGCTATCGTAGGTGAATTTAACCTTCCACCTATTGTCTGGGACTCCCATACTGTAATAGTACAAGATGGGATAGAGTTTGTCAAATATGTTCAGGAAAGTTTCCTTACTCAGTATGTGGAAGTCCCTAGGAGTGTCACAATGGGGGCATTGGGAACAGACCCAAATGCAAGACACAGACACTGAAGTACGAGGAACAGGAACGGAGAAAACTAAATGACGGGACAGGACACAGACTAGGAGTAGGGTCAGGAACACAGACTAGGCTGGGGAAGCAGGGCCAGGATGAGGGGCTGGGAATAAGGAGCCTGGGTGCGGGCTCTGAGCCAGAGACTGGACAAGGACCCAGAAACTGGGTCTTGACTTGGGCTCGGACCCCAAAACCAGGCGAAGACGTGATGAGGCTTGGGTTCTTGGAGACCAGGCGAAGACTTGACAAGGCTCGGGTTCTTGGAGACCTGGGGTCTTGGAGACTAGATGAGGACACGACGGGGCAAGGGTACTTCGAGGCAACTCCTGGGCAGGATGTGGGACTCCACCCTATGGAGGCAAGGACAGGGAGGGATATACCCAACCGCAGGGTAACGGCAATCGGCCTGGCTTACCCGATGGAGGCAAGGGACAGGAAGGGAGCTAGGTCCGGGGTGGCTCCAAGACTCAAGGCGGCCGGTAACCTTGGCGGGATATGGAACAGCCAAATCCATATCTTGATGACTGCACTAGCCTTCCACCAGTTGGTTGCTCCAAGGGGAGACTGACGAGATGACCCAGCAACCACACCCGGAGTCCGGAGTCCGCGGACCGGACCATGAACCGGAATGTGTACTTCGGACCTGATTATGACAAGGAGAGAGTGTGCAGTACTTGATCTGCTATTAGGGAACGACACAGGGTAGGTGACAAAAATTTCTGTAGGGGAACACGTTGTATCTTTTGATCACAATGCCAAAAGCTTCAAAGTAAATAAGCAAAAACATATAAACATAAGAAACCTACAGCACAATGCAGGCCCTTTGGCCCACAATACTGTGCCGAACATGTACTTAATTTAGAAAGTCCCTAGGGTTACCCATAGCCCTCAGTTTTTCTGAGCTCCATGTACCTGTCCAAGAGTCTCTTAAAAGACCCTATCGTATCCGCCTCCACCAGCGTCGCCGGCAGCCCATTCCACGCACTCACTCTCTCTGGGTAAAAATAATACCCCTGACATTTCCTCTGTCCCTACTGCCAAACACCTTAAAACTGTGCCCTCTCATGTTTGCCATTTCAGCCCTGGGAAAAAGACTCTAACTATCCACACAATTAATGCCTCTCATCATCTTATACACCTCTATCATGTCAACTTTCATCCTCCATCATTCCAAGGACAAAAGGCTGAGTTCATTCAACCTATTCTCATAAAGCATGCTCCCCAGTCCAGGCAATATCCTTGTAAATCTCCTCTGCACCCTATCTATGGTTTCCACATCTTTCCTGTAGTGGGGCGACCAGAACTGAGCACAGCACTCCAACTGGGATCTGACCAGGATCCTGTATAGCTGCAACATTACCTCTCGGCTCCTAAACTTAATCCTACAGTTGATGAAGGCCTTCTTAACCACACAATTTTGAGAGTACAACGCTTGTATGTGCTTGTCAGAATAAAAAGTAAAGACAACTGCTGTAGGGAATCTTTGTTTTCTAGAGATATTGAGGCCCTGGTTAAGGGAAAAAAAGGTGCATAGCAGGTAAATAGCAAGTTCACAAGGGTGATTTCAGGAATGAAAGGGTTATCGTACGAGGAACATTTGATGGCTCTGGGTCTGTACTCGCTGGAATTCAGAAGGATGAGGGTGGATCTCATTGAAATCTTTCGAACGTTGAAAGGCCTATAGAAAGTAGATGTGGAAAGGATGTTTCCCATGGTGGGAGAGGCTAGGACAAGAGGGCACAGCCTCAGGATAGAGGGGCACTCTTTCAAAACAGAGATGCAGAGAAATTTCTTTAGCCAAAGGGTGGTGAATTTCTGGAAGTTGTTGCCATATGCAGCGGTGGAAGCCAGGTCATTGGGTGTATTTAAGGCAGAGGTTGATTGGTTCTGGATTGGACATGGCATCAAAGGTTATGGGGAGAAGGCTGGGAACTAGGGTTGAGGAGGAGAAGGAAAAAGGATCAGCCATGATTGAATGGCAGAGCAAACTCAATGGGCCAAATGGCCTAATTCTGCTCCTATGTCTTATGGCCTTATGGTATAGGCAGGTAGGAACAAATGAGGTGCTTATGGAGTATAAGAAATGCAAGAGGACACTTAAGAAAGAAATTAGGAGGGCTAAAGGAAGACATGAGGTTGTCCCAGCAGACAAGGTGAAGCATAATTCTAAGGGATTCTACAGGTATGTTAAGAGCAAAAGGATTACAAGGAACAAAGTTGCTCCTCTGGAAGATCAGAATGCAGCCAACAGAAACGGGGAAGATATTAAATGATCTTTTTGCATTTGATCTCACGGCCCCGACCGTTAATTCCTCTTATTCTCCTAATTCCCTTTTCCCCATGTTCTCCTGGGTTCCTTGATTGCGACACCTGATTCTCACCTGAACCTGCAGCATAAAAACCTTGGCTTTGCATCCACTCATGGCCAGACCATTGCTTCAGCTAGTATGGTAATTCACGTTCCTGGCCGCTTAGAATGGTGTATTCTAAGTTTTACTTCAGTACCGAGGTTTACCTGGGCAACTCTGTCTCTCTGTGTCAAGATAAGTATTGCCTGTTGTTGGTCTTTCCATTTGCCACTCCGTGTCAAGATAAGGGTTGCCTGCTGTTTGCCTTTCCGTTTAACGCTCCGTGTCAAGATAAGTGTTGCCTGCTGCCTGTCTCCTGTTTGCCGTTCAGCTCCAGCAACACACTGTCATGAAAAGTTTTGCCTGCCCCCTGCTCTTCCGTTCATCCGCGCTGTTTGCCTGTGTTAAGTCTGTCTCTCAGCCGCTTAGAATTCTGTATTCTAAATTCCGTTTGCCTGTGTTAACCATGTCTCTCGGCCGCTTTGACTTGTGTAATCTACGTTTTGTTTCCGTCCTGTTGTTTGCCTGTGTTAACTCTGTCTCCCCACGTTAACAGGACCATGGCATGCCACCTGCCATTCCCCCCCCAGCCACACTCATCCCCGTGTCCGCATTGCTGCCCTGCCTCATCCTGCCTTCCGTCTACACTCTCCGCTGGCTCAGTGGTTAAACGCCGCGTTCTCACTGTAGCGACCCGGGTTCGATCCCCAATCCAGCCTCACTCACTCCTCGGCTTTCCTCTGCCTAATCCTCACTGTCCCGCCTTCCCTGCAAGCATTAATAAACACTCTCCTGATTACGCTACCTTTGTGTCAGTGTCCTGTGTTTGGGTTCACCCATTCTTCACTGCAACGTTTGATTTAATGATCAGACGGACACTGTCTATCGTGAGGCAAAGCACCATCGACTTCATGGACCCTATACAGATTACAGAGGAGGAGGTTTTTGCTGTCCTGAGGCAAATTAGGGTGGCCTAACAAGGTGTTCTCTTGGATCCTGCAGGAGGAATGTACAGAAATTTTCGCAGTCCTAGGAAAGATATTTAAATCATCCTTAGTGACAGGTGAGGTACAAAAGGGTTAGAGGATAGCCAACATTGTTCCGTTGTTTACAAAGGTTCCAAATATAAACAAGAAATGATGGCTGGTAAGCTTGACATCAATATTGAGAGTTATTGAAGGCATTCTAAGGGACCATATATATAAGTAATTGGATAGACACGGACAGATTAAGGATAGTCAGCATAGCTTCGTGCATGGTAGGTAATATCTAACCAATCCTATGGTTTTTCAAGGATGTTGTGGCGACCCATTTTCTAGCACCCACGAACCGGCTCACGAAACAGCGCGCGCAGGCAGAGGGCCGGCCCCAAAATGGGCGCCAGGCCATCTTCACCAGCAGGGGGAAAATCCCGTTCGCGGAAAGGGTCTGGGAATATGCATTCCCCACAGCAGTCCCGCCCAGGGAGGGCGGGAACGGGAAGGCTTTAAAGCAGGCCGCGAAGTTTGAATAAATCTCTTTAGCGCAACTCCAACTCACCGACTCCGTGTGGTTATTCTAGCGCTGTGGGTAGCACACCGCTACATTAGGTGACCCTGACGGCCCAAACGATATTTGGGCCAGTGATGACCGATGCCGCATCTGTTCACGCAGTTTCATTACAACTGCCAAGCTTTTGGCAGCTGAGACCCCGTCTGTGGTTGGAACAGGCAGAAGCACAATTCCACATTCTGCAGGTAACCTCGGAGTCCACTCGCTACTACAACGTGCTGAGCTCTCTCGACCAAGAGACTGCTGCACAAGTTGAGTGGTTTATACAGTCGCCCCCGGAGAACGGCAAATACACAGCATTCAAAGCCCTGCTCATAAGGACTTTTGAACGAGCACGCCGCTTAATGCACCTGGATAGTTTGGGAGACAGGCCACCGTCGGCATTAATGAACAAAATGCTGGCCCTGGCTGAAGGACACAAACCCTGCCTCATGTTTGAGCAAGCGTTCCTAGAGCAACTGCCCGAGGACACACGCCTGCTGCTGTTCGACACAGATTTCAGCGACCCCCGGGAGGTGGCGGCCCGAGCAGATGTGTTGTGGAATGCCAAGAAGGAGAGAGGGGCATCCGTCGCACAGATCACCAAGCCGCGTGCCCAACGACAGACCAGACCAGGCCCGGCAGCAGAGTCCAACAAACAATGGAGCTTCTACCACCAGCGGTGCGGCACAGAGGCCCGCCGCTGTAGACCACCCTGCAAATTCCCGGGAAACGCCAAGGCCCAGCCGCCGCCGATTGCTACGGCGGCTGGCCATTAGGACAGCCTCCTATATGTCTGGGACAAGCAGTCGGGACGCCGCTTTTCGGTCGACACCGGAACGGAGATCAGCGTTTTACCTCCAATGAGTTACGACACCCACAACAGAGAACCGGGGCCCACCCTGAGTGCCGCAAATGGCAGCACAATACGAACCTACGGCACCCGCACGGTGCGGCTACAGTTCAGTTCCAGCCGGTTCACGTGGGACTTCACAGTGGCCACCGTGGCCCAACCACTCCTGGGGGCTGATTTTCTGCGAGCCCACAGCCTGCTGGTCGACCTGCAAGGGAAGCCAAGACTTTTCAAGCGTTCTCCCTGAGTGAAGCAAAGTTGCCAGCCCCACACCTGGACTCCCTCACGCTGTCCAACGATGAATTCACCAGGGTCCTGGCGGATTTCCCATCAGTACTGACACCGCAGTTCACGGCAGCCACGCCCAGTCACGGAGTACAGCACCACATCCCGACCCAGGGACCACCCCTCCACGCCCGTGCTCGAAGGCTTCCCTCGGACAAGCTCCGACCGGCGAAGGAGGAGTTCAAGAAGATGGAGGAATTGGGGATCATACGATGGTCCGACAGCCCATGGGCCTCCCCCCTGCGCATGGTGCCCAAGGCAACGGAGAGCTGGAGACCATGCGGTAACTACCGCAGACTGAACTAGGCTACAACGCCAGACCGCTACACTGTGCCACACATTCAAGACTTTGCAGTAAACCTACATGGCGCAAGGATCTTTTCCAAGGTAGACCTCGTCCGGGGATACCATCAAATCCCGGTACATCCGGACGACATCCCCAAAACAGCACTCATCACCCCATTTGGACTTTTCGAATTCCTCCGAATGCCGTTTGGTCTAAAGAATGCCGCACAGACATTCCAGCGGCTAATGGACGCGACCTGGACTTTGCATTCATCTATTTGGACGACATCCTCATAGCCAGCAGCCGTCGTCAGGAGCATCTGTCCCACCTCCGTCAACTCTACTCCTGCCTGAGTGAATTCGGCCTTACAATCAACCCAGCCAAATGCCAGTTCGGACTCGACACCATCGACTTCCTGGGCCACAGGATTACTAAAGACGGGGCAGCCCCTCTGCCCGCCAAGGTAAACGCGGTCCGCCACTTCCCCCGACCCAACACAATCAAAGGCCTGCAGGAATTCATGGGTATGGTAAATTTCGACCACCGTTTCCTCCCCTCAGCAGCCCAAACCATGCGCCCCCTGTTCACTCTGATGTCGGGTAAGGGCAAAGACATTACCTGGGACGAAGAGGCCGCAGCCGCTTTCATTAAAACCAAAGAAGCCTTGGCAAACGCCGCGATGCTAGTGCACCCCAGAACGGACGTTCCTACTGCCCTCATGGTGGACGCATCCAACACAGCAGTCAGTGGAGTGCTGGAACAACTCATCCAGGGTCACTGGCAACCCCTGGCGTTCTTCAGCAAACATCTACGACCACCCGAACTCAAATACAGTGCTTTCGACCAGGAGCTATTGGCACTATACCTGGCAATCCGACATTTCAGGTACTTCTTAGAAGGTAGGCCCTTCACTGCGTTCACATACCACAAACCGCCTACCTTTGCATTCACGAAGGTGTCTGACCCCTGGCCGTCCCGCCAGCAGTGACATCTGTCCTACATCTCCGAGTACACGATGGACATCCGGCATGTCTCGGAGAAGGACAACGGCGTGGCGGACGCACTATCCAGACCTACCATACAGGCCCTGTCCCAGGGGGTGGACTATGCAGCGCTGGCAGAGGCACAGCAGGCAGACGCTGAGATCCCCAGTTATAGGACTGCAGGCTCCGGTTTGCAGCTCCAAGAGCTCCCCGTAGGCCCAGGTGAGAGGACCCTACTATGTGACGTAGCTACCGGCCAACCCCACCCCGTCGTCCCAGCAGCCTGGCGCCGGCGGATTTCCGAATCCATTCACAACTTAGCGCACCGTTCCATCAGGACAACCGTCCGGCTGGTCGCCAACAGGTTCGTGTGGCATGTGCTGCGTAAACAGGTCAGTGAATGGGCCAAAACGTGCATGCAGTGCCAAACGGCCAAGGTGCAGCGGCACACCAAGGCTCCGCCGCAGCAGTTCGAACCCACCCGCCGGAGGTTCGACCACATTCATGTGGATATCGTGGGGCCCCTGCCAGTGTCACGAGGAGCGCGGTACCTCCTAACTATGATAGACCGGTTCACCAGATGGCCAGAGGCAGTCCCGCTCACCGACACCACCTCCGAATCCTGCGCCCGAGCACTGATCGCAACCTGGGTAGCCCGCTTTGGGGTACCGGCCCACATTACCTCCGACAGGGGCGCCCAGTTCACCTCCAGCCTGTGGTCGGCTATGGCCAGCCTTTTAGGATCGCAGCTACACCACACAACTGCCTACCACCCATAGTCGAACAGACTAGTGGAGCGTTTCCACCGTCACCTGAAGTCCGCTCTCATGGCCCGCCTGGAAGGGCCAAACTGGGTGGACGAGCTTCCCTGGGTCCTGCTCGGAATCCGCAAGGCGCCCGAAGAGGATCTGCACACCTCGTCGGCGTACAGCGCACACCTGGTCGTCCCAGGAGAGTTCATACCAGCCCCAAGGGGGCAAGAGGAAGAACCCACAGCAGTCCTGGACAGACTACGGGAGACGCTCGGTAACCTAGCCCCCATACCCACTTCACAGCACGGACAGAGCCCGACCTACGTACCCAAAGACCTGCAGAACTGTAAGTTTCTTTTTGTACGACGGGGCAGACACCGGGCACCGCTACAGCGGCCCAACGAGGGGCCGTTTAAAGTGAACAGGAACAATGGGTCCACATTCGTGCTGGACATTGGGGGGAGAGAGGAGGTTTTCACGGTGGACCGACTCAAACCGGCCCATGTGGACTTGGTGCAGCAGGTCCAGACTCAGGCACCGCGGTGCAGGGACAGACCCCCAAACAGAGGACAATCCAGACTGTGGATATTGGGGGAGGTATCGCCAGTTCTGGGGTGGGGGGTTATGTGGCGACCCATTTTCTAGCACCCACGAACCGGCTCACGAAACAGCGCGCGCAGGCAAAGGGCCGGCCCCAAAACGGGCGCCAGGCCATCTTCACCAGCAGGGGGAAAATCCCGTTCGCGGAAAGGGTCTGGGAATATGCATTCCCCACGACAGTCCCGCCCAGGGAGGGCGGGAACGGGAAGGTTTTAAAGCAGGCCGCGAAGTTTGAATAAATCTCTTTATCGCAATTCCAACTCACCGACTCCGTGTGGTTATTCTAGCGCTCTGTGCAGCACACCGCTACAATGTTACCAGTTACCAGCGTGCATGGGCACTTCGGTGATGATGTCTGTTATCTGTCAAGTAGGGGACCGTGCACAATCCTGATTTAATGGAGGCAGATGTGAGAGCACAGCGGAACGTCTGGAAAACTTCTGAAATACCTGCTTCGCTGCCGCTGCGGCTGTGTGGTAACCGGAATCTCTGGAGCTGAAGACCCCAAATCCTCGGCTTTGCGTGTTTCAGTGGCCGGGGAGAGGTCAAAGGCGCTCGGCAGAGGATGGCGCTTGGGAGGCTGTATCGGAGAGGCTGCTCAGACGGTCGGAGTTTTCGGACGGATGGACTCAGGGTCGGCTGCTTCCAAGGTATCGGCAAGTTGACGGTGCCTAGAGGTTTATGACAGGGAGTTTCTCCCTTTTGCTGCCTGCTATCGGGGACTCGGGACTTTGAGACTTTTTTTTTACTGTTGCCATGGTCTGTTCTTTATCAAATTATGGTATTGCTTTGCACTGCTGTAACTATATGTTATAATTATGTGGTTCTGTCAGTGTTAGTCTTTGGTCTGTCCTGTTTTCTGTGATATGCAATGGCAAGCATTTAAAGGTTGCATGGATGAACTACAACAATTGTTCATCCCAGTTTGGCAAAAGAATAAATCAAGGAAGGTAGTGCACCCCACCCGTGGCTGACAAGAGAAATTAGGGATAGTATCAATTCCAAGGAAGAAGCATACAAATTAGCCAGAGAAAGTGGCTCACCTGAGGACTGGGAGAAATTCAGAGTTCAGCAGAGGAGGACAAAGGGCTTAATTAGGAAGGGGAAAAAAGATTATGAGAGAAAACTGGCAGGAAACATAAAAACGGACTGTAAAGGCTTTTATAGATATGTAAAAAGGAAAAGACTGGTAAAGACAAATGTAGGTCCCCTGCAGACAGAAACAGGTGAATTGATTATGGGGAGCAAGGACATGGCAGACCAATTGAATAATTACTTTGGTTCTGTCTTCACTAAGGAGGACATAAATAATCTTCCAGAAATAGTAGGGGACAGAGGGTCCAGTGAGATGGAGGAACTGAGCGAAATACATGTTAGTAGGGAAGTGGTGTTAGGTAAATTGAAGGGATTGAAGGCAGATAAATCCCCAGGGCCAGATGGTCTGCATCCCAGGGTGCTTAAGGAAGTAGCCCAAGAAATAGTGGATGCATTAGTGATAATTTTTCAAAACTCGTTAGATTCTGGACTAGTTCCTGAGGATTGGAGGGTGGCTAATGTAACCCCACTTTTTAAAAAAGGAGGGAGAGAGAAACCGGGGAATTATAGACCGGTTAGCCTAACGTCGGTGGTGGGGAAACTGCTGGAGTCAGTTATCAAAGATGTGACAACAGCACATTTGGAAAGCGGTGAAATCATCGGACAAAGTCAGCATGGATTTGTGAAAGGAAAATCATGTCTGACGAATCTCATAGAATTTTTTGAGGATGTAACTAGTAGAGTGGATAAGGGAGAACCAGTGGATGTGGTATATTTGGATTTTCAAAAGGCTTTTGACAAGGTCCCACACAGGAGATTAGTGTGCAAACTTAAAGCACACGGTATTGGGGGTAAGGTATTGGTGTGGGTGGAGAGTTGGTTAGCAGACAGGAAGCAAAGAGTGGGAATAAACGGGACCTTCTCAGAATGGCAGGCGGTGACTAGTGGGGTACCGCAAGGCTCAGTGCTGGGACCCCAGTTGTTTACAATATATATTAATGACTTGGATGAGGGAATTAAATGCAGCATCTCCAAGTTTGCGGATGACACGAAGCTGGGTGGCAGTGTTAGCTGTGAGGAGGATGCTAAGAGGATGCAGGGTGACTTGGATAGGTTGGGTGAGTGGGCAAATACATGGCAGATGCAATTTAATGTGGATAAATGTGAAGTTATCCACTTTGGTGGCAAAAATAGGAAGACAGATTATTATCTGAATGGTGGCCGATTGGGAAAAGGGGAGGTGCAACGAGACCTGGGTGTCATTATACACCAGTCATTGAAAGTGGGCATGCAGGTACAGCGGGCGGTGAAAAAGGCGAATGGTATGCTGGCATTTATAGCGAGAGGATTCGAGTACAGGAGCAAGGAGGTACTACTGCAGTTGTACAAGGCCTTGGTGAGACCACACCTGGAGTATTGTGTGCAGTTTTGGTCCCCTAATCTGAGGAAAGACATCCTTGCCATAGAGGGAGTACAAAGGAGGTTCACCAGATTGATTCCTGGGATGGCAGGACTTTCATATGAAGAAAGACTGGATGAACTGGGCTTGTACTCGTTGGAATTTAGAAGATTGAGGGGGGATCTGATTGAAACGTATAAGATCCTAAAGGGATTGGACAGGCTAGATGCAGGAAGATTGTTCCCGATGTTGGGGAAGTCCAGAACGAGGGGTCACAGTTTGAGGATGGAGGGGAAGCCTTTTAGGACCGAGATTAGGAAAAACTTCTTCACACAGAGAGTGGTGAATCTGTGGAACTCTCTGTCACAGGAAACAGTTGAGGCCAGTTCATTGGCTATATTTAAGAGGGAGTTAGATATGGCCCTTGTGGCTACGGGGGTCAGGGGGTATGGAGGGAAGGCTGGGGCGGGGTTCTGAGTTGGATGATCAGCCATGATCATAATAAATGGCGGTGCAGGCTCGAAGGGCCGAATGGCCTACTCCTGCACCTATTTTCTATGTTTCTATGTTTCTATAACACTCCGGAGAAACATTGTATCATTTCTTAATGCATGTATGCATTTCTAAATGACAATAAAAGAGGACTGAGTGTTCTCATAGTCTAAAGAAGTAAGGCTGGTGAAGGCAAGGCAGTGGATTTTGTCTTGATGGACTTTAGCAATGCATTTGACAAGGTCCCTCATGTGTGCTTGGTCCGTTGATCAGGAAGGTTCAGTCACTCGGCATTCAAGATGAGGCAGCAAATTAGATTCAATATTGGCTTTGTGGAGAAGCCAGAGAGTGGTGGCAGATGGTTGCCTCTCCGACTGGAGGCATGTGACTAGTTCAATGCCACAGGGATTGGTGGTGGGTCTGCTGCTGTTTGCCATTTGTATCAACGATCTGGATGATAATGTGGTTAACTGGGCCACACCAAGATTGGAGGTGTAGTGCAGTGAGGAAGGCTATCATTGCTTGCAGTGGGACCTGGACCTGTTGGCAAATTGGACTGAGAAATGGCAGAGGGAATTTAATGCAGACAAAAGTGAAGGTTGCACTATGACAGGACCAACCAGGATAAATTTTGCACAGTGAATGGTAGGGCACTGAGGAGTGTGGCAGAACAAAGAAATCTGGGAATACAAGTACATAATTCATTGGAAGTGGAGTCATAGTTAGATAGAGTTGTTCAAAAAGCATTTGCCACATTGGGCTTCATAAATCAAAGTACTGAGTACAGGCGATGGGATGTTATGTTCAAGTTGTATTAGACATTGGTGAGGCCTAATTTGGAGTATTGTCTGCAGCTTTGATCACCTGCCTGGAGGAAGGTTGAAAGAGTACAGAGCAAATTTACTTGGATGTTGCTGGGTTTGGAGGACTTGAGTTATAAAGAAAGATTGAATAGATTAGAACTTTCATCCCCTTCTCGCAATTCCTCCATCTCCGCCGCATCTGCTATCAGGCTTTTCATTCTAGAACGAGGGAGATGTCCTCCTTTTTTAAAGAAAGGGGCTTCCCTTCCTCCACTATCAACTCTGATCTCAAACGCATCTCCCCCATTTCACATAAATCTGCTCTCACTCCATCCTCCTGCCACCCCACTAGGAATAGGGTTCCCCTGGTCCTCACCTACCACCCCACCAGCCTCCGGGTCCAACGTATTATTCTCCGTAACTTCCACCACCTCCAACGGGATCCCACCACTAAGCACATCTTTCCCTCCCCACCTCTCTCTGCTTTCCGCAGGGATCGCTCCCTACGCGACTCCCTTGTCCATTCGTACCCCCCGTCCCTCCCCACTGATCTCCCTCCTGGCACTTATCCTTCTAAGCGGAACAAGTGCTACACATGCCTTTACACTTCCTCCCTTACCACCATTCAGGCTCCAAACAGTCCTTCCAGGTGAGGCGACACTTCACCTGTGAGTCGGCTGGGGTGATATACTGCGTCCGGTGCTCCCGATGTGGCCTCCTATATATTGGCGAGACCTGATGCAGACTGGGAGACCGCTTTGCTGAACACCTATGCTCTGTCCGGCAGAGAAAGCAGGATCACCCAGTGGCCACACATTTTAATTCCACATCCCATTCCCATTCTGACATGTCTATCCACGGCCTCCTCTACTGTAAAGATGAAGCCACACTCAGGTTGGAGGAACAACACCCTATATTCCGTCTGGGTAGCCTCCAACCTGATGGCATAAACATCGACTTCTCTAACTTCCGCTAATGCCTACCTCCCCCTCGTACCCCATCTGTTATTTATTTATATACACATTCTTTTTCTCTCACTCTCCTTTTTCTCCCTCTGTCCCTCTGACTATACCCCTTGCCCATCCTCTGGGTTCCCCCCCACCTTGTCTTTCTTCCCGGACCTCCTGTCCCATGATCCTCTTGTATCCCTTTTGCCAATCACCTGTCCAGCTCTTGGCTCCATCCCTCCCCCTCCTGTCTTCTCCTATCATTTTGGATCTCCCCCTCCCCCTCCCACTTTCAAATCTCTTACTAACCCTTCCTTCAGTTAGTCCTGACGAAGGGTCTTGGCCTGAAACGTTGACTGTACTTCTTCCTAGAGATGCTGCCTGGCCTGCTGCGTTCACCAGCAACTTTGATGTGTGTTGCTTGAATAGGTTAGAACTTTATTTCTTGAAACATAGAAGATTGAGAGGAGATTTGACATAAAAATATGAGGTAAATGCAAGCAGGCTTTTTTCACTGAGGTTGGATGGGACTATAACCAGAGGTCAAGGGTTAAGGGTGAAAAGTGAAAAGTTTAAGGGGAATGTGAGGGGAAACTTCTTCACTCAGAGGGTCAGGAGAGTGTGTAAGGAGCTGCCAGCACATGTGGTGCATGCAAGCTCGATTTCAACACTTAAGCAAAGATTGAATAAGTACATGTAGGGGTATGGAGGGCTATGGTCCGGGTGCAGGTTGATGGGTGTAGGCAGTTTAAATGGCTTAGGTGACTCTAGTATTGATAGTGTTCTAACTTGTTCTGTATTTCATTGAAATAGATCATTTAATTCTCAGTGAAATGGTAGTGTCTTCTTATACACTTTTAACTATTTCCATAAACTTCTGCTAATTCGGTCAGCAAAGTAATTGGGCCAAAATGTACTGGTCATAATTTGTCCTAATTAAGCAGAATACACTGTATAATATTTTTCATAATATTCTATTGTATTTCTTCTCTCCTTTATATGCGGGGAAGAAAATAAATCTCAAGCTAACGTATTTAATAGTATATTTACATTGAACTTTGATAAGTGAAACTAGATAAGAGAGTGATCATGGGCAAATGCAGTTAACAGGGAAGCAATAAAATTCTCAGTCTACAGCACTTCTGAAAATTACAAAACATTTTATGACATGACCCAGTATTTCAGACTGCAAAATGCTTTGACAACATTCATGTGTTAAAGGGTGGGAAGAGCTGGACTCAATTATAAAATAACCCTGAAACACTGAATGGTGCTCAGGTATTGAAAAGAAAAAAAAACATTTTTATTTTCATCTGTTAAAAAGAACCCTGTCCAGTATGTTGTGTTTCAGTTGTGGGTTTTCTGAACACAACACATTCTAACCAATTGAAACAGAAAGTGAGTTAGCTAATTCTTTTATACTCCAGCTAAATGAAAACCTGAAGTCAGGTTCATAAGAAAAGACTAACTGAAATACCTTACTAACGTTATACCGGGTGCATTAGGTTAAAATTGTTCTCAGGGTTTCTAACCACTTTTGGTTAAAAGATCCTAAGCTGTTAAAACACTTGATACTTTCTAACACTATTAAAAGCTCTGTTACATACCTCCATGTATACCTTGTGACTGTCTTATGACCATGATATAATGGTCTTTTTGAGGTCACCTGATGTAATTTTCCCGCCGATGTTAGGTCACGTGATGACATGTTCACCTCGGGTATAAAAGGAAACCCCTGGGGTGACGCAGTTAGTTTTCCAGTTAGAACGTCCGCCAGATACTCCGCTCCGCTGAGTGTTTGCCTTATGACACAGTTTTGATTTAAAATGGAGTTTTACGTTCTATTGTAAGGTACAAAAGTGTTGGGCCGGCAGTTTAACCAATCGCTGCCAGGTTTGTTGATGTATCTTTTCAGTAGTATTGGAGAGTGAAGACGGGAACCTGAAGGAGTCGTCTGGTGGTTTTGCATAGGATCGACCATTATTGAATTTGTTCAAGAAAGTGTATTCTGCATGAGATAGCCTCTGCTAAAAGCAGCAGAAAAGGTTGTGCAGTATCTAGTATTCAGAGGGAAAGGTCAGTGCCTTTAAACTGTTTTATTTCTGTCGACGTGAATCCTGCGGACAAGGCAGGTTCCGGCTCGGATCAGCAGTGACGTCCTGTCTTCGAGGAATTCTTTACTTCAGGAAAGTCTCTCCTAATTGACTGTATAAATCTCCTGGACTTTCGAATTTACCATTCTAAGAACTGCGTTGGAATTTACCACTTTAAGAACTGTTTTCGCATTTATCGCTTTAAGAACTAGTACTGAGTGGCGGTTTGTTAAATGGCCGCATAGCAGTTTACTTCCGGTTAAGATTTTCGTTTATTTATTTTTTTAATATTGAGCAGGGTTTAATAAATGTTTGATCGTTTTTATCGAACCTGACTCGATTGATATATTCATTGTTGCGGATCACGTGACAGCTCTCAAACACCTTCTGCTAACCTCTGATCAATTCAAATAACTCCAGGCTATAAACATATTTGGAATCCCTCATCTACACCTTAAATCAATAATTCCTTTTTATTAAATGTGACCTCCTAGTTATACATTCTCTAAGAGGAAATAACATCTCATCTACATCTATATCCGGTAAAAGGCCAGTCATATCATGAAGGATCAAACTCACCCTGCTCATGGACCATTTGTCCCACTTCCATCAGGGAGAAGAGCTATGTACCTTCCACACCAGGACCGCCAGACTCGGTTACTTTCCCCTAACAATAAAGCTGATTAACACCTGCACCCATTAACCTACCCCAGCATCATTGTCAGAGTCACTTTATATAGAGACATACTGTACATCGCATCACTTTATGTAAATACAAAGTATAGAATTAATTTCATGTATTTAGATGTATTGTGTTTTTGTTGTATTACTTATCTTATTTTTATATGCTGCATCAGATCTAGTGTAACAATTACTTCATCCTCCTTTACACTTGTGTACTGGAAATGATATCTGAACAGTCTTGAATCACCTAGTCAAGACTTCTCAGGATACCTGCTTACTGCTAAATTTGTCCAGGCACCCTGGGACCCTTGTTCCACTGCCTTTGAAATCCGCTTCTCTTCCTCACGGATCCGTACTTCTGCCTGTATCATGTCTCGCCTGTTCCTTATGCTTGCGTATCCCCACTTCTGGAAGTGAACTGAGCCGAGGACTTGCCGCCCGACACAGGGGTTGCCGATGATATCTCGCAGCTTCAGAGAACACACTGCCTCCTCCACACTGCGTTGGCTGCCCACTTACGCCCATATCTGGTTGTCACGCCTGCTTGCTTTACAAAGACGTCATTAGAATCTCTCAAGCTTAATAAAACTCTGCATTTTGCCACCTTGAATTCCTCCACAACAGATGACAGGGGAAGCTGCAATTGCCCAGAACGAATTTAAAGGCCCACTGAAGAGAAGCTTGGGGGAACTCCCAACCATCTCTGCAGGTGCTTGTTGGTTTTCCTCTCGACATCCTCTACGACAGTCATGGGGAACTCATGAAGTGTGAAGAGCCAGAGAAGCCTGGGCAGAATGCCGTACTGGTACAGCCAGGTCTTGAATTTACCCGCAAGTCCGGATTTGTCAATCTTCTTCAGCCATTCCTCTGTCTGCTTCACAGCATTGGTGACATTGGCCCCATCTGTCAGTGACACACTAAACCACTTCCCCAAGCATTTTATTGGGTTATCTTCGATGGAAGGGATGACCTCACCCTGAACCTGGAGGCTAAACTTGCTAGAAACTTTGCCCTTTCTGATCACCATGCACCTGGACTTCTTAGCCTTGAAGGACATCCTCGCCCAAGTGGCTACATTACTCAGGGTTTCCTATACCCATCTTGCTTGGACATGTGACACAGTTGTTGTAGTGATGTCGTCCATGAATCCTCGTAGAGCCGGCCGAGCAATGCCTGACTCCAGCATCGGGCCGCGGGTTACATGTTCTGCTGCTGATAATAGAAGGTTCATTCCCATAATAAATAGGATGGGGGAGATGGTGCACCCTGTTGGAATCCCCTTCTGGAGGTCCTGCCAACTAGTTGTGAAATGGGCTGTTGTAAATCTGAGTTTGAATCCTCCTAGGTAGCTGGTGATCATGTCTCGAATAGCCACTGGGATGTAGTAGTGGTCGAATCCTTCTAGGCTGAGGTCATGTGGAATAGACCTGTAGGCGTTCACGAGGTCTAACCAGACAACTGTTAGGTCGCCTTTTTCTCTGCATGGCCTGAGGGATCAAATGGCTAATCATTGAGGTGTGCTCCAGACACCCCGAAAAGCCTGGAATACTGCCTTTCTGGATGGATGCGTTGATATGGCGGTTCTGCGTCATGTAAGAAGTCAGCCTTCATGCGAGCACAGAAAAGAAAATCTTACATTCCACATCCAGGAGAGAAATTGTCCTAAACTGGGCCATTGTGGAAGAAACCTCTTTCTTTGGAATTAAGCATCCCTCTGCCAATTTCCAACTTGTTGGGAGAGTACCTTTGGTCCAGATCTTTCTCATGACCTTCCACAGCCTCCGAAGAAGCTTTGGGCATTTCTTATACACCTTATAAGGTATGCCGCTTGGGCCTGGGGCAGCTGATGCTTTAGGTTTCCGGATGATGTCCTGGATTTCCTGCTGTGTAGGCTCCTTCACATTCAGCTCAATTGATGGATTTTCCGGTCTACGCACAGCCCGATTGGTCCCTAGTCCCTGACCCCTCCGTGGGTGGCTGTGTGCCTCCCGCAGGAACTCCTCCACCTCTGGCTTCGAGCTGGATAGTATACCAGATCTTTGTTGGCCGAGAAGAGTCCTGGTGAAGCTGAATGGATCTCTCACAAACTGCGCTCGCCTTTTCTCTTTCTTCCTTCTTTGCTGTCGCAGATGTTCCGCCCTCCGGAGTTTGCACAGCTTTTCCCGCAGCTTACTGGTTAAGTCCTTGATACCTTCTTTTTCGGCCGGTGTGCTGGTTTTAAACCTCTTGTTGAGTGCCTTTAACTCGCCTCTCAAGTGACAAATCTCCGTTTCCCTCCTATTTGGCTGCCCCGCGGTAACTCCAGCTGGCGTTTCTGCTCCATTTCCTTAGCTAGATTGTACGCTATGGCCGTGAGTGAGTCGATCTTTCTGTGTACTGGACCTGCTAAGGCAACTTCCAGGATGCCGTCTAGATCATCATTGAACTGCATCCAGGCGACGTTGTCTGACTATCCAGGCCATTTGAACCTGTCTTTCCTTGACGAATGGATTGGGGTAGACGAAGAGGAACTCACTAGGTCTGTTGTTCGGTGCTGAGGCGACTCAAGTGCGGAGAGATCTTCAGCTCTGTGGAGTGCTTCCTGGCTGGAATTCTCCTTCATCTCACCGGAGACTAAGTCTGTGCACTGCACTTGGGCACCATTGATCCACATCTAGACTTGCTCTGGTGTAGTTTGAGCCCTCTGATGTTTTTGCAGACTTTCCCGCAATGACACCCTACCGTGAATTCCTCTCCAGTCAGTGTTGTTTGCTTTAGCTTCCTCGTAGTCGAGTTTCCTGTCCTGGCTGTTGCCAATATGACAATCCTGGAGTCTCTCATCTTCCCCGCCTCTCCGGAGACTCTGGGGCTATTGCTGTTCGTGTTCAGTCGTAGCTTGAGTGGTGCCCTCTTGTGAGTACTGCCCACAAGGTTGCTAGCCTTGTGAGCCCATGTCAGTCTTTCCTGGAGATCAGTTGTCTCTCCAGCGTCACTGACCTTCCTCGGTTGCCATCCAGTCTTCCCTGGTGGTCAGCTGTCTCCCCAGCATCACTGACCTTCCTCGGTTGCAATCCAGTCTTTCCTGGAAGCTACTGGTACAAGCCAGAAATTACTTGTTACATACACCTGTTAGGGTACATTCTCTAGTTACCTTATAAGGTTAACGTGGCCTTCAGCCAGGAGCAGATATCATCAGGTGGTTCCCAACCTTCACCGAGTGTTTCAACCCTTAACCATGACACTCTCCAGTTGGTGGGCCGGCAGTGGTGGCTTCCAGCTCCCCTCCTCTCACCTACTCCAAATCCAGCAAGAAGCTCGTTCTGCCTCTTCCTCCATCCTACGAGCTGCTGGTTTTTTGCTCCTTTTGTCCAGGCCCAGATTTGAAAACAACCGCCATGCTGATTTCGTTGGGAAACCTCTGCAGCCAATCTCCACAGGGAACAACTATGCCTGCCATGCCTTGTCTTTACACTCCTGCAGTAAGGGCTGGTACTTCAAGGCCTTTCTCTCGTGGGCCTCTTCCCTTCCCTCCTCCCACGGCACAGTCAACTCAACCAGAATTATTTTCTTGTCTTCATTTGACCACAGTACAATGTCCGGGCGTGGGGTTGTGTGCACCATATCTGGGAACTGCAACCTCCTTCCCACGTTGACCCTCATCTCCCAGGACCTGGCCGTTAGCAGCAGATTGGGCTTTGGTTGTTTGGTTACGAAAGGCTAGCTCCCTCTTTGATGAAAGTGACGGCCTTCCTGAAATCTTTGCCCATCGTCCTCTTCTTTCATCTCTCCCGCTCTAGTGTGAAATAAAATTAAATAATGAAACTTAGAATTAAAGGTATGAAGTATTGTAATATTCTTAAAGTAAGACAGCTATGGCCTGTACAGAGTTTTCTTGTTTGAATTAATTTGAAAGTTTGACAAAAGTATTTTGTGTAATTCAAATACAATTCGCCCAAATAGAAGGCCTCAAATTGGAAGAACAATCTGAGCTGTTTTTTCTCTAAACGATTTAGTAGGTAGATCTTGCCCTTCACTGAGGTCGAGATAGGGGACCTTGGGCTTAAAAAGGTTAGTGACCATTAGTTTATATGGTTTATGTAACACTCACAACACGCTGGCAGGCTCGCAGGAGAAGCCATCTGTAATCTTGTTTGACTCAGTATCTCAGTCATCTGGTTCGACCAGTTTGAAACAGTCGGAGTTGAAAGCACAAGGCTGAGGGCAAAGACCACAGAACAATGCCAGTTGTAGCCCTGGACCAGAGCCAATAAGAAGGTGTCCCAGGTTGGTCAGGTAATCTCAATGAGACGGAAAGTTCACAAATTAATTTATGTTAAAGCAAACAAATGATTACATGACCGAACTGCCAATCATATAGAAATGTCTAATCAGAACTGGTCAAAGCTTAAGCTCACTGTGCATCTGTACTCTGTTCACTTTGTAAGTAAACTACAGAGAGACACCAGAGAAGGCATAGACGTTAAACATTCCAGAGATTATTTTGGAAAATGTTTCTTTTTACAAATATTTTCGGGAATTCAGTCTTGGCGCTGATCGGGGCAATGACATGCCTCTATTATTTGGTGAAGTACACTTGGAAACTGCTGTTTGGCATCAGGATTTATATTCTCTCCAAATTTTGGAAGATAGACCTGACATATTTTGGAGAATGGGCTGGTAAGATTGTGCTTTGGTTTTGCTGAAGTTCTGTTGCCGTCTCTTGAGAATGCCATTTCTTTCCCGGGTCACAAAGTTGTAGATATAATCATTTGTAATTGTTTTGCGATGTTTGCCTACATATCAAATTTACAGTTATTTGCCCAATGCAAATGTAACCCAGGTTAATTAATCCCCCCAAAAATGTAATGTTAGAAAGGTCCACTTGTGGAGCGATGAAAACGAAGTTTACTGATTTTTTTTTTAGAAAAAGTGAAGTCGGGAGAAAAGCTGAGCGTGAACGAAGTGTGGCTGGCGCAGGCGCGGGGAAGCGAGATAACCGCAGCAAACTATTAGAAAATAAAGACATAAACTGTTAGAAGTGGAATTAATAGTGAGTATCTCTACCCTTCTTACTTGAAAACATCAGGATGAAATCCCTGGAGGAGAGACGATAGCGATAAAAGATCTGTTGAAGCTGCGGCTATAACAAGCAGCAACTATAAGGAGACAATATCGGCAGAGACGAGTGTCCAAGATCTCTACCGTGTCACCGGGAATTAGTTCTGTTAAATCATACCAAGGGATCTAGTCAGTTTTTGTTGTGTAAATGTTGTGAATCGACTTTCCGTGGATGAACCACTATTTCATCCAACGAACTAAGACATAAGATGGCGAGCCACCCAACATCAAAGAACTAGCCGGGATCGATATGTGTCAGGACATAGAGTGATTTAATACGGTTGGATGTAAAAGTTCATCTTCATTCGAAGGATCTGAATTTGATTTTCTGAAATAACTAATTATTTTAGCAAAGACCTTGACAAGTTACTGAACGGGATTTACTTTGAATTTGTTATTATACTGACTGAAACTGAAAACTGAAGCTGACCATAATACGTAAGAATAGGAATTCATCTGGTTTTCTAACTGACTAAGGAAAGGTTGGTCTGCAAACCTTTAAAGAGGGAATAACACTAGATCTAATTAGTTAGAGGTATTGGAGTAATAAAGGTTATTCTAATGAATCTTACTGATTGTATTTAAACACGAATGTGGTAGATTTGGAACCTAAACTGAAGGTTAGAATTTTGAATTGTACTTACTGAAGTCAATAATTTGTATAGCTTTTCTTTTTGCAAACAAAACTTACCTCCAGGAGTTTGTGTTTTCTATTTACTGCCTCCTTCCTATACCCAGAGTTTCTGACGGCCGACTAGCACCTCGTGTAATTTGATTTTCTCATAAAGAGTATGGCGACCAGTTACACGAGATAAGACCAGCGCTACACAGCTGTTACTCACAGTTATCTAAAGCTTTTAATTGCATCACACTGATATGCTTGTACACCATCCTGTCTGATTTCCAGATAGTGGTCAGATGAGTGTTCATGCAAAGTGCAGGTCAGAAGAGATAGATACGGCCCTCCATTGATTGGGGTCGAGCATGGTTGTAGCGAGGTCCCCCTCTCCATGAATCTGATGAACTCAAAGGAATGGCAGAGGCCGATACAGTTTGGCACCAGCAATATGGCAAGAGTTGCCAGTCAGTGTTGAACTCAATGTAGGACTGCTTAGTGACTCCAACTCTGGAGCTTTCCTCAGGGTTTACTCCCAAAGCCTTCCCCATGAGTGGGTATAGGCATAAGGCAGCCGAGATTTGAGACAAGAATTTTCCTTCTCCAAGATGAGCTGCCAACCATGGCTGACGAACCCCATCTGCCCGAAGCAACCGGGTTGAAGGTGCCAGTAACTCGGCTTTTCCCCTTCTCCTGTTAGTAGAAACAGTCCTACTGGGCTTAGTAGCTAAGCTACCTGTGAAGGCCAGGAGCCGGACTTGGTTGTTAGAGGCTATTTGAGATGTACGCCATTGGGAGCTTGTCCCCATTAACACCTTCAGCTATAACAATCTTAAGGAAGCAGAACTAAATTACCGACACATATTTCCTATATTAAATACACCATGTGTGATATTTGCTTGTGTAATATTTCTTCTTCAAAAATTGGTTGTGCAAAGAACATTCTGCTTCCAAAACATTGTGGGCATGCTATGTTGGCACTAGAATATGTGGTGACACTTGCGCATATGGTGGTTTGTTAATGCAAATGACACATTTCACTGTATGTTTCAATAAATAAACCTGATGTTTGAATCTTAAAGCCAACTTTATTGGTAGTATGGCCAGATGGTCAAGACACTGGATAAAGGTTCCAGTCTGCACCGAGGTGTGCATTTAAATGCTCCAGTGTGCGTCCCACCAGGGTAATGCTATTACAGTGCCAGCAACCCAGGTTCAATTCCGCCACCATCTGTAAGCATTTGTATTTACTTCCCGTGACTGTGTGGGTACTCTAGTTTTCCCTCTCGCTCCAAAATAGGTTAATTGGTCACACGAATGTGATTGGGTGGCACGGGCCTGTTGGGTTGGAAGGGCCCGTCACCATGTTGTATCTCTCAAAATAAAACCAGACCTCCTTACACCAGTGCACTTTGCTTGTGGTTACATTTGTGTTTGATCCGGGGTATATGATATATAATAACAGTGACGAATCTGACTTGTTACATCAAAGCTTTGTTTACTCATTAGTAAGTGGTAGCAGTACACTGCAGTAAATAATAATAAAAAGCTGAATTACAGTAAGTATATGTATTTATTGAGATACAGCATGGAACAGGCCTTTCCAGCCCTTCGAGCCCCAATACCCAACAACCCCTCATTTGTCTCTGGGCTAATCACAGGACAATTAACTTACAGACTGGTAAGTCTGTGGACTGCAGGAGGAAACCAGAGCACCTGGAGGAAGCCCACATGTTCACAGAGAGAACGTACCGCAGAGGAACTGAACCTGAGTCACTGGCACTGTACAGCATTGTGCTACCTGTGGTGATATCACGTGTCACGTATAAGAACGTGATTGGACAGAGTAGGGAGCATGCGCAGAAATGACAATGATCTAGAAACTGTATGTTAAAGACATGCTTGCTGTTTGCTGTTGTAAATGAACGTTCTAGTTTTAATTCTTCCAGAATATGGTTTGTTCTTAGTACCCCACGGTGTGTGTAAAGAACACAACATGGTGGCAGAAGTCGGTCTGGAAGAATAATTCATTTTGTTAACATGGGAGAAGGGAAGATAATGGAGAAAAAGAGCACTAGTGGTGGTTATCATTGCGTTGGAGATGTTACTTCCCATCCGCATAGACTATGGACTTCTGGTGAGGAAGCCAAGGATCCATTTGCAGATGGAGGTACAGAGGCTCTGGTCATGGAGGTTTTTGATTAGAACTGCAGGAATGATTGTGTTAAACGCTGAGCTGAAGTCAGTAAACAGCACCCTGACGTGAGCATTAGTAATTATCTAGGTGATCCAAGGGTGTGTGAAGAGCCAATGAGATCACAAGCTCTGTTGACCTATCGTGGCGACACGTAAATTTCAGTGGATCCAGGCAGGAACTGATTCCAGTCATAATCATCCTCTCAATCTTCATCACCGTAGATGTGAGTGTTACTGGATGATAGTCGTTCAGGCAGTTCACTGTTTTTCTTGGGCTCTGGTATGATTGTCGCCCTTTTGAAGCAGGTGGGAACTTCCAACTTTAGCAATAAGAGATTGAAAAAAATCTTTGAACATGTCCACCATTTGGTCGGCACAGGTTTTCAGAGCCTTAGCAGGTACTCCATTGGAGCCTGTCGCCTTGTGAGGGTTCACCCTCTTGAAATTGGCCTGACATTGGCCTCTGAGACAGAGATCACAGGGTCACTGGGTGCTGCAGAAATCCTCAGAGCTGCAGCTTTATTCTTCCTTTCAAGGCGGACATAGAAGGCATTGAGCTCATGTGATAGTGAAGCATCGCTGCTCTTCATGATATTGGGTTTTGCTTTGTAGGAAGGAATGGCCAGCAAACCCTGCCAGGATTTACGTGCATCTGATTCCACCTCCAACCTCAATCAGAATTGTTCTTTTAGGTCTTGAGATACCCCTCCATAAGTCGTACCTGGCCTTCTTCAAAAGTCTGGCATCATCAGACTGAATGCCACTGATCTATGTTTCAGCAGACCATGGATCTCTTGGTTCATTTATGGATTTTGATTTGGGTATGTGCAGTATATTCTTGTGGGCATAGTCATCCACACAAGTTTTAAAGAAGTCAGTGACAACTGTGGCATATTCATTCATGGCAAGATGAATCTCTGAATACTGCCTCAAAGCAGTCCTGTAACGGTTCCTCTACCTCCTTTGTCCATACCTCCTTGGTCCTCTCTACCAGTGCTGTAGTCTTCAGTCTCTGCCTACACTCAGGAAGTAGAAGTAAAGTAAGTATTCTTGATGGTAGTATGACTGTAGTCCAGTGTGTTGGCTCCTCTGGTCCTACAGGTGATATGTTGGTGATAGTTATTTCGGGATTTTTTCAAGCTGGCTTGGTTGAAATCTTTCAAAATGATAGGGAAGGCATCCACCGATTACTCACCCGTCCCTCTCAGCTCTTTATACTGCCCACATTCTCTCCGGACACTCAGTTCTGATGCACGGTGTCGAGAATGTTGACTATCCTTTTGCTTCTATAGAAGCTGCTTGATCTGCTAAGTTCATCCAGCGGCTGGTTTTGATTTTCATTAGTTTTTTATTGCTTTTCTAATCATTCATCTTTGTTGCTAGTCTTTGCTGGTTTTGTAATAAAGGATAGTAGCTGTCTGTGACTTAGAACTCAGTTATTTAGAAGTGCATCAAGCAGTGTTATTTCCCTAACTCAGTCTCTCACAGTTCTGATTTGCTTTTCAAGTAACCGCTACAAGCCTAATGATTATCTCCAATGTTCTATATTTATCTCTTGTTTTTATCAGAGTGCTTTGAGAAAGCATTTTTAAAAATGTGCTGTTTTCAGTAAAATACATCCTAAATCCATTTTTTCTTGTTGTTACGGGTGTGACCAACGGGATTGGGAAAGCCTATGCTCACGAGGTAATGTCAATCTCCGATTCTGTCTGTCTTCATAAACTGATTCTGCAAAGGAGGTAGCTTCAACTTTCTTGGGACCATGTTAGATCTCCGGCAGAAGAAGGAAACGAATCCCAATAGCACTGCTCTTATAATTGAACCACTACAGAAATGCATTTTTATCTATATTTACATATGTGCTTTTGTTCACTGCAGACTCGTGCTTTCCAGTAGTCTCCCTCTTCCTTCTGATTAAACTTTATCAAACTCCAAAGGCCATGGTTACCTCAGCAGGTAACTGTAGAGAACAGCCCAGTGTGTGATGGAAGCATCCCATCCATTTCAACTACTGCTCCTGTACTTTCAGACTTGTACCAGCTCACTCAGGCAACACCACTATTTTAAGATTCTCATCCTTATTTTCAGTCCTTCCAAGACCTCATCTATTCTATTTCTGTAACCTACACTGTTGCTTGTCTCCCTGAATTCCACCACCGCTCCAGTTTTCCCAAGCCTTCAGTCTGGAACCCAATTGTAAACATATCTACCTTTGTTCCTTTCAGCTTGTCCTTAAAACTTATTTGTTTTACCTAGATTTTGGTGACCCATCTTAAATTATTTTTCCTATATTTTCATTACCAATTTTCATTCCTCCTTCGTTGTCATACCATGGTCACAATGTACATCATCTACAAAGTCCACTGCGATAATTCATCAGTTCATTCACTATGTGCCGTGTCATTTGATGGTCTGTGGCCATGATTGTTCTTGGCAAATTTTTCTACAGACGTGGTTTCTCATTGCCTTTTTCTAATGATCGCAGCCATTATCAGTATTCCAGAGACTGTCTGCCTGGCGTCAGTGGTTGCATAACCAGGACTTGTGGTATGCACCAGCTGCTCATATGACCTTCCACCACCTGCTCCCTTGGCTTCACATGACCCTGATGGGAGGGGGTTAAGGAGGTACTACACTTTGACCTGCAGGCTAGTGGAGGAAGGAGCACCTTACACCTCTTTTGGTAGAGATTTATCCCCACACCATATTCACCAGTAACACCCTCTAAATCTGGGTCTTATCAGTTAGGTCACAGGATTAATACCTGCTGTTTCCCCTTCAAATCACATATCACTTTGACTTAGAAATCTGTTGTACCTTTAAATACTAGTTTCGTGGCTGGAAGAAGAAAGCCAAGTTCAGTTCTCTTTCTTTCCCATAAGTAGACAATGATGGTGGCCCAAGTAATGTCCTGAGATCAGTTCAGCAACAGGAGAGGGAGATAGTTGCTGCTGGTCCACCTCAGAATATGATCAGAAACTGAAATATCTTTCTTGCCAATCAAGATTTGTTAACAACACAGCTGCAGGTATCTTGAAAGCAAAATCAATGGCTATGTGGGAGGGAAGGTCTCAGATGAGAGGTGACTTAATAGAGGTGTACAAGATGATAAGTGGTATATATTGAGTAGACAGCCAGAGACTTTTCCCCAGGGCAGAAATGGCTAATACAAGGGGGCAGAGTTTTAAGTGATTTTTGAGTAAAGCATATGGGGGATGTCAGCTTAAGTTCTCTACACAGATAGTGATGGAACACCCTGCCAGGTGGTAGAGACAGATACATAGAGGCATTTAAGAAACTCGTAGGTAGGTGCATGGATGGCAGAAAATCAGAGGATTATATAGATGGAAGGGTTAGATTGATCTTGGAGTAGTTTAAGGGGTCAGCACAACATTGTGAGCTGAAGGGCCTGTACTATGCTGTACTGTGAGCTGTGATGTTCTATGTTCCAGAACCATTCTCTCTTTGCTGTTTTTTCCCAGAGACATTGTCCCGTCTTTAATGGGGAAAGTTGCTGTAGTCTCTGCTTCCTGTGCTCTGCTCTTTGCTTTCTGAATAAATGTTTGCTGTACCACATACTGTTTACCGTGGCCTTTCTTTGATTCATCGGCAGATGCAGTGATGTTAATACTTCAATGTATTGTGTTGTCTTTTTACTTTACTCCAGTATCTTTGAGTTCGTTTCTCTGCTTAGAGTTTGAAGGGATGTGCATAGCATTAGCAATCATTTATGGTCCACCCCTAGGATTAGTGGGTCTGGAATCATGTATGTGTCGCAGGGTTTTGTCCCCTTTATGGGCATTAGATGGATTTTCATGATGTTGAGATCAGTTAGTTTCATGGTTTTCCATTAAGGATGCTGAGGCTTTGGAGTATGATGAGCAGTTTTGGGCCCTTTCTCTAAGAAAGAATGTGCTAGCATTGGAGAGGGTCCAGAGGAGATTCACAAGAATGATCCTGGGAATGTAAGAGTTAAAACATGAGCATTTGCTGGAGTTTAGAAGAATGAAGAGGATTCTTTTTTTTTTAAAGCGGACTGAATATTGAAAGGCCCAGTGGACGTAGAGCAGATGTTTCCAATAACGGGAGAGTCTAGGACCAGAGGACACAACCTCAAAATAGAAAGATGTCCCATTAGAACAGTGATAAGGAGGAATTTATTTAGCCAGATGGTGGTGAATCTGTGGAATTCAGTGCCACTGATGACTCATTGGGTATATTTAAAGCAGAGGTTGATTGGTTCTTGATTAGTAAGGACGTCAAAGGTTACGTGGAGAAGGAAGGAGAATGAGGTTGAGTGGGATAATAAATCAGCCATGATGTTGGAGCAGACTCAAAGGGCCAAATGGCTTAATTCTGCTCTGATGTCTTGTGGTGTTATAGTGTTGGTGAGATCTTGTGTTAGATAGTTCAATTCCTGCTTGCCACCATTGTTGTGATTCTAATTCATGTCTCTTGGTCAATCAGCTAGATTCCTGGATTCTAATCGAACAATTTAAACACATTGCTCCTCGTACCTTTTGGCATGTTTTCAGAGCAGTGATTAATGGCTTGAGCATTTGGTCTTTACCACAATGTTGGACTAGTACAGTTCTTTCTTTTCTTGATTCCCAGCTGGCAAGAAGAGGCCTTAATATTGTGCTGATCAGCCGATCACTGGAGAAGCTGAAAACCACAGCAGAAGAGATAGGTAAGAAACAAAATGATTTCCAAAGAGGTAGGTCATTCAGCCCTTCATGCCTGCAATAGATATTTGCTATTAAAATTCGGCATGACATCTAAAATGTTGAAAAGCCTCTATAGATGTGAGTGGAGAGTATATTGACCGGCTGCATCACAGCCTCTGTGGAAACATCCATGCCGTTGAAGGGAGAATCCCATTAAAAATGTAGCGGATATGGCCCAGTCCTCCCCTCCCCCCAACCACTGAGCATAATATGGTCTTTAGAAATTATTCCTCCTGTTTCACAAGAGACAGTCGTACAATCAACAGTTACGTGTTGATGAGCACAGGACACTTTACTGATACAGGGAAAACAAAAATTTTCTGTTCTTTTCTGGACCTTGTGCACTGTTCAAAATTGTACCTGGGTTTTCTGTGATTGGTGCCAGAATGTGTTTTTATGAATGACAGGTTTGGACAGAGTGTTTGGGAGGGGTGTAAGAAGTTGGGATAATGCTTGTCCGCCGTGTCCGATGATAACAGGAAATCTGCGCGGGAGAGTTTTTAAAGTAGAAAAGCTGTTGCACTGGGTTCCGCTCTCTGGACCTCAGAAGGCTGGGTCCAGTGGTTCGAACAAGTGTCACAAGCTGGGGTCTACCGTACCTGCTGTAGATGACCATGAAGTTTTCTGTGCCTTGTCATGCCCTATGCTCTCCATGGTATGTTGAAGAACTGCCTTCCTGGCTGCTGGAACTCAATGTAGATCTCATCTGCTCAGTCTGCTGGAGATGAGTTCACATGCTACGACAGGCATGTCCCTACCTCACTGAGGTATGAGGCCTGTGGGCTGCCCTCACCTGTTTTAGCTTTCCTGTTGAAGTGGTGTATCAGGGTGTGACCGCTGTCGTACGCAGACAGTTTCTTGGAGCCACAGGTTAGAGCTGAGAGTCCAGTGGGGACCAAATGCGAGTGAGCTGTCCCAGAATGGGCACGACAGGCTCCTTATACCCCTCCCTGGATGCCCGATATACCCCAAATAGGCCTCATAAATTGGGCTGAATGACATAGACGCATAAACCTTTGTTGGGAGATTGTGACTAATTATGAGCGCAGTGCTTTAGGACATTTACTGAGGATTAGAGGATTTCTACAAACATATGAATGGGGGTGGGAGTGAGGAGGCAACTAGGTCAGTTAAGCCTACTGCAACATTAATATCATGATTGAACTGATTATATCCTCAACTCAAAGTCAAAGAAAAATCTATTATCAATGTAGGTATATGTTAACATACACTACCTTGAGATTCATTTCCTTGCAGGCTTTCAGAGAAAAAATCAAGAAATACAATTGTATTTACAGAAAATATACATGAACAAAGTCTGAGAAACCACGACTGTACAGAAGAAATCAAATTCCTCGAATAAAAATATACTGAGAAATTGAGTTTGTTCAAACAACGTATTCCCCTCTCCAGTAATAATATTTTAATCTCTTTTTATCTAGCATGTATCTATCTCTACCTTAAAAATATTAAAGACCATAAGACCATACGACAAAGGAGCAGAATTAGGCCATTCGGCCCATCGAGTCTGCTCCGCCATTTTATCATGAGCTGATCCATTTTATCCTATTTAGTCCCACTGCCCCGCCTTCTCACCATAACCTTTGATGCCCTGGCTACTCAGATACCTATCAATCTCTGCCTTAAATACGCCCAATGACTTGGCCTCCACTGCTGCCCGTAGCAACAAATTCCATAGATTCACCACCCTCTGACTAAAAAAATTTCTTCGCATTTCTGTTCTGAAAGGGCGCCCTTCAATCCTGAAGTCATGCCCTCTCGTACCAGACTCCCCCATCATGGGAAACAACTTTGCCACATCCACTCTGTCCATGCCTTTTAACATTCGAAATATTTCTATAAGGTCTCCCCTCATTCTTCTAAACTCCAAGGAATACAGTCCAAGAGCGGACAAACGTTCCTCATATGTTAACCCTCTCATTCCCGGAATCATTCTCGTGAATCTTCTCTGTACCCTCTCCAACGTCAGCACATCCTTTCTTAAATAAGGAGACCAAAACTGCCCACAGTACTCCAAGTGAGGTCTCACCAGCGCCTTATAGAGCCTCAACATCACATCCCTGCTCCTATACTCTATTCCTCTAGAAATGAATGCCAACATCCTGTTTCCACCACAATTGATTGAATTCCAAAGGCTCATGATCCTCTTTGAGAGAGAAAAAAATTCCTCTCTCATCTTGTGACCACCCCCACCTTTTTTGGAAATGACAATGGTTCCAGGTTCTCCTACAGGAGGAATCCTCTGCTCTTCGACTCTGCCAAGATCCCCCAGAATATTATAAAGTCCCTGCTCACCCTTCTAATCTCCAGTGGATAATCCTGCTTTAGAAGACAATGTATCCACTCCAGGTATTTAGTTTAGTAAATAATAACTTCCAGGAATGTTCTTTGAATGTCCTGGATAGAGTAGATGTGGAGAGAGAATGTTTCCAGTTGTGGAAAAGTCTCAGGTCTGAAGGCACAACTTCAGAATAAAAGGATGTCTCTTTAGAACAGAGATGAAGAGGAATTTCTTTAGCCCAGGGGTTCCCAACCTGCCATGGACCCCTACCTTAACGAATGGACCCCAGGTTAGGAACCCTTGCTTTAGCCAGAGGGTGGTACATCTATGGAATTCAACGTCACAGATGGCTGTGGAAGCTAAGCCATTTGGTACAGTATATCTAAACTGGGGGTCAATAGGCTCTTGATTAGTAAGACTACGTAGAAGACAGAAGAATGGGGTTGAGAGGGATAATAAATCAGGTATGATTGAATGATCAAATTCAGTTCCTATGTCTTATGATTCTAAAGTGGACTTTACTACAAGGTGAGATAGGCCAGGGAAGTTCACCATGGAATAGGGGAAAATCAGGGAAGATTTAATGAATTGTAAAGGGTTCTGAACAGACAATGTCAGTCAATATTAGTATAACGAGTGGCTATTACAAAGGAACTAGGTAAGTAGAGGAGCAGAATATATTTTACATAGTGAGTTATAATCTATCCCAGGGTTTTTTATGCCACTGAGCAATGCCATTAAGCAAGGTGCCTGTGGACCCAAGTTTAGGAACTCATGGGCAAAAAGACCAAGATTATTCAGGCTGACTTCACCGCTGGAACTGACATCTACGGGCCTATTCAGGATGTACTGAATGACATGAACATTGGAATCCTTGGTAATTCTCTGGACTTTAAGCCCACTTTTTCATTTCTACAGATGGCAGATAAAATGCATCCTCACAGCTATAAAACGAGGAACAGCTCTTTTCCTGAGTTGTCAGTATTGTGTGATAAAGCAAGATAAAGAAATGTGAAAAAAAATCATAGGAAATATTTTAAAAAATTAAAATATTGGATTATCTGTTTATTGTTTGTGTACTATTTACGTATTATTGAAATTCATCATGATATTTGTTTAATATTTTGCACTGTACTACTTCTAGAAAGCAATAAGCATTACATTTGTCAGTGAAAAAGAAGTTCTAATTCTAATCTTCCTTGTTTCAGTGAACAATGTTGGGAAAACATATGATATACATCCATGTTGTTTTCTGGATGTGCCAGATGTCAAAAAGGTATAGCACATTCAAGATTGTTTAATGTCATTCCCAGCACACAATTATAAGGGAGAACAAAGTAATTGTTACTGCAGATCTAATAGAGGGCAATAAAAAACCACAATAAGATAAAGAACACAATAAATATAGATACATAAGATAGCTTATACTGTACGCATAGGGAATGGATGGCTAGGTAGCATAGCGGTAGCACAATGCTTTACATTACCAGTGACCCAGGTTGAATTCCCACTGCTGCCTGCAAGCAGTTTGTACGTTTTCTCGTGGTCGTGCGGGTTTGCTCCCACGGTCCAAAGATGTAGTGGTTGGGATTATTAATTGGCATTTGAATGTGAGGAAAATGGAGGGACATGGACATTGTGTAGTTAGGAGGGATTAGTGTTTTTATAATTTGGTTTTTAGCTGGTCTGGCACAACATTGTGGGCCAAATGGCGGTTCGTGTGCTGTACTGTTCTATGAACTATGTGTTCCATTGCAAACTGTGCCATGATTAGGCGAGGGTTAAATCGAGGGTTGTTGAGTGGCTCAGTTTGAAGGTCTGGAAGGGCCTATTTTGCACTGTTATCTCAATAAAGAAATAAATTCCACATGCTTGAAAGAAAAATGGAGATCCATGTGGGTGGGAAGGGTTGGATTGATCTTGGTGTCGGCACAACATCATGGACTGAAGGGCCTGTACTGTGCTGTAATGTTCTATTTTCTAAATTAAATTTTTTAATATTTCAGGCAGTTACTGATATCATCTTCTGCAATGCCTTTTCTGTGCCAATGGTGAGTAACCCCATACTGAAGAACACAGTATTGATTAAAGAGGCTATTACCAAGTTCTTAGACCTTAAGTCATAGGAGCAGGTATAAAGTCCACCTGGTCAATCGGGTCTGCTGTGTCATTCCATCATGGCTGATTTATTATTCCTCTCAACTTTGATGTGTGTTGCTTGAATTTCCAGCATCTGCAGAATTCCTGTTGTTTGCTGTGTTGCCAGATGAGATTGGAAAGCCTTTCAACTGTTTCAGAGTGGAAAGTTTATCAAATGAATCTGTGAAGCAGGTGATATGAGTTATGTTTCTGTGTGGCATGAATGACAATGAAGTAGATGATTAAACATTATACTGTGTCATGTTAGCATTTTTATACACTGGGCAATCTACAGTGTGGGAGCTATGAAACAGGCAATGAGACATTTCAACACTCTGCGCAGCCTGAGTAATCGTACACTCTGGGCAGCCTGACTAATCGTACACTCTGGGCAGCCTGTGTAATTGTACACAGTGGCCAGCCTGAGTAATCGTACACTCTGGGCAGCCTGAGTAATCGTACACTCTGGGCAGCCTGAGTAATCGTACACTCTGGGCAGCCTGAGTAATTGTACACAGTGGGCAGCCTGAGTAATCGTACACTCTGGGTTCTGAACAGACAATGTCAGTCAATATTCATATAACGAGTGGCTATTACAAAGGAACTAGGTAAGTAGAGGAGCAGAATATATTTTACATAGTGAGTTATAATCTATCCCAGGGTTTTTTATGCCACTGAGCAATTCCATTAAGCAAGGTGCCTGTGGACCCAAGTTTAGGAACTCATGGGGTAGATTCTACCCCAAGAGAGGCAATAAACTAGAAATGAGTTGGATAAGTGATTGAAGAGATATCTTTCCAGGGGAAGCTGAGAAGAGTGAGACTAAATGGGTGGAACTACACTTTCAAAGATGCTGTGCAGACACAATGGCATTCTACGTTGTATGATTGTACAAGAAGATGGAAGTGCATGGGGCAGAACTCTGTGGATTAATGCTTGCTTTTTTTGTGGGTAATTACAGAACAAAAACACGGCAAAAAGACCAAGATTATTCAGGCTGACTTCACTGCTGGAACTGACATCTATGGGCCTATTCAGGATGTACTGAACAACATGAACATTGGAATCCTTGGTAATTCTCTGGACTTTAAGCCTGCTTTTTCATTTCTACAGATGGCAGATAAAATGCATCCTCACAGCTATAAAACAAGGAACAGCTCTTTTCCTGAGTTGTCAGTATTGTGTGATAAAGCAAGATAAAGAAATGTGAAAAAAAATCATAGGAAATACTTAAAAAATTAAAATATTGGTTTATCTGTTTTTAATTTATCTGTTTATTGTTTGTGTGCTATTTATGTATCTGATTTATTTATTTAAATTCACCATATTTGTTTAATATTTTGCACTGTACTACTTCTAGAAAGAAAGAAATGTTACATTTGTCAGTGAAAAAGAAGTTCTAATTCTAATCTTCCTTGTTTCAGTGAACAACGTTGGGAAAACATATGATATACTTTCATGTTATTTTCTGGATGTGCCAGATGTCAAAAAGGTATAGCACATTCAAGATTGTTTAATGTCATTCCCAGCACACAATTATAAGGGAGAACAAAATAATTGTTACTGCAGATCTAATACAGGGCAATAAAAAACCACAATAAGATAAAGAACACAATAAATATAGATACATAAGATAGCTTATACTGTACGCATAGGGAATGGATGGCTAGGTAGCATAGCGGTAGCACAATGCTTTACATTACCAGTGACCCAGGCTGAATTCCCACTGCTGCCTGCAAGCAGTTTGTACGTTTTCTCATGGTCGTGCGGGTTTGCTCCCATGGTCCAAAGATGTAGTGGTTGGGAGGTTAACTGGCATATGAATGTGAGGAAAATAGAAGGACATGGACATTGTGTAGTTAGGAGGGATTAGTGTTTTTATAATTTGGTTTTCAGCTGGTCTGGCACAACATTGTGGGCCAAATGGCGGTTCGTGTGCTGTACTGTTCTACGAACTATGTGTTCCATTGCAAACTGTGCCATGATTAGGCGAGGGTTAAATCGAGGGTTGTTGAGTGGCTCAGTTTGAAGGTCTGGAAGGGCCTATTTTGCACTGTTATCTCAATAAAGAAATAAATTCCACATGTCTGTGGAATATGGGAAGAAACTGGAGCTCCTGGAGGAAACTACACAGTCAAATGGAAAGCTTGTATTAAAGGCATGGCTTACAGAAGAGAAAAGTGGGTCACATTGTTGAAGGATAGTAAAGCCTATTAAACAGCTGTTCCTGCCATGCATGAGACTTTCAAGTTCAATCCCCTGCAACACACACTAAATGCTGGAGGAACTCAGAAGGTCAGGTAGCATCTATGGAGGACAATAAACAGTCGACATTTCAGGTTGAGACCCTTCATCAGGACTGGAAAGGAAGGGGCAGAAGCCAGAGTAAGAAGATTGGTGGGGGGGTGGGGGGAGGACCTCATTGTGGCAGTAGTGGAGGACCATGAACAGACATGAAAATGGGAACGGGGTGGAATTGAAATGCCATTCTCAAATGGGTGGCCACTAGTAAATCTCCTGTCTGCATTCACTTGGCTGGGCTAGTCTTTGGATATTGACCAGGTTTCCCACCCCAGATCAGTGTCTTATGAAGTACTGATGGACGTAATACATGTGAAGATCATGAACTGAACTGCCGATGCTCACACTGTAGTCTCAAGAGAAATCTGAAGAACAAATACTCTGGGAGGAGTTCCCTGATTTAACAACAACCCAATAGGAGTCGGAGACTTTAAGGTGGAGTGGAGAGAGGAAAAATTCAAAAATGAAACTTGATTAAAACTCTATTGAGGCACATGCTTGAAAGAAAAATGGAGATCCAGTGGGTGGGAAGGGTTAGATTGATCTTGGTGTCGGCACAACATCATGGACTGAAGGGCCTGTACTGTGCTGTAATGTTCTATTTTCTAAATTAAATTTTTTAATATTTCAGGCAGTTACTGATATCATCTACTGCAATGCCCTTTCTGTGCCAATGGTGAGTATCCCCATACTGAAGAACACAGTATTGATTAAAGAGGGTATTACCAAGTTCTTAGACCATAAGTCATAGGAGCAGGTATAGTCCACCTGGTCAATCGGATCTGCTATGTCATTCCATCATGGCTGATTTATTATTCCTCTCAACCCCATTCTCCTGCCTTCTCTCTGTAACCGCTGGCACCCTTACCCTCCACTTTAGAAATACCTGATATATAGCTAAATGTGGCAATGAATTCCACAGATTCACCACCCTCTGGCTCAAGAAATTGCTCCTCGCCTCTGTTCTAAAGAGATGTCCTTCTATTCTGAGGCAGTGCCCAATGGTGCTAAACTCTGTCACTGTCGGAAACATTTTCTACACATCCATTCTACAGTGCCTGTGAAAAGTATTCACCACTTCCCCCTGGTAAGTTTTCTTGTTTTATTGTTTTACAGCATTGAATCTCAGTGGATTTACTTTGACTTTTTTTGGCACTGATCAAAAGAAAAGGACTCTGTTGTGTCAAAGTGAAAACAGATCTCTATGAAGTGATCTAAATTAATTCCAAACATAAAATACAAAATGATTGACTGCAGAAATATTCACCCCCTTTAATACAACATACCAAATCATCACTGGTGCAGCCAATTGGTTTTAGAAATTACATAATTATTTAAATGGAGATCTGATTTTGGAGACCTATGTGTAGTCAAGCTGTTTCAATTGATCGAAGTAAAATACACCTGTATCTGGAAGGTCCAACTACTGATGAGTCAGTATACAGCAAAAGCTACACCATGAAGACAAAAGAACACTCCAAGCAGTTCTGTAAAAATGTTATTGGAAAGCACAAGTCAGGAATTGGATACAAGAAAGTTTCCAAGTCACTGAATATCACAGTTAAGTCAATCATCAAGAAATGGAAAGAATATAGCATAGCTGTAAACATGCCTCGAGCAGGCTGTCCTCAAAAACTGAGCGACTGTGCAAGAAGGGGACTAGTGAGGGAGGCCACCAAGAAACCTGTGAGAACTCTGGAGGAGTTACAAGCTTCAGTGGCGGAGATGGGAGAGGCTGTGCATACAACAACTGTTGCCCGGGTGCTTCACCCGTCGCAGCTTTATGGGAGAGTGGCAAAGAGAAAGCCACTGTTGGAAAAAAAACTCACAAAACATCTCAGCTCAAGTTTGTCAGAAGTCAGCTGAAAGGAGATGCTATAGTCTGATGAAACCAAAATTGAGCTTTTTGCCCATCAGACTAAATGCTATGTTTGCTGTAAACTAAACACTGGACATTATCAAAAACACAGCATCCCTACCATGAAACATGCTGGTGGTTGCATCATGCTGTGGGGATGCTTCACTGCAGCAGGCCCTGTAAGGCTTATAAAGATAGAGGGTAAATTGAATGCAGCAAAATACAGGGACATCCTGATGCAAAAGAACTGTGACTTGGAGAAGATTTGTTTTCCAGCAAGACAATGACCCCAAGCATAAAGCCAAAGCTACACAGGAATGGCTTAAAAACAACAAAGTTAATGCCTTGGAGTGGCCAAGTCAGAGTCCAGACCTCAATCCAATTGAGAATCTGTGGCTGGACTTGCTGGACTTGAAAGGAGCTGTTTACTCATGATCCTCATGCAATCTAACAGAGTTTGAGCAGTTTTGTAAAGAAGAATGGGGAAAATTTCAGTGTCCAGATGTGCAAAGCTGATAGACACCTATCCACACAGAATCAAAGCTGTAATTGCTGCCAAAGGTGCATCTACCAAATACTGACTTGAAGAGGGTGAGTCATTCTGTGATCAATTAATTAATTGGTATTTAATAATTGTAATAAATTTAGAGCTCAGCGATTCAATGTTGTAAAACAATGAAACATGAAGACTTCCAAGGGAGGTGAATATTTTTATAGGCACTGTATATATACTGTTCAATATTCAAAAATTTTCAGTGAGAATTCCACGCATTCTTCTAAACTCCAGTGAGTACAGGCCCAAAGACACCTCATACATTAACCTTTTCATTCCTGGGATAATTCTCGTGAACCACCTCTGAACCCTGTCCAATGTCAGCACATCTTTTTCTTTGATATGGGGCCAAAGCTGTGCACGTTAGTCAGTGGTCTGGCCAATGCTTTATAAAGCATCAGCATCACATTTCTAGAAATGACAACTAACGCTGAATTTACATTAGTTTGTATGAATTCACCTTGCTGTGTTGCCAGATGAGATTGGAAAGCCTTTCAACTGTTTCAGAGCGGAAAGTTTATCAAATGAATCTGTGAAGCAGGTGATATGAGTTATGTTTCTGTGTGGCAAGAATGACAACGAAGTAGATGATTAAACATCTTACTGCGTCATGTTAGCATTTTTATACACTGGGCAATCTACAGTGTGGGAGCTATGAAACAGGCAATGAGACATTTCAACACTCTGTGCAGCCTGAGTAATCGTACACAGTGGGCAGCCTGAGCAATCGTACACTCTGGGCAGCCTGAGTAATCGTACACATTGGGCAGCCTGAGTAATCGTACACACTGGACAGCCTGAGTAATCGTACACTCTGGGCAGCCTGACTAATCGTACACTCTGGGCAGCCTGACTAATCGTACACTCTGGGCAGCCTGAGTAATCGTACACTCTGGGCAACCTGAGTAATCGTACACTCTGGGCAGCCTGAGTAATCGTACACTCTGGGCAGCCTGAGTAATTGCACACAGTGGCCAGCCTGAGTAATTGTACACTCTGGGCAGCCTGAGTAATTGTACACTCTGGGAAACCTGCAGTTTGGGAGCTATGAACCAGACCTGTTGAGAAGTAAAAACGTTTGCACTCAAAAGCCTGTGTCAAAAGAGAGAACTCTCCAAACTCAGGAGGCCCAATGGATTAACCGCATGTTCACACAGCCACATGCGCTCCCATCACATTTTTCAATCGACCCCATACGGTTCAGAAATATTTTCCCTTCAGTAAATGTATTGTGCCTAACACGTCCCTCTTTCCTCTTTGATAGATGACTGCTGTTGTCCTGCCGCAAATGGTTGAAAGGTACAGTAGCAGCTTGTAATTTGGGAGGTTAGTGTTAATTATAATCAAGTGTAACTTTGGAGAGATCAGGAGAGGCAGAGGTTGAGCGGACAGCTGAAATGGTAAAAGAGATTTTATTTGACATCTGATTATTAAAAGCTAGCATAGTGCTTAGCGACACACATCAAAGTTGCTGGTGAACGCAGCAGGCCAGACAGCATCTCTAGGAAGAGGTACAGTCGACGTTTCGGGCCGAGACCCCAGAGATGCTGCCTGGCCTGCTGCATTCACCAGCAACTTTGATGTGTGTTGCTTGAATTTCCAGCATCTGCAGAATTCCTCGTGTTTACATCGTGCTTAGCAAAATTGCTTTACAGCGCCGGATGTATGATCAGGGTTCGGGTCCTGCCACTGTCTGGAAGGAGTTTGTATACTCTCCACACAATTATGTGGGTTTCCTCCAAGTGCTCTGGTTTCCTACCACATTCCAAACATGTAGGGATCAGGATGAATAAGTCGTGGGCATGTTACATTGGCGCTGGAAGTGCAGCGATACTTGCGGTTGGTTACAGCACATCCTCGATTTGATGAAAGATGAATCATTTTACTTATGGTTTGTGCAGTTACAGCAGAACAGCACAGAGCAAAAATATCACCATTACATGTTAAACTCACACCTCTGCCCTATCTCATATTTTACCTTGAGTTGTTTTTCCCAAATCTTTACGTTCTTGATGATCTCTGCCTTGGAAGTAAAATGATTTCAGTCGTTCTCCCTGTTCTAATGTTTGGTGTTTTGTTTTGAAACTTGCCAGGAAGAAAGGGGTCATTATCAACATTTCGTCAGAAGCTGGAGCTTTTCCGTATCCAATGCTTACCATGTATTCAGCGACTAAGGGAAGCATTTATCATAGGCTAGCTGACTGGATAAGTAGTGCTCTCACCTCTGAAGCTTTGACACAACATGACAGTACAGGAAACACACATCAAAGTTGCTGGTGAACGCAGCAGGCCAGGCAGCATCTCTAGGAAGAGATACAGTCAACATTTCAGGCCGAGACCCTTTGTCAGGACTAACTGAAGGAAGAGCTAGTAAGAGTTTTGAAAGTGGGAGGGGGAGGGGAAGATCCAAAATGATAGGAGGAGACAGGAGGGGGAGGGATGGAGCCAAGAGCTGGATAGGTGATTTGCAAAAGGGATATGAGAGGATCATGGGACAGGAGGCCCAGGGAGAAGGAAAAGGGGGAGGAGGGGAGAAAACCCAGAGGATAGGGAAGGGGTATAGTCAGAGGGACTGAGGGAGAAAAAGGAGAGTGAGAGAAAGAATGTGTGTATATAAATAACGGATGGGATACGAGGGGGAGGTGGGGCATTAGCGGAAGTTAGAGAAGTCAATGTTCAAGCCATCAGGTTGGAGGCTACCCAGACGGAATATAAGGTGTTGTTCCTCCAACCTGAGTGTGGCTTCACCTTTACAGTAGAGGAGGCCGTGGATGGACATGTCAGAATGGGAATGGGATGTGAAATTAAAATGTGTGGCCACTGGGAGATCCTGCTTTCTTTGGCGGACAGAGTGTAGGTGTTCAGCAAAACGATCTCCCAGTCTGCGTCGGGTCTCGCCAATATATAGAAGGCCACATCAGGAGCACCGGATGCAGTATATCACCCCAGCCGACTCACAGGTGAAGTGTCGCCTCACCTGGAAGGACTGTCTGGGGCCCTGAATGGTGGTAAGGGAGGAAGTGTAATGGTATGTGTAGCACTTGTTCCGCTTACAAGGGTAAGTGCCAGGAGGGTGATCAGTGGGGAGGGATGGGGCGGACGAATGGACAAGGGAGTCACATAGGGAGCGATCCTTGCGGAAAGCGGGGGGGGGGAGGAGGGAAAGATGTGCTTAGTGGTGGGATCCTGTTGGAGGTGGCGGAAGTTACGGAGAATAATATGTTGGACCCGGAGGCTGGTGGGGTGGTAGGTGAGGACCAGGGGGAACCCTATTCCTCGTGGGGTGGCGCGAGGATGGAGTGAGAGCAGATGTGTGTGAAATGGGGGAGATGCATTTGAGAGCAGAGTTGTTGGTGAAGGAAGGGAAGCCCCTTTCTTTAAAAATGGAGGGCATCTCCCTCGTCCTGCAATGAAAAGCCTCATCCTGAGAGCAGATGCAGCGGAGATGGAGGAATTACGAGAAGGGGATGGCATTTTTGCAAGAGATAGGGTGAGAAGAGGATTAGTCCAGATAGCTGTGAGAGTCAGTAGGCTCCTGCCCCACCGAACTCGTTTCTGCATACCTCGACACGGTTTTAACTTTCCGCAGGGATCGCTCCCTACGCGACTCCCTTGTCCATTCGTCCCCCCCATCCCTCCCCACCAACCTCCCTCCTGGCACCTATCCTTGTAAGCAGAACAAGTGCAAGTCCTTACACTTCCTCCCTCACTACCATTTAGGGCCCCAGACAGTCCTTCCAGGTCAGACGACACTTCACCTGTGAGTCGGCTGGGGTGATATACTGTGTCCGGTGCTCCTGATGTGGCCTCCTATATATTGGCGAGACCCGGTGCAGACGGGAGATCGTTTCGCTGAACACCTATGTTCTGTCTGCCAGAGAAAGCGGGATCTCCCAGTGGCCACATATTTTAATTCCATGTCCCATTCCCATTCTGATATGTCTATCCATGGCCTCCTCTACTGTAAAGATGAGTGGTGGTCTGTTCTCATTCCATCCTCCCGCTGCCCCACTAGGAATTTCATTCCCCTTGTCCTCACCTACCACCTGACCAGCCTCCGGGTCCAACATATAATTCTCCGTAACTTCTGTCTTCTCCTATCAGTTCGGATCTCCCCCTCCCCCTCTCAAATCTCTTACTAGCTTTTCTTTCAGTTAGTCCTGATGAAGTGTCTCGGCCCGAGAGGTCGACTTTACCTCTTCCTAGAGATGTTGCCTGAGCTGCTGTGTTCACCAGCAACTTTTATGTGTGTTGCTTGAAATTCCAGCATCTGCAGATTTCCTCGTGTTCAAGTTTTATGCGTACTTTTCACTTAACTGCTGATTAGTGTTTATCCCTGCAGTCCATCGTCACTGGTATCATTCTGATGGATTTCTCTGTTACCTGCTCAATACTAAGATTTACAAAGTAGACCTAAGGTCTGCAGATGGTAGACATAGGCAGGGATTGAACCTGTCACTGGCAGTGTAAAGCGTAATATTATTTTATGTGCTGCATTTGATACATGTACTGCTTATTGCACCTATGTCCCAGTGGGATATTGCTTCATTTATCTGTGTACATGTGGATAGTTGAATACTGATAAACTCCAACTCTTTACACATGTACTGCAACAAACCCTGCCCAGGCTCAAAAACCCGACATTCTCTTCTGCACCCCACTTCACATATTCTGACCTCTCAGCACACTCATCTTTCATCCCTGCCCTCACCAGCTGTAACCTGTCTGACTATCACGTACCTGCAATGACTCATTCCTTTTATTTGATGACCCCAAACTGGGGATTGGGTATCAACCAGTGAATGAGTTTGAACTTTTTGAATCTTGTTCGGTGGTCTTCAATTAAGGATCTTCACCTTTCACAGGTCTTCATTGACTTCTTCTCTCGAGCACTGAATGTGGAATACAAATCACAGGGAATTATCACACAGGTATGGAAAAACAAATGAATAGCATTGTTCCTTCTTACTGAAGTACATATATTATTTTTATTTAAACTTGGCAACCACTTTGTGAGGTACACCTGTTTGTTATGCAAATATCTAAGCAGCCAATCATGTGGCAGCAACTCAGTGCATAAAAGCATGCAGACATGGTCAAGAGGTTCACTTGTTCGGACTAAACACCAGAATGGGGAAGAAATGTGATCTAAGTGACAATCTTTAATAATTGTTGGTGCCAGATAGGGTAGTTTGAGTATCTCAGAAATTGCTGATGTCCTGGGATTTTCATGCACATGTCCCTAGAGTTTACAGAGAATGGTGCAAAGAATAAAAATCATCTAATGGGTGGGAGATCTGTGGGCAGAAACAGCTTGTTAATGAAAGAGGTCAGAGGTAAATGGCCAGACTGGTTCATGTGACAGGAAGAGTAATTCTGGTGTGCAGAAGAATATCTCCGAATGCACATGTTGAACCTTGAAGTGGACGGGCTACAGCAGCAGAAGACCCCCTTTATTAGGTACAGAATTTACATTCCAGAACTTTGGAAGAAACTCAGCAATACATTCATGATGAGGTGTTAGGGAAGGATGAGCATATAAACATTACCCCCCGCTTCATCAGCCAGTGGAGCTGCGAAACTGGGGCAGGAATGTTTACTGTCAGGATTCCCAGAGGTTAAGAAGGAATGTTGCTAAACTTCCTATCAGCGGCCTAGACAAAGGAGGATCATTCCTGGGACTGGAATTGTTCACACTATACACTTCCAACTATTATTAATGTTTTTATAAATCACTCTTACCAAGCCATTCTGCTGTTTCCTACTTTTGAACTCAACCCAAATTGACTCTAATTCGATCTCACAATATGTCAAGCAAAATTAAGTTTTCACACTTCCCATGATATTTGCCCTATTTATAGTCCTTGTTTTGGATATCTCTACCAAATCTGCCCTCTTACTCCTACTCTCCTATTCAGCCCCACCCTATAACTCAGGTCCATAAATCCTGTTAACATCTTTGTAATGTTGAAGTGTTGGGTTAGTTTGTGGCTTTCAAGCCCCATGCTGGACTCTCACTGGTGCCATCTTACCTGTGAAACTTTAAAGCAGGAGGTCCAACTTGGGGTCCATGGAGATCTCTGTTAATGATAGGGGCTCAAGGCATAAAAAAGGTTCAGAACCCCTGCTTAAGAGCAATTTTCACAACCGGGCAGACTGTTTCTGGGCAGGGTCTGGTAGACCAGCCCAGTATTTCCAGTTCTTCTGTTTTTATTTCAGATTTCTTATACCTGTTGCTCTTTGATTTTTGGAAAGACCATGAGGTCATAAGACATAAGAGCAGAATTAGGCCATTTATCCCATTGATTCTGTTCTGCTATTTCATCATGCTGATTTGTTATCCCTCTCAAACCCATTTTCCTGCCTGCTCTCTATTACTTTTGACTTCCTTACAATATCAAGAACCTATCAACCTCCACTTTAAATATACCCAATGACTTGGCCCTCACAGCCGTATGTGGCCATGGATTCCACGAATTTACCACCCTCTGGCTAAAGAAAACCCTCATCATCTCTGCTCTAAAGGGATGTTCTTCAATTCTGAGCCATGCCCGCTGGTTATGGATTCCCCCGCTGTTAGAAATATACCCTCCATGTCCACTCATTTCATTGGCTCTTCACTCAACCTGGAACACCTGGATGATAAAGATGCATACATCAGGATGCTCGTCATTGATTAGAGCTCAGCATTCAATACTATCATCCCCTCAGAACTAATCAAAAAGCTTCAAGAGCTTGGTCTCAATAACGCTCTGTGCAACTGAATACTTGATTTCCGCACTTGCAAACCCCAGTTAGTTTGGATTGGCAAAAGCATCTACTCCATCATTTCCATGAGCACAGGTGCACCACATGTCTGTGTGCTTAGCCCCTGCTCTGTTTGCTTTCTATTTATGACTGAGTGGCTAAGCACAGCTCCAATGCCATATTTAACTTTGCTGATGACACCACTGTCACTGGCTGAATCAAAGGTGATGATGAATCACCTGGCTGAAAATCTGACTGGGTAGTATCACGATAATAACCCATCACTCAATGTCAGCCAGACCAAGGAGTTGATTATTGACTTCAGAAAGAGGAAACTGAAGGGCCATGAACCATTCCTCACTGGGGGATTAGAGGTGGAGAGGGTCAGCAACTTCAAATTCCTCAATGTTATCACTTCAGAGGTTCTCTCCTGGCTCCAGATTTTAAGTGACAGTACGAGTAAGCATGGCAGTGCCTCCACTTTATTGGAAGTTTGTGAAGGTTCGGCATGTCATCTAAAACTTTGTAAACCTCTGCAGATGTGCAGTGGACAGTATATTGTCCGGCTGCGTCATGGCCTGGTGTGGGAACACCAATGGCCTTGCACAGAAAATAATGGATAGGACCCAGTACATCACGGTTAAAACCCTCCCCACTATTGAGTACATCTACATGGAGCACTGTCACAAGAAAACATCATCCATCATCAGGGATCCCACCACCCAGGCCATGTTCTCGTCTCACTGCTACCATTAGGAGGAAGGCACAGGAGACTCAGGCCTCACCACCAGGTTCAGGAACAGTTATTACCCCTCAATCATCAGGCTCTTCAACGGAAGGGATAATTTCACTTGCCCATCACTGAACTGTTCCCACAACCTATGGACTCACTTTCAAGGATTCTTCATCTCATGTTCTCAATATCGATTGCTTATTTATTTATTACTATTATCATCAGATTTTTCTTTTGTCTTTCCACAGTTTGTTGCATTTTGTACACTGGTTGTTTGTCCATTCTGTTGGGTGCAGTCTTTCATTGATTCTATTGGGTTTCTCTGATTTCCTGTGTATGCCTGCAAGAAAATCATACTCAGTTTTGTATATGGTGAGATTTGAGTACTTTGATAATAAATTTGCTTTGAACTTTGAACTCTATCTAGGTCTTCCAGTATTCGACATCTCAATTTGGGAAGCAGATTAACGGGCTGTATTGTGGGACTTGGCTCACCTATTCTTGTCATTCAACAAGGACTAATCTCCAGAAGTTATTTGTTCTTACTTGCCCGTGACCAAGAACATGAGACCATATGCTCTCTGATATATTTAATATTCAGGTGCTCCACTTTCCTCCCATACTCTAAAAAGATTTCCAGGTTAAGGTTAGTAACTTGTGGGCACGTTGTGAAGCACGGTGACAACTGCAGGCTGTGCAGCATAACGCTCAGCGATCTGATTTGACACAAGTGATGCATTTCAGTATATGCTTCGATGTACATGTGACAAATAAGATAATGTTTATCTATTGTTATTTTCAACTGTATAAGAAACATACATTAGCAATTTAAAAATCATGCAACACCACTGAAATAAATTTTGTTTTCCAGTGTGTAATGCCTCTGTTGGTTTCCACCCATTTAACACATGACATGGATACTAATCTATTGGTGAGGCAGGCAGATGACTACGTCCAAGAAGCATTGAACACTGTTGGAATAACAGATCAGACAAGAGGATGCATCTCCCATGCACTTCAGGTAAGTGTCAAAGAATGTGGTGGAATGCTGGACCATTACTATGGCTTGGAGTCAAATTGAACATGGCAAATGAACTCCTATATTCTGTATTAACTGGAATAAATCTTAAGGTGCTCAGTGACCACCCTCACACCCCCTGCCCCCAGTTGAGTGTAGAAACTCTATGTGGGGAATGAACACAACACACATCTTTTCAGCTGACTGTCTGGACACTTCATGTGAAAGGTGAACACCTAGTGAATAAAGGATTAGACTTGGTCACGTCAACTGTAGTCACATATACTTCACCATAACACACACAAAAACAAGCTGGAGGAACTCAGCAGGCCAGGCAGAGTCCCTTCTTGGCCTGAAACATCGACTGTTTACTCTTTTCCATAGATGCCACCTGGCGTGCTGAGTTCCTCCAGTATTTTGTTGCTTGGATTTCCTGCATTTGCAGATTTTCTCTTGTTTGTGGTTATACTTCACTGTGCCGAGATTCATATTTAAATTCTTTTATTTATCACGTACAACAGAACATTCAGTGGAATGTGTTGTTTGTGTTAGCACTGAACATGACCTAGGGAAGTGCTGGGGGCAGCCCACAAGTGTCACCAGACATTCTGGCGCCAACGTAGCATACCCACAATGTTCTGCAGAACAACACAAGCAACAACAATAACAGCAACAATAAACCCCCTTCCTCTCTCCCAGCCACCCATGCACAGACACAATCCTCCATGATACTGTGCACTATGAGTATACGATGTTGAGGAAGAGGCAGTAGAGCAGGACCCTCAAGGTAGTAATCCCTGGATTACTCCCAGTACCACATGCTAGTCAGGGCAGGAATAGGATGATAGTGCAGATGAATGAGCGGCTGACAGAATGGTGCAGGGGGCAGGGTTTCAGAATTCTGGTTCATTGGGATCCCTTCTGGGAAAGGTATGGCCTGTACAAAAAGGACAGATTACATCTGACCCTGAGGGGGACCAATGTTCTATGACAATGAATTCCACAGATTCACCACCATCTGGCTAAATAAATTCCTCCTCATCTCCGTTCTAAAAGAGTGTCCTTTTCATTCTGAGCTGTGTTCCCTGGTCCTAGACAGTCCCACTAGTGGAAACATCTTCTCCACATCCATTCCATCTTGGCCTTTCAACAGAACAGTACAATACAGGAACAGGCTCTTTGGCCCACAATGTTTACTGATCCAGCTAAAAAGGAAATTGAAAAAGAACAAATTCATCCCTCCCACCTACACAACATCCATATCCCTCCATCTTCCTTACAGCAGACTGAAAAGCTTGAGCATATAGACATTAAGAAAGAGGATGTGCTGGAGGTTTTGGAAAGCATCAAGTTGGATAAGTCACCGGGACCAGACAAGATGTACCCCAGGCAACTGTGGGAAGCGAGGGAGGAGATTGCTGAGCCTCTGGCAATGATCTTTGTATCATCAGTGGGGATGGGAGAGGTTCTGGGAGACTGGAGGGTTTCAGATTGGAGGTTATTCAAGAAAGGGAGCGGAGATAGTCCTGGAAATTATAGACCAGTGAGTCTTACTTCAGTGGTTGGTAAGTTGATGGAGAAGATCCTGAGATGCAGGATTTAAGAACATTTGGAGAGGCATAATATGAATAAGAATAGTCAGCATAGTTTTGTCAAAGACGGGTCATGCCTTACAAGCCTGACTGAATTTTTTGAGGATCTGACTAAACACATTGATGAAGGTAGAGCAGTAGATGTAGTTTATATTGATTTCAGCAAGGCATTTGATAATGTTACCCCATTCAAGGCTTATGGAGAAAGTAAGGAGGCATGGAATCTAAGGGGACCTTGCTTTGTGTATTCAGAATTGGCTTGCCCACAGAGGGCAAAGAGTGGTTGTAGTCCGGTCATATTCTGCATGGAGGTTGGTGACCAGTGGTGTGCTTCAGGGATCTGTTCTGGGACCCTTTCTCTTCATGATTTTTATAAATGACCTAGATGAGGAAGTGGTGGGATGGTTAGTAAATTTGTCGATGACACAAAGGTTGGGGGTGTTGTGGATAGTGTGGAGGGCTGTCACAGGTTACAGTGGGACATCAATAAGATGCAAAACTGATAGCAGAATATAGTATTAATGGCAAGATTCTTGGCAGTGTGGAGGATCAGAAGGATCTTGGGATCTGAGTCCAAAGGACACTCAAATCTGCTACGCAGGTTGACTGTGTGTTTAAGAAAGTATACAGTGTATTGGCCTTCATCAACTATGGGCTTGAGTTTAAGAGCTGAGAGGAAATGTTACAGCTATATAGGACCCTGGTCAGACCCCACTTGGAGTACTGTTCTCTGTTCTGGTCGCCTCACTACAGGAAGAATTTGGAAACTATAGAAAGGGTGCAGAGGAGATTTACAAGGATGTTGCCTGGATTGGGGAGCATGCCTTATGAGAATAGGTTGAGTGAACTCAGCCTTTTCTCTTTGGAGTGATGGAGGATGAGAGGTGACCAGATAGAGGTGTATAAAATGATGAGAGGCATTGATCGTATGGATCTTCAGAGGCTTTTCCCCAGGGCTGAAATGGCTAACATGAGAGGGCACAGTTTTAAGGTGCTTAGATGTAGGTACAGAGGAGATATCAGGGTTAAGTTCTTTATGCAGAGAGTGGTGAGTGCATGGAAAGGGCTCCCAGCAACAGTGGTGGAGGTGGATAGAATAGGGTCTTTTAAGAGACTCTTGGATAGGTACATGGAGCTTAGAAAAACAGAGCATTATGGGTAACCCTAGGTAATTTCTAAAGGAAATACATGTTCGGCACAGCACTGTGGGCCGAAGGGCCTATATTGTGCTGTAGGTTTTTTATGTTTCTATTCATGTGCCTATCGAAATGTCTTTTAAAAGCTGCTAATGCATTTACCTCTACTACCATACCAGGCAGCACATTCTAGGCATCAACCACCCTCTGAGTAAAAAGAAAACTTACCCCTTACATCCTCTTTGATCCTATTCTCCTCACCTTTAATATTCGATAGGTTTCAATGAGATCCCTCTCATTCTTCTAAACTCCATCGAGTACAGTCCGAGAGCCATCAAACGCTCATGTTAACCCTCTCATTCCTGGGATCATTCTCATGAACTTCTGTGACCTTCTCCAATGCCTGCACTTCCTTTCTTAGATAAAGAGCCCAAGAGGGCACTGCGAGTGCACTCTGACCAATGCCTTATAAAGCCTCAGCATTACATTCTAGTCCCCCAAAATTAGTGCTACCATTGCATTTGCCTTCCTTACAAGTGACTAGACCTTTCAAAATTTTATCTTGGCCTGAAACTATTTTGTGGGTTTCCATGGAATTCCCCCCTCATCCTTCTGAATTCTGAATCACACTTCAACTTTGCAAAGAAACTGCAGAACTATAAAAGCAAATGTTAATAAAACTTCACAAAACAGGTAAGTATACAAACATAAGCAAGTTTAAAGAAAGCTAAAGCCACAGGAAAGAGCACACTAAAAACAGTCTGTGTTGTTTGGCTGAGAAGATTTGCTGCTGGTCAGAGTAATGCACTCAGTGACCATTTTATTAGGTGCAGGAGAGGAGCCCAGCACGGTCTTCTGCTGTAGCCCATCCACTCCGTTCTATATTGCACCATTCTATATAAACTCTAGAGAATGAAAATCCCAGGAGATCAGCAGTTTCCGAGATACCCAATCACTCTGTCCAATCATTCCACAGTCAAGGTGACATAGACCAATATTTTGATGTTTGGTCTGAACAACAGCCGAACCTCTTGACCATGCCTACATGCTTTTAAGCACTGAATTGCTGCCACATGATAGGCTGGTTAGATATTTGCATTAACAAGCAGGTGTACAGGTGTACTTAATGAAGTAGCCACTGAGTGTACCTGCAATAGTTAAAATAAATTAGGTGCTGAATTATTCTGACAAAACTGTTTCTCCTATCTGTTTCTCCAGCATTGGTTTATTGATAGTTTGCTTCCGGGTCGTTACCGACTCTCCCAGTTTGGATTAAATGTTATGAAGAAATTGACTGAGAAATGAAAGACATGGTTGGAGAAACAGAAGAAGAAGAGCAAAATAAATTAGTTGCATCACAGTGGTTAGAGGAAATACCTCTATTATTTGTCTGATGTTATATTATTGGCTGGTTCTTTTGACATCTGTTGTTAATTCAAGAAGATACATTATCCATGTAGTTGAAACAGCGACACCGAGATTAAAAAAATAAACTGTGACCTGATTGAAAGAGCACTCGGCTGTTGTCTCCCACACAATCACTGACCTTATTAGCTCTGGGGATCTCCTATGCACTGCCATCAACCTCACAGTTCCCATACCCCACACCTCCTCTTTATACCTCCTACCCAAGATACACAACCCGCTTGTCCAGTAGACCCATTTTTTCCAGCTTGTTCCTGCCACATTGATCTCATATCTGCACACCTCAACTCTGTCTTATCAACCATAGTTGAATCCCTTCCTACCTGCATCCATGACACTTCACACACTTTGGATCTTTTCAATGATTTCAAGTTCTCTAGCCTCCATCATCTTATTTTCACTGTGGATGTTCAGTCCCTGTACAACTCCATCCCCTACCAAAAAGGCCTCAAAGCTCTTCGTTTCTTTCTAGATACCAGACCCACTCTCCTCCGTCCAGTGAATCTTGTCCTCACTCTTAATAATTTCTCCTTTGGCTCCTCCCACTTTCTTCAAATACAAGGGGTAGCCATGGGCACTCACATGGGTCCCAGCTACGCCTGCCTTTTTGTCGGCTGTCTATATTCCAAGCGTACATTGGTGTCCGTCTCCCATTCTTCCTACGCTATATTGATGCTGCTAATCGACTTTGTCAACTTTGCCTCCAACTTCCACCCAGCCCTCAAATTTACCTGGTCCATTTAGATTAGATTAGATTATGAGGACACTCAGTCCTTGTTTATTATCATTTAGAAATGCATGCATTAAGAAATGATACAATGTTCCTCCAGTATGATATCACAGAAACACAGGACAGACCAAGACTAAAACTGACAAAAACCACATAATTATAACATATAGTTACAACAGTGCAAAGCAATACCGTAATTTGATAAAGAGCAGATCATGGGCATGGAAAAAAAAGTCTTAAAGTCCCGATAGCCCATCATCTGATGAAGGCGGTAGAAGGGAGAAACACTCCCTGCCGTGAACCTCCAGTGCCGCAAACTTGCCGATGCAGCACCCTGGAAGCACCCGACCAGAGCTGACTCTGAGTCCGTCCGAAAACTTAGAGCCTCCGACCAGCCCTCTGACACCGAACATCATCTCTGCCGCGCGCTTCGGCCCTGCCCCAGCCGCCGAGCAACAAGCAAAGCCGAGGACTCGGGACCTTCCCCTCCGGAGATTCTGGATCACACAGTACCAGCTGCAGCGAAACAGGCATTTCAGAAGTTTCACCAGATGCTCCTTTGTGCTCTCACGTCTGCCTCCATCAAATCAGGTTTGTGCACGGCACCCTACTTGACAAATCATGGATATTCATCACCGGAGTGGCCGCTGCGAGCTGCGTCGCACCGCGCTGCCATCTTCTCCTCTCTAAAAACCATTTCCAACATCTTCCTCCCCTTTCTCGAACTCTCTGTCTCTGGAGACAGCTTATCTACTGATGTCTGTTATAAACCCAGAGACTCTCACAGCTTCCTGGATATTACCTCTTCCCATCATTGCCTGTATAAACACCATCCCCTTCTCTCAATTCCAACGTCTCCGCTGCATCTGCTCTCAGGATGAGGCTTTTCATTCCAGAACGAAGGAGATATCATCCTTCAAAGAAAGGGGCTTTCCTTCCTCCACCATTAACGCTTCTCTCAACTGGATCTCTTCTTTTTCACGCACGTCTGCTCTTACCCCATTCTCCTGCCACCCTACTAGGGAAAGGGTTTCTCTTGTCCTCACCTACCATCCCACCAGCCTCCGGGTCCAGCACATAATTTTCCGTAACTTCTGCCATCTCCAACAGGATTCCACCACCAAGCACATCTTTCCCACCCCACCACTTTCTGCTTTCCATAGGGATTGCTCCCTAAATGACTCCCTTATCCACTCGTCCTTCCCCACTGATCTCCCTCACACTTATCCTTACAAGTGGAACAAGTGCTACACTTGCCCCTACCCCTCCTCCCTCACTACCATTCAGGGTCCCAAATAGTCCTTCCAGTTGAGGCGATACTTCCCCTGTGAGCCTGCTGGGGTCATATACTGTGTCCGGTGCTCCTGTTGTGGCCTCCTGTATATTGGTGAGACCCGACGTAGATTGGGAGACTGTTTCGCTGAGCACCTACGCTCTATATGCCAGAAGAAGTGGCATCTGCCAGTGGCCACCCATTTTATTTCCACTTCCCATTCCGATATGTCAATCCATGGCCCCCATTACTGTCGCGACGAGACCACGACAGTTGGAGAAACAACATCTTATGTTCCGTCTGGGTAGTCTCCAAATTGATGGCATGAACATCGATTTCTCGTACTTACAGAAATTGCCCCCTACCCCGCCTTCACCATTCCCCATCCCCTTTTCCCTCTCTCACCTTATCTCATTGCCTGCCCAGCGCTTCCCTCTGATGTTCCTTCCCCTTTTTCTTTCTCCCATAGCCTTCTGTCTTCTCCTATCATATTCCCCCTTCTGTCGCCCTGTATCTCTTTCACCAATCAACTTCCCAGCTCCTTACTTCATCTCTCCCCCTCCCGGTTTCATCTATCACTTTGAGTTTCTCTCTCCTCTCCCACTCCTTTTAAATCTATTCCTCATCTTTTTTTCTCCAGCCCTGCCAAAGGGTCTCAGCCTGAAACATCAACTGTATTTTTTTCCATAGACGCTACCTGGCCCACTGAGTTCCACCGGCATTTTGTGTGTGTTGCTTGCACACTGTTCATACAGATCAGATCATTACACAGTGCATTGAGATAGAACAAGGTAAGACAATAGCTAACAGAATGCAGAATAAAAAGTGTAACAGCTACCAAAGTAGTGCAGCGCTGGTAAACAATAAAGGGCAAGATGATAACGAGGTAGATTCTGAGGCCAAGAGTCTATCTTATCATACATCAGGTCCATTCAACGCTGGTTTAGAAGCTGTCCTTGAGCCTGTTGGTAGGTGCTTTCAGGCTTTTGTATCTTCTGTCCGATTGGAGGGAGAGTGGAGAGGACGTCCAGGGTGGGTGGGGTCTTTGATTATGCTGGCTGCTTCACTGAGGCAGCATGAACTGCAGGCAGACTGCATTGAGGGGAGGCTGGTTTTGTGATGTGCTGAGCTGTGTCCACAACTGTCTACAGTTTCTTGAAGCCATGTGCAGAGCAGTTGCCATTTCAACAGCTTACATCTTTATAATTAGATTTCTGTCTGTGATTAATATGTGTTGTATTCTATTTGTCATTTAAAAACTAGCTCTTTGATTGTAATTGCCGATCGTCGCCATATCTTAGATTTAGTAGTTAGGAAAACTTAAGACTGTGCTGCTCGAAGCCCCAGGTTTTGGAAGATTCTCATTGAAGTTTGTAATGCAATCCCCCCATTGCCCCATCTTAGATTTAATAGCAGCACACAAAAAGTTTGCTGAGTAAACTTGGTCTAAACATATTCAGGAGGGAATATATACCAGAAGGAGAAGCAGCACCTTGAGAGAGAGGGAGGCGAAGCACCTAACATGTCAAAAGTTCTAGACAAACAGAGAGGCAAAATTTGACGGTCCACTTTGAAGCATAGTCATTGATTTCATTTTTGAAACATGACAGCCAAACATGACAGAAAACACCCACAACAGGATATTGTCCTGATATAATTTGATGGTTTTGATTGAGGTATAATTATTGTCCTGTTACGTCCCTGTTGGATAAGTTGAGTTAAAATTGCAACACAGTTTTCCCCGTTTTCTTCCCCACCCATTTGCAGGCTTTCTATCAGGTTGATTATCACTGACATTTGTCATTAACTTGTCAGTACAGTGCAAGGCTTAAAGATTACTATAAATTACAAACATAAATAATTAGTGCAAAATATAAATAATGAGGTAGCATTCATGGGTTCATGGACTGTTCAGAAATCTGTTGACAGAGAGGAAAAAGCTGTTGCTAAAATATTTGTGTGGGGGTCTTCAGGCTTCTGAATCTCCTCCTAGATTCGTCTCCGCAATGAGGGAGGTTTTTCAGCAGCCCATTTGTGGTAAGGACGCCGCTAGGCGCCTACTGACTCTGTCAGGGCTCGCGAAGCGTAGCTGAATACTTTACCGAGTTCCGAACATGGACATGTCCAAGTCTTGAAAGGTATTGGAAGAAGGTATTCCAAACTTTCTCGGTACTTTTTAAGGTAAATTTTAAGCCTGACCCTTTGACTGCCCTATTCCGTATTTTTGGAGGAAAAGATATTATTATGGAGACATCTGATCTGCACATTTTGGCATTTACTTCTCTTACAGCAAGGAGGGCAATCTTGTTTAAATGGAAGGATGTCGTTCTGCCTACTCACGCTCAATGGTTACGTGATGTTATGTCATACTTCAATTTAGAGAAGATCCATTGTTCAATTTCTGAATCTAGCCATGACTTTCACACATTGTAGGGACCATTTTTGAACTATGTTCAAAATCTTTGATTTGTTGTTAAAGTACAGATGTTGGCTAATAATATATTTCACCATATGGTAAGGATTTTTTTTCCTTCTTTCTTTCTTTACCAAGCAGCTTTGATCTTGGTAGTGGGTTTAGATTTTTTTCTGTATAATAATAAAATTATCATATTTAATAGCAAGTAAACATTCAAAAATAGCGAGCAACTTAATTTAAATAGTGATATTCACTGAAAAAAAACCATATTGTGACGCTCGGTGAGGGGGGGGGGCGCGGTGTGGAGGGGACCTGGTCTACAGCCCGCCCTTGCATGTCTAATGACCAGTGCTGTTTGTTGTTCTTGTGTTAAAATGCTTTTGTGGGATTATGTTGGAAAATTCCAGTTCATTTATTGTTACATTTTAGCTTGGGTTTTACAGTTATTTGCTTCTGTATTTGTGGGTCACCCTAACTGTAACCGGGGTGTCTGATGATCACCTTTCCCTGTTTGTATGAGACTGGTTGGGTTCAGTCTCCAGGTCATGGTGCCCAGTCTGTTTTGTGGTTATCACAATACAACGGTTGGTGAATTAAAGAGTATCCTCGTCTGTCATTATGGACCAAATGCTCACCACGTTGGTGTCAGGAGTGGGATGTGAGATTAAAGAGCTACGATGTCGGATAGAGTGCCTGAAGGCCTGGGGAGTAAGACGAGGGACCGAGCAGTATGCCTCCTCCGCACCCATGAGCAGGAGTCACGAAGACGAGACCCGGAGGGAGAACCTGGGAAGTGAGCATTGTGCCTTCCCAGGGAGCCGCGATGGAACGAGCGTACCCAGGCACCCCAACCCGAGGGAAGAGAGCGGAGTGCATCACTCCCCTCCGTAGCAAACCACACCAGAGAACCCAAGACGCCGTAGACATGGGAGGATGGGCACCATGGCAGACGCCAGTGCAGCAGGAGGAAGATCAAAGGGCCTTGATGATTTGTGCCTCAAGGTCTACTCTGAAACTCCCCAGATACAATGGCAGCAACCGCCTGGAACCTCATCTGGCGCAAGTCAAACTTGCCACATGGCACAATGGGTTGAGCCCCACCGAGATGTCAATATACCTTGCTTTGTCACTGCAGGGAGATGCTCTGTGGGCCCTCCTCAACCTAACGCCGGTGGAGCAGCATGACCACAGTGCTCTCATCGTGGCGCTGGAGCAGCATTTCGAGCAGAGGCCATTGGCGGGAGCAATGAGGGAAGAGCTGTGCAGCAGAGAGCGCTGTATGGTAGAAAACCTGGGGGCAATTGCAGCAAATCTCCACTACTGTGCTCGGCGTGGCTACCCGAGCTCCCTCCTATGGCCCAGGAAGAGCTTGCTAGGGAATGCTGAGGTGCGTGATGGGTTGGTGTTCCGGCGGTGACAGTTGTCCGATGATGGCAGACATCTCTTACAGCTGGTGGTCCCTCGGGGGCTCGAAGCCATGGTGCTGCAGTCGGTGCACGGGCTGGTGGGGGTCGGCCATTTCGCAGTTGCAAAGACGTTGGGCAGGCTGCGTGAACACTTCTACTGGCCTGGGTGCAGGCATGACCTGGAGATGTTCGTGCACTGTTGCGACACTTGCACGTCCCAGAAGGAGCCAAGCCGCCGGCCGAGGGTGCCAGTGCAGCAGTACATGGTCGGGGCCCCAGTATGCGTCTACTGCTCTTCACGGAAGAAAGGACCATCTCCCAGGCACTGGAAGGGGCTGGGAGAGGTGCTCAGCCTCAGCTCTGATGTGCTATATCGGGCGCGGTTGCCTGAGCGGCAGAAGACAGTGGTGCTACACCAGGACCTGCTGGCACCGTGTCAGCCCTTGGCTACCACTAACCTATTGAGGCTAAGGGAAGGAATTGACACTGGGTGCCCTGCCTCTTGCCTCACACAAACAGGTGTCAGTGTCCACACCCACCAGAGCTTTTGGACTTTGTTATGGATTCCGGGGTTGCCAGGGATGGCTGACCCCTCGGGTACGGGCAGTGTGATGCTCGGGGTTGGGGGGGGGGAGTGAGGGTGTGGTCGACAGCCCTCCCTGCATTTCTGATGACCAGTACTGTTTATTGTTCTTATTTATTTATTTATTTTCTGGTGTGTGCCTGTGCGTGAGTCTGTGCATGTGCGTGGGTGGCGTCTGTGTCTGTGCGTTTGTTTGTACATGCGTGCGTCTGTGATGAAGTGTTTTTCATGGGTTTTACAAGGCGCAGAACGGGAGAGACTGTGTGGTGTGCCACTCTTCACACAGACATTTTCGCAGGGGTGGGCAGAACCATGAAACAAGGTTGAAGCCGACTAGAACCAGGAAGAAGGTGACCCAAAGACGAGGAAATCTGCAGATGCTGGAAATTCAAGCAACACACACAAAATGCTGGTGGAATGCAGCAGGCCAGGCAGCATCTATAAGAAGAAGTGCATTTTGGGCCCAGACCCTTTGTCAGGACTAACTGAAAGAAGAAATAGTAAGACATTTGAAAGTGGGAGGGGGAGGGGGAGGGGGAGATCCAAAATGATAGGAGAGGACACGAGGGGGAGTGATGAAGCTAAGAGCTGGAAAGTTGACTGGCAAGGGGGATACAGAGCTGGAGAAGGGAGAGGATCATGGGACGGGAGGCCTGGGGAGAAAGAAAGGGGGAAGGGAAAATAGTAAATAAATAAATAAATAAATAAATAAGGGATGGGGTAAGAAGGGGAGGAGAGGCATTAACGGAAGTTAGAGAAGTCAATGTTCAAAAGAAGGTGACCCAGGTAGGTCAGGTGAACTTGAGCCAATGGGATGGAGATTTATCACTTCAACTGATGAGGAACATCAAAAGACAGGAGCTCCAAATACATGGGGATGAAAACTCTCCAGCAACCAGAGACATCGCAGATGAGGACTTCACAGACACAAGAAGATCGGGATCACGAGGTATGCCTGGCCAGCAGAGACTCCTTTCCTGGGAAATACTTTTTCTCATCATTGTCTATTCATGGAGGATCAAAGATTGTAAAGGAGTGCACACAGGTAGTTAGCTTGTGAACACATGTGTTTTTAGTTGAGACAATAAAAAGTTACTTGTTGGTAAATACAGATTCTCTCTGCCTCTCTGATCATTATGACAAGGGGTGATTCTTGTAACGCAGTTAATAAAAATTGCAGCACACATTTTTTCTTAGCAAGAGTGAATGGTTGAGTTTAAACAAAAAGGCAGTAAAAGAACAAACTCACAGGTTCATAAACATCGAGTACCAGATGATAATGATCATAAATTTAAAAAAAGCAGAAATGGCTACCTATATCAGAAAGATACTGTAGACACATTCAATTCCACAACAAATAACAGGAATATGTATACTGAGTGAATTGAGCCGTATTGAAAGCACATGAGACAGCCAATGAGAAAAAAAACTACCAGTTTTGCTAAGAGCATTGGGTAGAAAAGCATACAGTTTGGTTAGAAATTTAACTGCTCCAAACAAAACAGGCAAAATGAGCTTTAATGATATCATGAAAGTAATGCAGGAATATTTAGAACCAAAGCCATTGTTGATTTCAGAATGCTTTAGGTTTCATAAGCGGAAGTCCCAGCTCAGCTTAAGTGGCTGAATTGAAAAGATTGTCTGAGCATTGCCAGTTCAGGGATGGGCTTAATGATGCATGGAGAGATCATTTCGTTTGCGGAATCTTACAAGAAAGCATTCCAAAACTGCTCCTAACTGAAACATAACCTACATTTAAAAGAGCAGTTAAAATTGCTGTATCAATGGATGAAATTGAGTTGCAGTCAGGAATGAAAGCGAACGTGAACAAAATTGCAACATCTAAATAGAAACCAGCCTGCCAAACAAATTGTGTTTAAGGTGGAACTTGAACAAAGTGCAACAAAGTAGGACACATACAAAAAGCATGTCAGGCAGAGAAAAATAAATGGGCTGCACAGGGAAGAATAAAAGGTAAAAAGTCAAGTTGCAGTTTCAAAAAGAGTTCTAAACTGCATGTTATTGATGAAAAATAATGTGCCACAGGACTGATTAGCCTTGAGATTTACTATGTGAAGACTTACAAGAGCCAAGCAAGATGGCTTACACCAGAAGTGAACGGCAAATTAATTAAAATTGAATTGGACACTAGCTCGGTTCTTTCAGTCATTTCACAAAATAAGTTTGAATGACACTTCAAAGACACTAAACGGAAGCCTGCAGATGTCCAATTAAGAACTGGAGAAAAGATAACTCCTATGGGAATGACATTGATAACAGTGAAATACAACAAGCAAAAACAACATCAGGCTTTTATGTGGTAAAAACAGGAGGGCTAGCTTCATGGGGTCGTGAGTGGCTGAGACAACTAGAGAGCCATCCACCATTTGCATGCCACATCCCCTGCAATAAAGTCACCTGAAAGTGAATTAAGAAAGGTACTGGATGATGTCACAGCAGTGTTCAAGGATGGCATTGGAAAACTCAAAAAAAAATCAAGGGTAAAAATTGTGTTAAATGAAAATGCCACACCCAAGTTTTACCAGCCTGTCCAGTTCCTTATACCAACCATGTTAAAGTAGCCAGTGAGCTAGATCACATGGAGGCAGAATGAATTCTTGAGTGGAGCCCATGGACAATGCCAGTGGTCCCAGTTTGAGTCTGTTATGATCCATGGTAATTTTAAGGTTACCATCAACCCAGTTCTGAAAATAGAGCAATACACTCTGCCCAGGGTAGAGGATATCTTTGCAGACATTTCTGGAGGAAAACACTTCAGCAAAGTGTTCTTAGTTGAGGCCTACCTACCAGATAGAGATGGAAGAAGATTCCAAAAGATTAGGCATGGTTAAAAAGAAACCATTGGGTTGAAGCTTTGCCTGGTGGCCTGGAATAGATGTACAATCATTCCTTGGTATTACACATGGAGCACACGGTTGTAACTGTGACACCATTCAACCAGCTGATCCACCTCGCTCAGGTACACCTCCTTGTTATCATCTGAAATTCTGCAGGCACAGGTTCTGTCATTGGCAAATTTATAGATGGCTTTTGAGCTGTAGAGAGAGTAGAGCAGTGGGCTCAACACACATCCTTGAGGTGCACCACTAACAATGAGAGCCATAAGCAATGTGAGTTCTTGGCTATATTAAGTGAAGGGTATAAAGTGGGTGAAGAATTTCAAAATGAGACAGCAGGTTACAAAGCTGATTCTTAATTTTAAGATGCGCAGTCTCAAAATAAACTTTAAAATGAAAACTGCGCATTTCAATGCATATTTATGCTTATTGTGTTTTTTATGCTGTGTTGGAATGTAACCATTTCCAGCGCTAGAGAAAACCGAAATAAAACTCTCACTACCAGCATGTCAGAGAGGGTGCAGGTTCAGAATTCTCTCTACCAGCATGTTAGAGAGGGTGCAGCTTTGAAACTCTCTCTACCAGCATGTTAGAGAGGGTGCAGCTTCGAAACCCTCTCTACCAGCATGTTAGAGAGGGTGCAGCTTCGAAACTCTCTCTACCAGCATGTTAGAGAGCGTGCAGCTTTGAAACTCTCTCTACCAGCATGTTAGAGCGGGTGCAGCTTTTTCTCTCTGGACAGGCAGTAGAGCATAATTGGTATTATAACTTAGACTTGTCAGTTGCTTCCCCACAATACACAAACTAGTATGTGAGACCAGTGTGTGTTCATCTATAATAATTCACTTGTAACATGAAAACTTCACTATTTTCTAAATCAGGAGTTCCCAACCTGGGGTCCATGGACCCTTTGATTAATGGTAAGGATCCATGGCATAAAAGATGGTTTGTGCATGTCAATAGAATCATGTAAAATTTAGATTCATATTTAACAGCTTTACCATCAAGGATATTGATGTCTCTGTTATCCAAGGAAATGTATTATTTCCAAACAACTTTTCCCTACTTTTCCAATACAATTTCTTTTGCTCACATTCTCTGTAACAGATGAAGTTCCAGAGAATTACACTGAAAAGATGGTATGCAAAAACAGTTTGCAAACAAAGATTTATCATTCAGCAGTATTCTTTACTGTAAGAAGGAACAATAATTTTTTGAAGTTTAGTTGCAGTTTTAATGGAGGAATTATACAGGCAGATCCCACAGAAACCAAAGTGATCACCACCAAATAACCGTTTCATTTATCTTTTTAGAGATACAGCGCTGAATAGGTTTTTCTGGCTCTTTGAGCCACACCGCCCGGCAACCCCGATTTAACCCTAACCTCATCGCAGGACAATTTATAATGACTAATTAACCCACCAACTGGTACACCTTTGGATAGTGGGAGGAAACTGGAGCACCCAGAGGAAACCCACTACAGTCTATGGGGAGGACATACAGACTCCTTACAGATGATGTCGGAATTGAACACTGAACTCTGACACCCCAAGCTATAATAGGATTACACTCAACGCTACACTACCATGGTACCCAGTTCTACCTTAATAGGCTGCGGTTTTTATAATTCAGAACCGGAATGCTGGCAATCTCCTGTTAGTGGAGGAGTTTCTCATTTGTGTGACATTCTTGATGTCACATTGGGCCTCAGCACGGTATTGTGGCCAAAAAAAGTCACTGCACTTTAGATAGGAAGGTAAGACCTTCGGAAGAAAGCAGAAGCGGTTTTCAAGAGTGGAACTTGGAATGAAGAGCTCCAGGTATGTTGAAAGTACTTGGCATGTTCTCCTTAAGAGAAAATGTTAGCAAGAGATTTTATCATGTTGATGGCTTATAGTAAATACCGTAAGCTAATACTGGTAGATGATTTTAAAAACGTAGACATGAGGAATTCTGCAGATGCTGAAAATTCAAGCAACCACATCAAAGTTGCTGGTGAATGCAGCAGGCCAGGCAGCATCTCTAGGAAGAGGTACAGTCGACGTTTCGGGCCGAGACCCTTTGTCAGAACTAACTAAAGGAAGAGCTGGTAAGAGATTTGGAAGTCCAAAGATCGCAAGATCTTACATCTGCAGACGCCAGAGCCTGCTGGCCCCGACGCGAGCAGGCATGAACTTCAAATCGCGGCCCCTGTCATTGATCTCACCTGCTCCAAAACCTCAGGGCATATTCAAAACCTGAACTCCAGCAACGACCATGGACACCTTTGAAGTGATTGCGCAACCACCAACAGCGACTCCAGCCTTGAACTCCAGGCCGGGTCTTTATGTGCTGCTATTGTGACTCCCGTCTCCCCTTCCCCCATCACCAATCTACAACCCTGTCTCCCTCAGATCTCACCGTCAGCTCCTGGGCCCTCAGATGCTCCATCTTCCTCTCACCCCAACCCTCCCCTCTCCACTGACACCCCCAGCCTCCCCCATCTCCCCTCTGATCCCAGCTCTCATCCATGCCGGGTCTTTACCATCCCCTCTGACCTTCAACTGTCTGAGGCAGAACACCCTGTCCTCAGTAAAGGCCTCACCTTTGCCCCCCTTCGCCCACACCTCAGCGAGTTCCGTGTTCGCCATGATGCGGAACTCTTCTTCCGCCGTCTCCATCTCCGAGTTTACTTCTTCGGCAAGGACTCTTCCACCCCAACCGATGACCCCTTCTTCTGTCTTCAACCCTCCTCCTCTTCATGGACACCCCGCACTGGTCTTCTGCCTGCTCTGGATCCCTTTATCTTTATCAAACTTTCAAATCTCTTATCAGCTCTTCCTTCAGTTAGTCCTGACGAAGGGTCTCGGCCCGAAATGTCGACTGTACCTCTTCCTAGAGATGCTGCCTGGCCTGCTGCGTTCACCAGCAATTTTGATGTGTGTTACTGGTAGATGAGTCAATTAGCAGATAGATATTGGTCAGAGCACCAAGAAGAAAGTAACCGTTGTGTTTTTAATAAGGGCACATTAGACTATTTGCATTAATCTGAGAAAAGACATAGCAAGGTTCAACAATTCATCTTACAAATAGCAGTCCCAAATATGCAGCAGTCCATTAATTCTGTATTGGGGCAAGAGCCTAGACTTTTATGTTACATTTGCTGAAGTAAAAGTCGAAGCTACATTCTTCTGACCAAGAGGCAACAGTGCTATCTATTAATTGACTCTCAGTTAGTACCAGTAGTCTTGTTAAAAAGTTACGTAGTACACTGACTTCCCTCTGCAGGCACTTTTTAAACAAAAGCATTCAACAATATAATATATTTAGTCATACTTAAAGTGTCAAGAGAAGCAATGGCATGCAAACCATCTTTACTTCTTGGAGTAATATAGGACCATAAAATGCCATCTTTACTTGACACACAGTAATATACTGGAGTGTTATATAATATCAATAAAACAGAAGTAGAAAGCTCTTATGATAAGAAATATGATTACGTGAAAGTCATTTGATCTTTGTACCTTTGTAAATCAATGTGGCGTAACACTTACATCAACAGGAATGAAGTTCAGACATATTTCCTGCACTAACCCAATAGCTCTTGATTCCCTTAATATCCAAAAACCTGTTAATCTTTTGAAAATTAGGACCAAGTTCTGATTCACCTATTATCATTTTGCACATAGACAATTCAGTATTTGTCTGTTTAATCATGTAAGTTGAAACTTACCGTTTTTCAAAAGGAAAAATAACAATAAAAGATTTATTAAACTGTAATTTTTGGTGTAGTTTAGGACACATGATTTGATATGAAAGGCAAAATGTGTCACCCATTTAGTACCAAAAAGAGTAAACATACTAACTTGCCATGTCTCTTTCATCTCACATTCTGTCCTGAATTAAACCATAAGACATAGGAGCAGAATTAGGTTATTTGGCCCATTGCCTCAACTCTGCCATTGCATCCTATCAATCTCCACCTTAAATGCACCTGGAGACTGCCCTCCATAGCTGCCTGTGGCAATCAATTCTACAGATTCACCACCCTCTGGCTAAAGAAATTTCTCCTCATCTCCATATTAAATGCCATCCCTCTATTCTGAGGATGTGCCCTCTGGTACTAGACTTCCTCACCACAGGAAATGTCCTCTTCATGATCATTCTATAGAGACCTTTCAACAGTCAGTAGGTTTCAATGCGATCCCTTGTCATTCTTCTAAATTCCAGTGAGTACAGGCCCAGAGCCATCAATCACTTCTCATACTTTCATTCCCAGATAGATTCTCATGAAACTTCTCTGAACCCTCTCCAATGTCAATACATCCTTTCTTAAATAAGGGACTTAAAACTGTTCAGTATAGTCCAGATGAGGCCTCACCAATGTCTTATAAAGCATCAACATTATGTCTTTGCTTTCATATTATAGCCCTCTCAAAATGAATACCAGCATTGCATCTGCCTTCCTCCCATTGACTCAACCCGCAAATTATCCTTTGGGGATCCTGCATGAGTACTCCCAAGTCCATTTGCGCCATGGATTTCTGAATTTTCTCCCTGTTTAGAAAATAGTCTATGTTTTTATTCCTTTGATCAAATTGCATGACCATACATTTCCCGACACTGTATTCTATCTGCCACTTATTTTCCCCATTCTCCCAATCTATCTAAGTCCTTCTGCAGCCTTCCTGATTCCTCAAAATTACCTGCTCCTCCACCTATCTTCATATCATTTGCATACTTGGCCACAAAGCCTTCAACTCCATTATCCAAATCACTGACATATAATGTAAAAAGAAGAGATCCCAACACCAACTCCTGCAGAACATCACTAGTCAATCAGAAAAGGCTCCCTTTATTCCTACTTCTTGCCAATCAGCCAATGTTTTATCTATGCTAGAATCTTTCCTGTAATATAACGAGTGCTTATCTTGTTAAGTATCGTTACGTGTGGCAATTTGTCAAAAAGTTTCTGAAAATCCAAGAACACAACGTCTACTGGTTCGTCTTTGTCCATTCTGTTTGTTATTTCCTCAAAGAATCCTAACAGATTTGTCAGGCAAGATCTTTCCTTCAGGAAACCAAGCTGTCTTAAGGCCTATTTTATCATGTATCTCCAAGTACCCCGAAACCTCATCCTTATCAAGTATCTCAAACATCTCTCCAAACACTAAGGTCAGGCTAACTGTCCTATAATTTCCTTTCTTTTGCCTCCCTCCCTTCTTGGAGTGACATTTGCAATTTTCAAGTCGTTTAGAACTCTGCTAAATCTATTGATTCTTGAAAGATAATTATAAATGGCTCCACAATCTTTTCAGCTACCTTACTGAGAACCCCGTGTATAGTCCACCTGGTCCAGGTGACTTACTGACCTTCGAGCCTTTCAGTATCCCTAGCACCTTGTCCATGATAATAAGAGCTGCATACTCTTTTGTCCCTGAAACTCCCGAACTTCAAGCACACTACCGGTGTCCTCCACAGTGAAGAGTGATGCAAAATGCTTATTCAGTTGATCCGCCATTTCCTTGTCCCTCATTACTACCTCTCCAGCGTCATCTTTCAGCAGTCTCGCCTCCGTTTTATTCTTTATATAGCTGAAAAAACTTTTGGTATCCTCTTTGGTATTATTGGCTACCTTACCTTCATATTTCATCTTTCTCCTCTTATGGGTTCTTTAGCTGACTTCCGTTGGTTTTAAAAGTTTCCCAATCTTCTAACTTCCCACTAATTTTTGCTCTAATGTATGCCTTCTCTTTGCTTTTATGTTGGCTTTGACTTCCCTTCTCAGCCACAACTGTGTCATCTTGCCTTTAGAATACTTCATCTTCTTTGGGATGTATCTCTCTTGCACCTTGTGAATTTCTCCATGAAACTCCAGCCATTGCTGCTCTGCCATCATTCTTGCTATTCTATCATATTATGATCATTGTCTCCTCAGGGTTCCTTTACCTTAAGCTCCCTAATCAAATCCGATTCATGACACAACACCCAATCGAGAATAATGGATCCTCTAGTGGAGGATTTTTAAAAAGCCATCTTTTTACTGGAATCTGGAGCAAACAGCAAACCATCAGTGGAACCGGAGATACAAGCAGAATCTGTGATGAGGAAGGAACTGTCAATGTTTCCATAAGACCATAGGACAATAAGATATAGGAGTAGAATTAAGCCATTTGGCCCATTGAGTCTATTGTCATTTTATCATGGTTGATCCAATTTTCCTCTCAGCCCAATATCCTATCTCTTCCCAGTATCCCTTCATGCCCTGACCATTCAAGAATCTGTCAACCTTTGCCTTAAGTATGCAGAAAGACATTGCCTCCACAGCTGCCTGTGGCAGTGCATTCCACAGATTTACCACTCTCTGACTAAAGAGTCTTTTGTGTCAAAACTTTGCATGAAGAGAACGAAGAGGCAATAAAGCCTGAAAAGAGAGGAGGATGGAGACAGGGCCCAGTAGGTGATAGGTGGACTAAGGAAGGGTGAAGGATGATGGGCAGTTAGAGGCATGAAGGGAGGTAGAGGGGTAGAGTTGGGTGATAAGAGGCAGATGTAAGCAGATGAGGAGATGAAGTCAGAGGAGGCAGGTGGGAAAGGGAGGGTGTTAAGGTAGAGACAGTTGTCGGAGGCTATGGAGAGCATGGAAAGAACGTGGGAGTATAGAGTTGATTGAAAGGAATAAGAGAGGGAAAAATAGGAGATAAGGATTACCTGAACTTGGAAAATACGAAATTCTGTAGCAAGGGTTTCCAATCTTTATTATGCAATGGACCATTAACCAAGGGGTCCGTGGACCCCAGTTTGGGAACCCCTGTTCTTAAGGCTTGGTATTTCGTGATGAGTGACTGACCCCTTGTCACCTAAAGTTTCTGCATGATATTTATGGCACAAGTCAAGACGAGACGGAATGATCTCCAACTGCATAGGCCCAACATGTCTCAAATGGTTTGATGGCATCCAGGATGAACCAAACAACATGGCATCTTAGGTACCATCCAAAACATTCCTTTCCTTCCCCAGTGGCACACCATGCCTGTGGGGCTTGTAGGAAGAGTGAGCAACCAAAGCACAGCACCTTGGTTAATGCTATGGCTGACATTCAAGAAAGGGGAGAGAGGAGAAAAATGTAGTTGTAACTGGAGATAGGATTATCAGGAACAGACACTGGTTTCTGTCACCGTGATCAAGAGTCCAAATGGCTGTTTGCCTGCGTAGTGCCCAGGTTCAGGACATCTCATCTGACCTGCAGAGGAATTTGGAGTGGAAGGGGAACAATCCTGTTGTCATAGTCCACAAGGGTACTGATGATATAGGTAGAACAAGGAAAGAGTTTCTGCTGAGGGATTAAGAGCAGCGAGGGACTAAATTAAAAACCACAATCAAAAAAAGTAATAATTTCCCGATTACTACCTGAGCCACACACTAATTCAAAGTTGAATGTAAATTTATTATCAAAATACATATGTCACCATATACAAAACTCTGAGATTTGTTTTCTGGTGGGCATCCACAGTAAATACAAGAAACTCAACAGAATCAGTGAAAGCCACACCCACCAGGACAGACAAATAACCAATATACAAAAGACAATAAACTGCACAAATACAAAAAGAAACAATAAAGAAATAATAATTATCACTATTGAAGAGAAAGTTAACCAATGGAAGGGGCATGACCCTCCATGCAAGACATCCCTAAAATTTGAGCAGAATAGATGTCAGCAAGGAAGTGTTGAATGCCTGTTTCAGAGTTGGAGATCTCTTTCCAGAAACAGTAGGGATCCTTGTGGCCATACAGGACCAGGTGATTAACATAAAAATATCAAAAAGAGGATAAATGTAGAAAATGTCAAGAGAAAACAGAAACAATCCAACACATTACGGATCCTGCAGCAGTTTAATTCAATCTAATTACTAACACAGGCACACCAAGTGGCAAACATCATTCAATGCAATCAAATGAAGTTTAATTGTCATTCAAACCGTACATGGATACAGCCGAACAAGACAGCGTTCCTCTGGGGCTAAGGTGCTAAAATTTACATGTGCATTCAAAATAGTGAGAAGGACAAAAAAAGAAAATAGTCACATAAGATAAAATTTCAGTCCATTTCCCTGAGCAACAAGTCCTGCAAATTGATGGTTCCCGGCATTTCAGCCTGTAATTTCATCGATCTAACACTGAACGGCAGCACTGATGGGAGAGGCCATCCCCCTCAACCAAGCCTGGATGCCACACTACGACGCAAGCTCACAGTTTGAGGCCCAGTCCTCACTACAACCGAGGTGACATTGCTGCCTCGCCACCTGTCTGCCCACCAGGCAAGGGAAGCAGGCCTGTGGCAATCAATGTCCAACAGGGTTTTGTGATCGCTAAAGAAACATCCAAGACAGTCACTCACAGTTTACCTACATGCCGCCTTCACGCCAACCTAAAGGCACCACCTCTGGTGCCTCCGAGTAGCAGGCAGCAGCACGGTCTGCCTCCAAGTCTACTCTTCTCTGAACCCAATCCCCCAGCCCGACTCAACTCTCTTAGCCCGATGGGCTAACTTGCCTTCTCTGAACTGCCAGCCTACTCTTACAACAACCCGGCTGGCTATTCCGAACAATGAGAGCTCACTGATGCAGTAGACCTGCTGTACACATAGCTATTGGAGTCAAGAATAGCCTTACTGTATACAAAAACACATTTACCAAAGAAAAAAAGCACCCTTTGGTTTTCTCCCAAGAAGCTACTGTGTGTATATGCGCCACCATCATTCACCAAAATCTTGCTTTAAAACACAAACGTATAAAAGAAATAATACCTTACTATAAATTTAAGCCTGATCCAGTTTTAGAGTCAGAATCTCACAAATTATATTATGACTGATCCGTTATTACACATAAGACAATCCATAAAAACCATCCAGATATAATAACATAGGATAAACAAACAGGAACAACTTACTTAATAGATATAGCATTTCCAACCACACATAACTTACAGAAATCAAGAAGTAAAAACCACTAGAAATAGACTGAATTAAAAGAGGAAATTGAAAGACTATGGAATATGAGCCATGTATACACTGTCCCTATGGTAATATCAACGACTGGCATCATACCAAAGTCACTACACAATATATTAAACCATTAGGGCTACACAGTAATATCTATGTAAATCTTCAGAAAGCCACAATACTAAACACCACTCGAATAGTCTATAAGTTCCTAGCAATTGAGAAATAATTTCAGTATACTGTATACATTTGTCTGACATTAAATGTACAATAAATGTACCTATTGAATTGACAAATGAGTGTGCTTGGCTATGTTTGTATCTCAGGTTTTACCAGATTCCGCAGAGAAAAAATGAATAATAAAAGTAATAATACGCCGGGCTCAAAGTTGGATACCTCTGCCCAGAAACAGAAGGATTTCCTTGTGGCAATACAGTACCGGGTGGTTAACACAAAAATATCAATAATACATAATGAAAAGGCAACAAATACAAAACAATAAATGCAGAAAATGCAAGAGAAACCAGAAACAATTCAAATCGCCACAGGATCCTGCAGCAGTTTAACTCAATCTGATTACTTACACAGGCACAATCAGGTAGTAAACATCATTCACCAAAATCTTGCTTTAAAATACAAATGCATAACAAACACAATACATTATGAAAAATACAAGCCATCAAATATTAGAATCACATTCCTACAAATTATATTACGACTGTTCCATTATTACAGGTAGGACAATCTATACTAATATAATATTGTCAAGTCGGAATTCTGTTTCTTCTTTGAACATATGCAGCTTCTCCACTTGAAAGAGATTGAATGCGTCTACCCGAAGGTTTCTTTACCTAGATTCCACTCAATGACCAAACAACTTCTCCTTTTTCCTCCTATTATTTTTCGCAAGTGCGGCAGTTTGATAGTTCCATCAACCATTAGCCATTAGTCATAAGGTGAAAAAACTGGCTACCTCTGCGGACTTTGTAGACGGATTCCGACCTGCCCCTCTCCGCTCCCTCAGAGACCGTTATGTCTTCAAACCGAGCGACCCTTCCCGAGCTCTTCTCAAACCTCGCGCCATTTCCCGGAAGCGCCTGCGCGCGAGGATCCCCGTGACGTGACGCGAGATCGCGCTGAGCCAAAGCGCAGTGACAGCAGTGCGCTTCACCATCGAACAGTCTCTCAACTTATTCAAAGTTCAGCATCTTACGGCAGATTCCACCGCTGCTCCCGGACTGCCGCTGTGATGCTGCCGGGTCCTCCCGATGTTCCGGGCAGAAGTCCCACTCAGGCAGCGGGTTCCATCCGATCTATCAGTGGATTCTTGCTATTACTTCGAAATTTTATTTTCTTTTGCCTCTAGGTCCCAATACTTTCTAGAAACTCTAGTTTGACGAGACAAATATTACAGAATAAACAAAAAACGACTTACTGAATAGATATAGCTATTCCAAACACATACAACATAAAGAAATCAATAAGTGAAAAACAGCAGAAATGTGCTGAATTAAGACATATTGAAAGACTCTGGATCATGAACAGGGTATACGTTGAGAAAAGATCGAGTGCTTTCCCAGCATAAAAACGATTAAACCCTTCTCGGGCTTCCAGCCAGGTACAGGTATTGATTACAACCGATGTTTTGATGACAAACTCCCTGAAAATAATGGCAGACTTCGTCATTGAAATATCAGTTATAATCGATACCTGTAACCAGCTGGAAGTCTGAGAAGAGTTTATTCATTGGGTATACATTGTTCCAATAGCAATACAGTATTTACAACTAGCATTATCCCAAAGCCACTACACAATAGCATTAAACAATTATGCCTGCACAGCAATATTTACAGTTTGTACACCTCCAGAAAGCCATAATATAAAACACCACTAGCATAGTCTGAAAATGCCTAGCACTTGAAAAATGAGTCTGCTTGGCTACCCCCATACCTGCGGTTTTACCAGCTTGAGCTGAGAAAAGATAAAATTCTTATAATAACATATCTCTTACCAAAACGAGAATTCACAAATGACCCATCAAACATGACTGTCCAGGTAGGCCTATTACTCTGCGTGCTCCTGCTTCATTGAATTCGTAACTTCATAGCTTGACTCCATTCTATCCCCCTTGGTTCAGTTCCTTTCCACCTACATCCTCGAAATTTTCCATGTTCGCAATCTCCTCAGTAACCTTCAATTCCCTGGCACTGAATGCCTCATTTTCACCATGGATATCGAGTCCCTATACAATTCTATCCCCATCAAGAAGGCGTTAAAGCTCTCTGCTTCTTTCTCAATAAAAGAACTAACCAGCACCACCTTTCTCCTTCTGGCAGAACTGGTTCACTTAAGAAGTTTTCCTTTAGCTCCTCCCACTTTCTCCAGGTTTATGGGGGAGCCATGGGCACTCACATGGTCCCCAGCTATATCCACCTCTTCGTTGGCTAGTTAGAACAGTCCATGTTCCAAGCACTCGCTGGTATGCTCCCTATCTTGAAGACTTCTGGTTAAGCTTGCAGTACTGAATGCATGCGACAGCTCACCAAAAGTTCAAATGGCAAGAAATTTGACTTTAAAAAAATCACTGTAAACACATTTTCTGAGGTAAATTGTGTTAAATTATTGCCACAATCAGTGAGTGAGGGGGGGGTGGTGAGCGAAGTTGAGGGAAGTTTGAGAGTCTAGCCGGGTTGGTCTGTTGCAAAATTGATGCAGATGGAGTGAGTCATTCAGAGAGAGAAGAAGTCATTGCTGGGGTAGAAGAGTGTTCAGATCCATGTTTAGATAATTTAAACGCCAGCCCAAATCGGAAGCTTGCTCACTCTCTCCGATGTATAATCCTTTCTCCAGGGCACTGGAGCCTTTTGCTGCAGTGGTTCCTGGGTACAATGCAAGATACAATCCATTGTTTGGTCAATTTAAACGCCAGCCCAGATAGTCTGAAAAGACAGTGTGTCAGAATCAGAGGCAAGAACAGATTTCGCTCTCTCTCCGCGATGGTCACTCCTCTCTCCATGGTTCTGAGGCTAGTAGGACAGCCCTGGCTGCTGTGCTGCATGCCCACTAACATGATGAACTGATAAGCAAGGCTTTGGACCTATTCTGGGCTGCTCCAGTGCTCGAATCTGAGACTCAGTTTGGTTCAGAATGTTATTGCTCACTTCAAATGCTTTCATGATTTGTGTCTCTCCCCTTTCTCATGCACATCGGGTTGTGGGTCTTTTATTTTTATTTTTTCTTTAATTGGGTTCTTTTGAGTTTCTTGCTTTGTGGCTAGCTGTGAGCAAGCAAATCTCAAGGTTGTATAATTTATACATTCTTTGATAATAAATGTACTTTGAATTTGATCTCTTCCTCTGTGACACTGACGACTGCATTGGTGCTGCTCCATGTTGAGCTAATCATTTTCATCAACTTCCACCCTGCTCTTAAATTCACTTGGTGCATTTCTGGCACCCTCCTCCCGCTTCTTGATCTCTCTGGTTTACTGCCGGTGACTAGTGGCGTTTCACAGGGTTCTGTGTTGACATCGCTTCTTTTTACATTATTATTATTATTATTATGGAATTTATGGCTTTGTAGCTAAGTCTGAGGATGAAACGAGGATAGGTGGAGGGTCAGGTAGTGTTGAGGAAGCATAGAGGCTACAGAAGGAATCAGACAGATCAGGAGAATGGGCAAAGGAGTAGCAGATGGAGTACAGTGTTGGGAAGTTCTTTGGTAAAAGCATAGATTATTTTTTAAATAGAGAGAAAATTAAAAAAAATATGAGCTGCAGAGGGACTTGGGAGTTCTCATGCTGGATTTCCTAATGGTTAATTTGCAGGTTGCGTCAGTGGTGAAGAAGGCAAATGCAATGCTGGCATTCATTTTGAGAGGCCTAGAATAGAAAAGCAAGGATATAATGTTGAGGCTTTATAAGGCACTGGTGAGGTATTGTGAGCAGTTTTAGGCCCCTTTTCTAAGAAAGGATGTGCTGACATTGGAGAGGTTTCAAAGGAGGTTTACAAAAACGATTCCAGGATTGAAAGGCTTATCATATGAGGAGCATCTGATCGCTCTGGACCTGTACTTACTGGATTCAGAAGAATGAGGGGGAATCACATTGAAACCTATTGAATGTTGAAACGCCTCAATTGAGTGCATCTGGAGAGGATGTTTCCTGTGGTGGGAGAATCTAGGATCAGAGGGCACAGCCTCAGAATAGAGGGACGCCCATTTAAAACAGAGATGAGGAGGAATTTCTTTAGTTAGAGAGTGGTGAATCTGTGGATTTCATTGCCCCAGGTGGCTGTAGAGGCCAAGTCATTTGGTACATTTAAGGCAGAGGATGATAAATTCTTGATTAGTCAGGACATGAAGGGATATGGGTAGAAGGCATGAGATTGGGGCTTAGAGGGAAATGGATCAGCCATGATGAAGTGGGAGGGCACTCGATGGGTCAAATAGTCTAATCATGACTGATCCATTATTACAGATAGGACAATCCATAATAACCATCTGGATATTGTCACGTACCCCGTGACAGGAATAAAGAACCAGCAGAGATGGAAAACACTTTGGAGTCTCGTATTGTTATAAACTATGAATATTTATTAGTAACTACGCAATTGTCGCAATGGCGGGGTCATAGGGAGCAACGGTGGACCCAAATGCAAGACAAATCTTGTGAGGTTAATTAAATTTAGTTTATTGTTTGATATCAGGAGAGCTAGGCAGGAGCAGGAGTAGCGAACTGGACAAGGACTCAGGACTACGACTAGGCTGGGACCAAGGGTCTAGGCTAGGACTCGGAATCGGCTCCCAGAACTAGAGGAGACATGAAGAGGTTAGTGTATGGACTCCGAGCCCGAGAGTGGGCAAGGACCCAGTACCTGGGTCTTGCCTCAGGCTCGGACCCCAGAACCAGGCATGGACATGACATGGGCTAGAGAGAGGAGGAACATGGGAACACAGAGCCTCGGTCTCGGGAGAGCAGGTACATGGAACCGTGGACACATACACAGAACACAGAGTCGGGACCCCTCCTTGGGTACAGGACATAGGGTCGGGACTCACACACAGAACCGAGAGCCGGGTCTCCTCCTTGGGTACAGGAGATAGGGCCGGGGCTCATGACCCTCCACGGGGCAACAGCAAGATGGCCTGACTTACCCCACGGAGGCGAGGCAGGAGAAGACATGACTCCCTGTGGGGCAATGGCAAGATGGCCTGACTTACCCCACGGAGCAAGGACAAGACAGAATATGACCCCCTGCATGGTAATGGCAAGACGGCCTGACCTACCCCATGGAGGCGAGGCAGGAGAAGACATGACTCCCTGCGGGGCAACGGCAAGACGGCCAGACCAATTCCCACGGAGGCGAGGACCAACAAGACAAGACATGACCCCCCACGGAGCAATGGCAAGATGGCCTGACTTACCTCCTGGAGGTGAGGACAGGACAAGACAAGACAAGACCAACACGAATGAACAGCAGATAGTACCTATCTAGCTCCGGTGATGGAACTAGACTGAAGTTCAGGCGGGGGCTGCAGATGAGGGCTAGAGGTGAGAGGGGCAGAGAAGGGACTCAGACAAGGGGGTAGGACAGGAACGAAAGACCGCCAGGGCCAGGACTTGACTTGGTGCTTGACTGCCGCTAGGGACAGGACTTGGCTTGGTGCTTGAATGCCGCCAGGGATAGGATTTGACTTGGTGCTTGAATGCCGCCAGGACCAGGACTTGACTTAGTGCTTGAATGCCGCCAGGGCCAGGACTTCACTTGGTGCTAGAATGCCGCCAGGACCAGGACTTGACTTGGTGCTAGAATGCCTCCAGGGCCAGGACTTGAATTGGTGCTAGAATGCCTCCAGGACCAGGACTAGACTTGGTGCTAGAATGCGCCAGGGCCAGGACTAGACTTGGTGCTAGAATGCCGCCAGGGGCAGGACTTGACTTGGTGCTAGAATGCCTCCAGGACCAGGACTTGAATTGGTGCTTGAATGCCGCCTGGGCCAGGACATGACTTGGAGCCTCCGGGTAATGGCGAGCTCTCAACTCGGCCCGGGAACAGTAGAGAGCGGTTCTTGATTCTCTCCGGCGGGTTAACTGACGGACCCACCTTGATGAGGAAACTTCGGCGAGGTAAATGGACAGGGTTGCTCTGGTGAGCAAAGGCGAATTACCGGCACTCGCTTCGGCAGAGACGAGGCTTGCTCTGGCCAGATGACATCGGCACACCGTACCTTTGATGACTTTGCAGATGCTCCCGAGCCGAACGGCTGAAAGCCGGAGACTATAAACTACCGGTTCAGCCGAGCATTAATTACCTCTAATCACCAAAGTCGAGGGACACGGGAAAACAGGGAATCAACGGTCCGGATCGTAACATAAACAAGGTAAATTTAAAGGGACCCCGATCCAGGTCATGACAGCAATACAGTAATATAAATGTAGATAAATCAAACAGGTTAGCAATGATTATATATAAAAATAAGTGTGGAATATATATATATATATATATATATATATGTATGAAAACCAAGCTTCTTTCCGTCTAGGGGTAAAAAGATACAGTCTTACAATGTTGAGTAAGGTTCAGTTCAGTTCAGTTCTTGGTATTTAGTTGAATAGTGATGGTGAGAGAGAGAGAGAGAGAGAGAGAGTGAGTGAGTGAGTTGAGTCTTCAGGTGAGCTGATGTCGTCGATCTTCTTGTCACCGACTGTGACTTTAACCAGGGGGACCGGTTTTCCTGTGGTGGAGCTATCACCCCGGCATGGGTGGACACATAGACAACTCCCCACCAGTCAACCCCTTCTTCAGCGGTGGAATAGCAATTTGGATCGGTCCGCCTGATCGAGCCTCCAAAACCCACTTTCTCTGCGGGCACATCAATGCTCATTCAGTGTCCAGATCATGTGTCTGAGGTCTATCATCTGACCTGCCATTTATTTCACCAGGCTGAGCATCACCTGCCATTCAAAGAGTCCCTCCTTCCTTTGTCTGCAAAGAATTGCACAAGCAGGCAACATCAACAATCTGCCTTTGGTCACCATAGCGACTTTCGAGCTGCTCGGTGCTGTCTCCAACTCCAAACTCAGTAGAAATCCAAAGTTACTTCCAATGCCTTAAAGTGACAGTCCAACTGTTAATCTTCCTCTCTCTCTCTCCTTTCCAAACAAACAATCAATGATGAATGTCTCTCTCTGTCTCTCTTCAAACAGCTAACAGGGGCACTCCTGGATCCCCTCATAGTATTACAGGATAAACAAGCAAGAACAACTTACTTAATAGACATAGCCATTACAAACACACGTAACATACAGAAAGCAATAAATGCAAAACACCAGAAATATGTTAAATTAAAAGAGGAAATTGAAAGACTATGAACATGAACAGTGTCCCAGTTGTAATATCTACAACTGCTATCATCCCAAAGTCACTGCACAGTAGTATTAAATAATTAGGCCTACATGGAAATATTTATGTAAATCTCGCACTAAAGCCATGCTACTAGAATAGTCTGAAAGTCCCTAACCAAGTGAGCAACGGACGTGCTTGTCTATGCCGTACCTCAGGTTTTAGATTATGAGGACACTCAGTGCTGATTTATTGTCATTTAGAAATACATGCATTAAAAAATGATACAATGTTCCTCCAGAAAGATATCACAGAAACACAGGACAAACCAAGACTAAAACTGACAAAAACCACATAATTATAACATATAGTTACAACAGTGCAAAACAATACCATAATTTGATGAAGAGTAGACCATGGGCATGGTAAAATAAAGTCTCAAAGTCCCGATAGCCCCATTATCTCACACAGACGGTAGAAGGGAGCAACTCTCCCTGCCATGAACCTCCAGCGCCGCAAACTTGCCGATGTAGCACCTTGGAAGCACCCGACCACAGCCGACTGAGTCCGTCCGAAAACTTCGAGCCTTCGAGCTGCTTTACCACTCACCATTTACTTCTCACGCCCATGGTATGGCTGTCCTTTTTAAGAAAAATATTCCATTTCAGCTCACTTCCATGACTACGGATCCTCTCGCCAGGTATATCATGGTCTCTGGCACCATTAATTCGTTTACTTCCAGATGCCAGTAATTCAAATATGATCATCGGCGGTGACATGAATCGCTACCTAGATCCATATTTAGATAGACTGCCCTCAAGTATCCTGTCAGTGCAGGTCCTAAACAATTTGATTAAATCTAGGAATTTAGTAGATACCTGGCGAGTTCAACATCCCACCGACAAGAACTATTCTTATTATTCTCATGTTCACAAATCCTATAGTAGAATAGACTAATTTTTGGTTGACTTTCATTTAATTTCTTGGGTTACCAATACAAGATATCATAATATATTAATTTGCGACCATAGCCCCTTGACAATGTCCCTAAGTCTCTCCCTTCCCAAACAAATCTATTCCTGGCATTTTAACCCTTCCCTACTCACTGATAAGAAATTTATAGAAAACATCACCACCAGATTAAAAGATTTCATAGAAATTAATGATAATGGTGAGGTGTCAGATTCCACACTCTGGGAGACATTAAAAGTTGTAATTCGTGGGTATATAATTTCATATGAATCTGGATGTAACTATGAAAATGGACAAGAGAGAGCTGGTGGATGTAGTGTACCTGGACTTTCAGAAAGCCTTTGATAAAGTCCCACATAGGAGATTAGTGGGCAAAATTAGGGCACATGGTATTGGGGGCAGAGTACTGACATGGATTGAAAATTGGCTGGCTGACAGAAAACAAAGTGTAGCGATTAACGGGTCCCTTTCGGAATGGCTGGCGGTGACCAGTGGTGTACCACAGGGTTCAGTGCTGGGACCGCGGGTGTTTACAATATATATTAATGATTTAGATGAGGGAATTAAAAGTAACATTCACAAATTTGCTGCTGACACAAAGCTGGGTGGTAGTATGAAATGTGAGGAGGATATTATGAGAATGCAAGGTGACTTGCACAGGCTGGGTGAGTGGGCAGATGCATGGCAGATGCAGTTTAATGTGGATAAATGTGAGGTTATCCACTTTGGTGGTAAGAACGGGAAGGCAGATTATTATCTAAATGCAGTCAAGTTAGGAAAAGAGGAAGCACAATGATATCTAGGTGTTCTTGTACATCAGTCACTGAAAGCAAGCATGCAAGTACAGCAGGCAGTGAAGAAAGGTAAAGGCATGCTGGCCTTCATAACAAGGGGAATTGAGTATAAGAGCAAAGAGGCCCTTCTGCAGCTGTACAGGGCCCTGGTGAGACCACACCTGGACTACTGTGTGCAGTTTTGGTCTCCAAATTTGAGCAAGGACATTCTTGCTATTGAGGGAGTGCAGCACAGGTTCACAAGGTTAATTCCTGGGATGACGGGACTGTCATATGTCGAAAGATTGGAGCGACCGGGCTTGTATACTCTGGAATTCAGAAGACTGAGAGGGGATCTTATTGAAACATATAAGATTATTAAGGGGTTGGACATGCTGGAGGCAGGAAGCATGTTCCCGCTAATGGGTGAGTCCAGAACCAGAGGCCACAGTTTAAGAATAAGGGGAAGGCCATTTATAACGGAGTTGAGGAAAAACTTTTTCACCCAGAGAGTGGTGGATATATGGAATGCTCTGCCCCAGAAGGCAGTGGAGGCCAAGTCTCTGGATGCTTTCAAGAAAGAGATGGATAGAGCTCTTAAAGATAGTGGAATTAAAGGTTATTGGGATAAGGCAGGAACTGGATACTGATTGTGGATGATCAGCCATGATCACAGTGAATGGCGGTGCTGGCTCGAAGGGCCAAATGGCCTACGCCTGCACCTATTGTCTATTGTCTATTGTCTATTGCTGCTAAGAGGGAGAGAGAGCGGTGATTATTAGAGATTGAGAATACTCTCTCAACCCTCAAAGCGACATACTAGGCCTTGAAATCCTCTGAAGATTATAATAAGATAATGAAGCTTAAGTATGAGTACAATTGCATCTTGGGTAGTCAAATAAATAACCTCCTCTTAAAATTAAGACAAAAGCATTTCAAAATGGGGGACAAGCCTGGGGGGCTCCTGGCGCGGCAGCTTAGGGGTACCCAGGCCTCAAGGTCAATCCACTGCATAAGATCGAGGGCGGACACCCTGTTAACTAACCCCAAGGAGGTAAATGACTGTGTTAAAGAATTTTACAGTGAACTCTACACTTCTAAATCCGACGCCACTCAATCTGATTTGAATGACTTCTTTGAATGTCAGGGGTTCTTGAAGTACCCCTATAAACTGTGCTTTTGAAAAGAGAGAGAGAGAGAGAGATGGAGATTAACGGTTGGACTGTCACTTTAAGGCACTGGAAGTAACTATGGACTTCTACTGAGTTTGGAGTTGGAGACAGCACTGAGCAGCTCATAAGTTGCTATGGTGACCGAAGGCAGTGTTATTAAATGGACAACTGATGTTACGATTTTCAGCAGGTTGTTGACGCTTTTCAAGGACAATTCCCCTGCTTGTGCATTTCTTCACACAGAGGAAGGAGGAGTTATTTGAATGACAGGTGGTTCCCAGTACGGTGAGATACTTAGGAGGTCAGATGATACAGACCTCAGACACATGTTTGGACACTGAATGAGCATTGTTGTGCCCACAGAAAAAGTGGGTTTTGGAGGATCAATAAGGCGGACCGATCCATCGCTCTTGCAGTGGAAAGAAGGAAAAGGGGTTGACTGGTGGGGAGTTGTCCATGTGTCCATCCTCACCTGGGGGATAGCTCCACCACAGAAAACCAGTCCCCTTTGTTAAAGTCACAGTCGGTGACTTTTAAAGGATTTCGAAGGACAATGAGAAGATCGATGGCATCAGCTCACCTGAAGACTCAAATCTCTCCCTCTCCCTCTCTCCTTCACTACTCAACTCAATACCATGAACTGAACTGAACTGAACTTTACTCATCGTCGTAAGGCTGTATCTTTTTACCCCTAGACTTAAAGAAGCTTAGTTTTTCATACATATATTTCCACACCACTGATATACTTTCTTATATGTATAATCATTGCTAACCTGTTTGATTTATGTACATTTATATTACTGTATTGCGTAGTTACTAATAAATATTATTAGTTAATAGCAATACTGGACTCCAAAGTGTTTTCCATCTCTGCTGGTTCTTTATTCCCGTCACGGGGTTCGTGACATTTGACTCTCTTGTCAAACCGAAATTTAGTGACACTGCTAGGGAGGACCTAGATTCTGACTTCACATTGGAAGAAATAACCTCTGCCATTAAGTCATTTCCGTCCGGCAAGGCAGCTGGGCCAGATGGATTTGGCTGCGAATTTTATAAGAAATTTTGTGATATCCTCACCTGACTGCTCCTCAGAATGATATCTAGTTCCAAGAGAGACAAGCCTTGTCTAAAACATTGTACAAGGCTAACATTTCCCTCATTCTAAAGAAAGGTAAAGAGGAAACAGACCCAGTCAGCCATAGGCCCATTGCACTCCAGAACCTCGATAGAAAGGTAATCACTAAAATGCTGGCTATCCGGCTAAATAAGCATTTGTCATCTATCATTCATCCTGATCAAACAGGATTCATTCCGGGCAGGTTCTCTTTTTCCAGTCAGACGCCTCCTTAATACAATGTATGCTGATCATGGGAAAGCTAGTGGGGCAGCAAACTTATCACTTGATGCATGGAAGGCTTTTGACCGGATTGAGTGGCCTTACATGCTTGAGTCACTGTACAGATTTGGGTTTGGCGAGTCATTTACATCCTGTGTAAAACTGATATAAGCCAGCCCAATGTGTTCTTTCATAACCAATGGCAACAATTCAACTATGTTTCCCCTTCAACGTTCAGTCCAGCAGGGGTGCCCTCTCTCACTCTTTGCTGTCGCAGTAGAGCCCCTCACCCTAAAAATAAGAAGTCACCCAAATATTGTGGGTCTGAAAGTGGGAGGTATTGAAACACCTATTATTTTATATGCCGACGATGTGATACTGTACTTACAAAACTCAGAAAAGTCAGTCCCCCTTCTTCTAGATTTAATCTCTTCTTTTGGCAGACTATCAGGATACTCAATCAATTGGACAAAAAGTGACTTTGTGCTCCTCGCTAATGTCTGCACACTGGGTTTTTTGGAAAGTGTCCCGTTTAAAGTAGTTAAAGATCACTTTACTTATCTTGGCTTGGCAATACCCAAAGTTCCTAAATTAATATTCAAATTAAACTTTGCGGAGTTTATTTCAAAACTTAAACAAAACATAGAAAGTTGGAAAACCCTACCTTTGTCCATGATTGGTCGTATAAATTCAATTAAAATGGTTTCCCTTCCCAGATTTTTCTATCTTTGTCAAAATCTCCCCATTTTTCTTACATCAGCCTTCTTTGAAGAGTTGGACTCCTACCATGCTTGGAGGGAGAAGAGTCTAGTTTCTATCGAAGACGTGTACATAGAGGAAAGGTTTGCAACATTTAGTCTGCTGAAAGAGAAATTTGAGCCGCCTCATTTGCACTTTTTTCATTACTTACAAATTAGACACTACGTCCAATCCAAGATTTGTAATTTTGAAATCCTTCCGGGGAAGCATATATTTTTTGATATCTTAAAGAACCCTCCTGACTCCAGGCATCTTGTTTCTAAGTTTGTACATTTGTTTGATGGTTGTACTATAGCCTCTACAATGAAGATCAGGGAGGCCTGGAGAGAGGAATTGGGCATTGAACTATCTGAAGCTGCCTGGGACAAGAGTTTGCCAATGATACAGGCTTGCTCTGTTAACAGCAGACATCAACTGATCCAGTTTAAAGTTGTCCACCGTCTTCACTATTCTAAACTCAGGGTGCACAGGATTTATCCTTCTGTCTCGCCAAAGTGTGATAGAGGTCAAGGGACGGGGGGGCACGTTGTAACACACATTTTGGTTCTGCCCTTCACTGACTGGATTTTGGTCCAAAATATTTGACTGGTACTCATAGGTCTATAAAAGATCCTTCCCCTTGGAAGCTGGTCTCGCCATCTTTGGCTGTTCGCAATCCACTTTATACTTCCCTACAGCCATACAACAGTCTCTGATGCTGAGGATGACTGTCGCCAAAAGACTTACCTTGAGGGAATGGAAATCACCCTCTCCCCCTTCCTTCCAGAGGTGGATGGCTGACATAATCTCAGTCATACAGATGGAGAGACTCAGGTTCTTGAGAACCAATTCAATGATAAAATTTTCGGATATTTGGGATCTATTTCTTGTCTACCTAGACGAGGCCGGGGGCAGATGAACAATTTCCCCCCAGCTAATCTCTCACGGCTCTCATTCGAGACTTAATGTTTAGCATTTTTGAGCACTCTGTACAACAGGCATCCTCCTAATGTTATGCTCCCTTTTTTCCTTTTTTTTTGCTTATTTTATTTTTACACGTCTGAGCTTATATGTTCTTGTTGACTTTATTGTTTTTTGGAAACTTTGAAAATAAAGTATTTAAAAAAAAGAAAGAAAAATAAAATTTTAAAATTTAGACAATTACAATGCAATGCCCAGGATCCACTGGGCCATTTCTATGGAGCCCCCTCAACTGAACCAGACTTGTGTTCTTTCGTTAATTTCTAATTAGCAACACTTGGTTCAATATATCTACATAACATTTAAAGATGCATAAATATACACACACAGTCCCGAGGTCGTTTGCAAACAAAGAGACTTCCTGCAAGAGGGGCACTTTTAAAAGTGAGATAGCGAGAGCTGTTCCTGCTGAACAGAGGAGGACAGAGCTGGCAGAAGCAGACAACCCAGGATGTGAATTGGTAGAAAGGCTTTGACAAGGAAAAAGGAATTGTCATGGAGAGGTACAGACAGTTGAGATTGTGAATCCCTGAAGGAGCATAGGGAACGCAGGAGTACACTGAAGAATTAGAAAGGCAATAGATGTGGTCTACATGGTAGGCTGCTCTGGAAGATTATATTGCCTGGGAGAGTTGGCTAAAATGATACACTACTGGTTTGATGGTAGGAAGCAGAGCATAATGGTGGAAGGTTGTTTCTTACACTAAAGTCTTTGACTACTGAGATGAGACCATTATTGTTTGTTATCTAGATCACTGATTTGGATTAGAATGTATAAAGCATGGTTTATAAGTTTGCCAATGAAACTAATAAAGGTGGCATTGCAGACAGTGAAGAAGGTTATCAAGAATTGCAGGAGTTTCTTGATTAGCTGGGTAACTGGGCTGAGGAATGCCAAATGGATTTAATTCAGTTAAGTGCGAGATGCCGTAGTTTTGAAAGGCAAATTGTGGTAGGTCTTTCACATTAAACTGTCAGGGCCCCAGACGATTTGGAGAAAAGAGGGATTTTGGAGTTCACATTAAGACCCCCATCAGGACCACAAGTGTGCAGTAGAAGTAGTCAGTATAAAGATGTGAGGGGGGAATGGGTGAGTGAGGCAGTAGTTGGCAGACAATAGGTGAACCAGGAAGAGGAGATGGTGGAAAGACTAGAATGGAAAACCAATCCCCAGGAACGGATAAAGCTACAGAAAGTTGTGGATACAGCCCAGTCCATGACAGGCAAAGCCCTCCCCACCATTGTGCACATTGACATGGAGTGCGACCATAAGAAAACAGCAACCATTATCAAAGAACCCCACAGTCCAGGCCATGCTGTCTTCACACTACTATTATTATTGGGCAAGAGGAGGAGAAACCATAGGTCTGCACGACCAGGTTCAGGAAGTTATTACCTTACTACCATTAGGCTCCTGAACCAACACGGATAATTTCATTCACACACGCTGAACTGATTCTACACCCTGGACTCAATTACGAGCACTCTTTACAACTCATGTTCTAAGTATTATTTACTGCCTCTTTGCACAATTTTTCTTCTTTTCCACTTTGGTTGTTCAGCAGTCTTTGCTTTTATAGTTGATTCTGGTGAATTGGATCATCAGTTAATCAGGACGGCTGCATTTTTGGGACAACTCTTAAAGAACAAAAACTAATCGAGAAAGTAGCTGGATTCCCTTCATTTATTTGGGACACTTTGCCACTTAATTGGGATAGGAGACTAGTGTCAGTCGCGTGCACTTGTGAGGCTGTTAAACACTACACTATGCCTAGAGCAAACAGTTTTTAAATAGTGTCAGTTACGTGCATTGGTGTTCAAAAAGCATTGATTTTTGTCATTGATATTTGGCAAGAAATAAGCAATAAGAAAATTCAGAACTGTTTTGCTCACTGGTTTCAAGCCAGATATGACAGGGAGTGAAAAGGAAACAATTTCACTACTTCAACAAGTTAGGCACTATAAAGAATTTCACTGTATCAACAATCATCTTCAATGTTACAATGAAAATGAAGAATTGGAGGATGCAATCATCCAAAGAACTGTTTGAAGGCAGTCCATTATCTACACTGGGTATCTGCATTGATTTTGCTCATTTACAGTCAATCAAAAGACCAAGCTCAGGGAGATCGGTGCTAAGTTAAACAGCAGGATCTCCAGGGTTGTAATCTCAGGACTGCTACCTGTGTCATGTGCTGGTGAGGCCAGAAATAGGAAGATTATACAGTTTAATACGTGGCTAAGGAGTTGGTGTAGGAGGGACAGCATAAGACTTTTGGATCATTGGGCTCTCTACCAAGGAAGGTGGGACCTGTACAGATGGGAAGATTTGCACCTGAACTGGAGAGGGGCTAATATCCTTGCAGTAAGGTTTGTTAATGCTGCATGGTGGGTTTTAAACTATAGTTGCAGGGAGATGGGAACCAGAGTGCCAGAATGGTTAGATGAGAGGTTGTTGAGACAGATGTTGATAAGACTTCAGACAAAGCCAGGAATCAAAAGGTTGAGCA